>NC_134530.1:80347220-80647220 GCF_050624435.1 Tenrec ecaudatus
TCCCTCAGGACCAACAATGAGAATAGAGATACCAGGAGGATAAGCAGAAGGTGGGGAGGGGGAGAGAAAGGGAGAATTGATCACAAGGATCAACAGATAACCCCCTCCCAGGGGGATGAACAACAGAAAAGTGGGTGAAGGGTGACAGAGGACACTGTAAGATATGAAAATAACAATCTATAACTTATCAAGGGTTCATGAGGGAGGGAGGGGGAAAATGAGCTGATATCAAGGCCTCAAGTAGAAAGAAAGTGCTTTGAAAATGATGATGGCAACATACGTGCAAATGTGCTTGACACAACGGATGAATGTCTGGCTTGTGATAAGAGATGTAAGATCCCCCAATAAAATGATTTAAAAATAATTTTAAAAAGGAGTTACAGTCTTAGAAACCCCCAAGGGAGTTCTATTCTGTCCTATCCTATGAGTCTACATAGATTCAACGGCAATGAGAATTCAATGGCCGTAGAATTGTTTTGTTCTAGTTCTTGAGTAACTTTTGCTAAAATAAAATATTCCGTTTTACTCTGTTGTTTCAAACTGACTGTAATAAAGTTATTTATGGTACTCCGAAAAGGGATCTATATAACAAAACATCTGCCAGTTCAACACTTATATGTATACAATTCAGTGACGTCTGCTAATTATGTCCCTTTTCTAGATCATCGCCATGGACTATTGTGCCCTCTAAGCAGTAACCCCTTCCCTCGCCCCGCCACCCCTGTAACCACGAATAGACTTCAGTCTCTACACATGTGCCTCTTTCGTGTCCTTGTAAATAGGACCATACGCTGCTCATCCTTTTGTGATCGACTTAGTGAATCCAGACCTTGTGTAGACCTCTCAGGACTTCATTCATCTGTATATTGTGAGGCAGTGTGTGACTTAGCACGGCCCTGCGAGCCATCATCACACCGAGGGCTAAAGCTCACCTGCCACAAGCCCTGCTATTTCCAGTCGTCTCAGATGTATGCACAAGCCGGGAATCGGTACAGGAGACTGGAGGGAAAAGGATGCATTTGAAGTATGGTATTGGCAAAGAATGTTGAATATACAATGAACTGCCAAAAAAAAAAAAACCCAAAACAACCTGGGGCAGGACCAGGCAGTGTTTGGTTCTGTTCTACGGTCCGATGAATCAGAGCAGAACAGTGCCAACCAACAGGAAACTGGTTGTTCAGCCTCCCCTGTGGGGCGGGATCACGAGAGGAAGGTGTACAAAGCCCGCGATGGGTGGGGTTGTGTGTCTACTTGGCTAGGCCAGCCAGGTGCGTGCAATTGTCTTCCATTTTGTCACCTGATGTAATCATCCTCTGTCTAGTGGCATGTTGTAAACCCTAGCCTCTGGGCCAGTGGTGATCATCCCGTGTGAGAACGAGGTGTCCCTTATGTTAATGAGACCGGCTTAGAAGGCTGTGTATCTTGAGTCACCCCTTCCTAGAGGGTGTGACTCAGCCGCCACCTACGCCTCAGTCACCACCCTTATCTGAGTCACCACCCTTCACTGCCTTACTGAAGTCCCACCCTTGCTTGGATCACACAATGCATCTGAAAAAGGAGAGCGAGGCAAGCAGAGAGGGGTGAGCTCAGGACCATCAAGAAGAGGAGGAAGGAGAAGCGGGTACACCTTGGACTGGGGTCCCTGTGCTGGGAACCTCCTTAGCCCAGGCGACGGAGCTGTCACATTGGATGGGGAGGGGCAGCAAGAAGCAGTGGTAGAGAGGCACGAGGCAGCAGAGGCAGTAGAACCAGGAGACCACAGGAGACAGTGCACTGGGTTTCTTAGCCTGAGGCGCAAGGACGCGGAGTCCCCTCAGGCAGGGGCTTCTCTGGAAAAGGGCTGCCTTTGGACTTATATTGGCAGAACCAAAAGATTTTGTAACACTTCCTGGAGTGAGGCTGACTCAAGAGGCTTGGGAGCTAATGGGAACCAGAGAGAGAGAGGGCTGCCTGCAGGGCAGCTGAAAAGAAGCTGTCCTACTGAAGAACTGTATCCCAAGTGTTTCCTGACCCTGCGTTGTAATCTGTTACTTCCCCTAAGAAACCTTAGAGCTGTGAAAATGATCTGAGTCCTGTGTGGTCATTGCAATGAATCATTGCAGCCACGAAGTAGTGTCGTGGGAGGGATAGCGCCTGTCAGGATTGGTTAAAAAAAAAAAAGAAAAAGAGGGGGCCTGTTTGGAGGATAGAGATGGCCTGACCTCCCCTTTATAAGAATCAGCCTTGGGAGGATCCTGCTGCCTTCCCCTTGTGAAGTTGGAGGAGGAGGTCAGATGCCACTCCCACACCACTTGTACATCAGCAAACCAAACTCACCGGCCCTGGAGCCCAGGCTGACGGAGCACCCCCTGTGGGTTTCTGGCGCTGTAACTGCTGCCGGGACTGAGGGGAGGGAGTAGGAAGCCCAGTCTTTCTCCCAAGGAACTGCTGGTGGTTTCCAACTGCAGAACACGTGGATCTCAGCCCAATGCGGCATACCCACCACACCACAGGGTCCCTTGGGACAATAACTGAGCAATATTCCATTGTGCGTATACACGGCATTTTGTTCCTCCGATCATCTCCTAATGGGCACTTAGGTTGTTTCCATCTTTGGGCTAAGTGTTATTTTTAATTTCAACTCCGCCTTTTAAAAAATCATTTTCCTGGGGGTTTGTACAACTCTTATCACAATCCATCCATCCACCCATCTGTTGTGTCAGGCACATATGGACGTTTGTCGCCATACTCAAATTCTCACCCTGATGATAAATTGGGGATTCCCACTGTGTTGGCTTCATCTTCATAAGGTACGGCGCTGAGTCTAAGTGCTGGTCTCTCATGGCGCACCTACCCCCACCCGGGAACCTCGGGCTTCCGATTCCAAGACAAAAGGAAAGTGCTCATTCTATAGCCAGTATGGAAGGCAGCCACCCGTGGGACAAGCAGGCCACACTCTGACCCACTGTGTGACCTTGGGCAAGTCATTTAGCTTCTTGGGGGTCTCAATTGTTCTTAGGTAGAGAATGGGGATGATAAACGACCCTCCTTGCACAGTAGTTGGGGTAACAAAGAATGCATGGCAGCTGGGTTGTCCGTTTCAGCGGTGTCGCCATGGTCCAGCCCTGCCCACCATCTGAGTTTGATTCTTGAATGAGCAGCTAATGAAGCCTGCTCTGTGCCCTGTGCTGGCGGCGGGCAGGCACATGAGGTAGTGCCCGTACCCTGGGGGAGATTTCCATAAGGAAGCGTTGTCTAGGTGGCCATGGATTGTGGAAGACACTCCTTGGGTCCCATAACCAAAGCTGACCTCTGGCGGCTCTGACATCTAGCCCAAGGTGCCGGCACTCAGAACAAGGACCTCAGCTTTCCAGAGCAGAACAAGACTCCCTCTGATACCTGCCCAGTGCCTGTTAACACCTTGGCATTAACTTGGTGAATCCTGCTGAGTGGAGTTTCAACCTGCTCTCTAAAATAGGGATTTGGGTGGGGGAAGGAGGAATAAAATTAAAATAAAATAGGGATTTTTTTCCCCCAGCTGATTTGATTGTCGAGATTTTTTTGGTTTCTTTTTATTGTGGTGAGACCACACAGAACAAAACATTCAACAATTCAAAATTTCTACATGTATAATTAATTCACTGACACCGATTGCATGTTTCACATCAGGCACGCATTTTTCACTATTCTTTTTCAAATTGTTCTGCCACCTCTAACATACACGTAACACCCCTTAAAGTCCCTGAAGGTCTCCTTTTCCCTCTCAGCCCCATGTAACCACTAACCATCTCTGGTTTCTGTATCTTTGCTTAGTTCCGATGGGTGAGATCTTACTGTGTTTATCCTTCTTCAACCCCAACCAGATCCACTGCCATTGAGTCCAGGCCAACCATGGTGACCCGATGGGACCGGGGAAAACAGGCCCCTGGGCTTCGGAGATTGTCACTCTTGATGGGAGTCGAAAGTCTCATCTTTCTCCCAAGGAGCAGCTGGTGGTTTCCAACAGCTGACCTGAAGTTAGCAGGCCCACTTGTAGCCACTAGGCCACTGGGGCTTCTTGCACAGCATGCTGGGGTATGTGCCAGGACTTCATTCTCTTTGTGGCTGGGCAATTGTGTTAGTCTAACAAACGAGGGAAACAAATCCACAGAAACTCATATATGTATAAGAGAGAGTTTTATATAAAGGGTAAGTGTACATTTAGTAAGCATCCCAACCCAGTGTTGTCCAAGCACCTAAGTCCAACATTAGCTCATATGTCTGACACCGATCTGCAAAGTCCTCCTCCATTTCACAAAACACACAATGAAGCTGACTGCAGGAGGAAAGCTGAGTCAGTGATCGTGTCAGCATCTCAGTGCTGGCAGCACCCAGGGCTACATTGGGGTAGGTCCATGTGGCTTCTCCTCAGAGATGTCTCACAGGAAGTGAGCCTTGCCAGCTGAAGCAGGGAATTGGCTAAGGCAGCTGCACCCTGGTCCGACCATCAGAGAGCAAGAGACCCAAGAACTCGCAAAGCAAGGATCACCAAGCCATTTATCCCTCTGCCCTTCAATTAATCCCACATGTGTTTATCGGCCAGGTTGGCACAATCAACTTTAACTGTCTCAGTAATATTCATTGTAGGGAATAGCACTGGATTTTTTGTTCTTGATTTTCCTTTTACAAGAGCATGTGGAAGGAGGTGGCGAAGCAGATGGAAAACAAACATCGAACTCAAGCTCGCTGCCACGGGGTCGATTCTGATTCATAGCAACCCTACAGGACAGAGTAGAACGCCCCCCTTTGGGTTCCTGAAGCTGTCACTATCCATGGGAGGAAGAAGTCTAATCTTGCTCCAGAGCAGCACCTGGTGAGTTTGAACTGCTGACCTTACGGTTTGCAGCCCACTCTGCCGCCATACTCACTCACTGCCCCGAACTCACTCACTGCTGACTCATAGGGCGCCAATCACTGCTGGCCTTTTGGACCACAGCCCAAAGCATAACCACTAGGCCACCAGGGTTCCTACGCCACCATAGAGGCTGCGTGTCATTTCGGTAGAAGAACACCATCAAACATTTTAAAAGACCCGTGTAGAGCCCATTTTAAAGTCCCTCCCAGGACTCTAGGGTGAGGGAATCCCACCCTTCTCCCCTCAACAGTTCAGAGAAGTTGGAATGGCGCCTGAAATTGTGCTCCCAGCTACTTCCATCGCCTAATGGTGTGTTGTTAACTTTATAGGGAAACAAGTTTATTGGCCTTGTATGCAGTGAACTTGCTGAGTTTTCCCTGTGGATTTGTTTAGGTTGCTGTGCAGGCTACGGGGTCATGTGCAAACGCTGCTTTTATTTCTTCCTGTACAAATCCTTTCATGTTTTATTTATTCTTCTTTTCCTTATTGTACTAGCTAGGATCTCCAGTAAAATAAAAAGACTGCAAGAGACATCTGTCTCTTTCTTGATCAAAGAAGCAAAGTTTTCAGTATTCTACCATCTAGTCCAAATATAATGCTCACTGTAATGCTTTTTTTGTAAATACTTTTATCAGATTAATTTTCTATTTTTTAATAATTAAAAATTTTTTATTGGGGGCTCATACAACTTATCACAATCCACACATACCTCAATTGTGCCAAGCACATTTGTACATCTGTTACCCTCATCATTCTCAAAACGTTTGCTTTCTGTTTGAGTCTCTCTCATCAGCTTCTCATTTTTCCCCCTCCCTCATGAACCCTTGATAATTTATAAATCATTATTTTGTCATATCTTACACTGTCTGACATCCTCTGTCACCTGCTTTTCTGTTGTCTGTCCCCCAGGGAGGAGGTTATATGTAGATCCTTATAATCAGTTCCCCCTTTCTACTCCACCCTCCACCCTCCCGGTATTGCCACTCTCACCACTGGTCCTGAAGGGATCATCTGTCCTGGATTCCCTGTGTTCCCAGTTCTTATCTGTACCAGTGTACATCCTCTGGTCTAGCCAGATTTGTAAGGTAGAATTGGGATCATGATAGTGGGGGGGGGGGAGGAAGCATTTAGGAACTAGAGGAAAGTAGTATGTTTCATCGTTGCTACACTGCACCCTGCCTGGCTCATCTCCTCCCTGTGACCCTTCTGTAAGGGGATGTCCAGTTTCCTACAGATGGGCTTTGAGTCTCCACACTGCACTCCCCCTCATTCACAATGATATGATTTTTTGTTCTTTGGTGCCTGATACCTCATCCCTTCGACACCTTGTGATCACACAGGCTGGTGTGCTTCTTCCATGTAGGCTTTGTTGCTTCTGAGCTAGATGGCCACTTGTTTACCTTCAAGTATTTAAGACCTCAGATGCTATATCTTTTGATAGCTGGGCACCATTAGCTTTCTTCACCACATTTGCTTATGCACCCATTTGTCTTCAGTGATTGTGTCAGCAAGATAAGCATCAAGGAATAACAGTTTAATAGAACAAAATATTCTTGCATTGGAGGAGTACTTGAGTGGAGGCCCAATGTCCATCTGTACCTTAATACTAAACTATAAATATACGCACATAAATCTATTTCCCCATCCTCACCTATATTTACATATGTACATGCCTTTATTTAGACCTCTATAAATGCCGTTTGACTCCTAGCTCTTTCCTCTATTTCTTTTGACTTTCCTCTTGTCCCACTATCATGCTCAGCCTTCATTTGGGTTACAGTAATTCCTCTTGGTTACATTACCCTTGGTCACACTCTACCAGGCCTCTTACACCCTCCTTACCACTGATTTGGATCACTTGTTCTTCCCTTGTCTCTGGGCTTGTTGTTCCCCCCACCTCCTCCTCTCCCATGCATGTCCCCCCCACCACAGAACTGTCAGTCCCTTTGTTTTCTCCAGATTGTTCATCCAGCCTAGCTTATTTAGGCAGACCTGCGGAGATAATAACATGCACCAAAACAAGACAGAGCAAAACCAAGCAACAAAAGAAAACAAAACAACAACAAGCCAATGATAAAACAAAAACACAACACAACAACAACAAAAAAGAAAAGCTTGTAGTTTGACCTGTCCCGCGGGTCATCAACAGCATGGGTACCTCAAAGAGGGACTGGGAATGAAGGTGGGCAAGAGACGTGGAGAATGGAGACAAAACAGGAGTCTGATCAAGTCTCATTTATTGAGCTGAGAGCAGAGGCTTAAATAGCCAGCGAAGGGCAGGCACCATTACGTCATATGGAAATAAGGTATAGCTGGGGTAGCCAATAGTCGCGTACCTACCAAATGGTGGGCGATTGTGCTAAAACAGGTCCGCATGCTAATGAGGCATACCGGGCGCCTGGCGGAAGTGCCGCCAGGTGTGTGTTGTCCAATGAGTGTAGCGGCTGCTAGCAATTGAGCACCAATCCTAGCAAAGGTCAAGTAACTAATGACCGCAGGGGAAACAAGGGCAGGAGGACCACTAGGCACAATTTATATGACAGAAAACCGAGAGTAAATACATGAAGGTTGTATATGGCTTTTGATCCAGGGCTGAGGGACATGCAGTTCCCTACAGTAGTTAGTTTAAGGACTGTTTGTTGGCCTTTAGGAGTGTTTTCTGGTTGAGTCTGATAGGGTGCCAAGATCTGTCCCCAAAGTTTTAATCATAAATTGATGCTGGATTTCATCAATTTTTGCTACATATATCAAGCTATCTTATTGTTTTCTCTGCTTTATCCTGTTAATTAGATGACTATTCAGTGTTCTCCACTTGGGACAATTTTGTCGATGTTACTCAATCGTAATTGAGATGACATTGGCTCTATTGGTATACGTCACTGTCTTTGCTTGGCTAAGGGCTTTGGGCTCATGAGAGAGCTGTCAGACATGTCACTTCTCTGTACAGCCAGCTCTTCGTGTTCAGGTTACTCTGGCCTCATAAAATGAGACGGACCGGCTCCTGCTTTCTCAGTTCTCAGGGAGGCCTTATGTACAAGAAATGTTCTTTCTTAAGTGTTGGAAAGAATTTACTTGTGACACCATCTGGCCTCGGTGTTCCCTTTGGGGCAAGTCTTTAGTGATAGCTTTAAGTTTTAAAACAGATTTTCAAGTTTTCTAATCCTTGGGTTTATTTTTGCTTCATTTGTTTGCTGAATTTCATCTAAACTCAATGGAATGGAATGGAACAGAGCCTGGGATTGGGCCCTGTGACAAGGGCTTGGGAGCGGGGTCTGACTTCCCTTGGACTTCCCAAGCGGAGAGGAGAATCCAACTGGCCTTAGCTCCAGGCCTCGTCCTATGTGGTGGAGGTCAGACACGTGTGCGCCCTTGAACGCCCTTTACCAAGTCTGACACCAGCCACCTCTTCCATGGCACTCTGTATTTCCCTGCTAGGTTCAAGGGATCTCTGCAATGGCCACACGGACTCACTAACAATACTCCTAATTATGTGCTCTATTAGGCAAATGACTGGTTACAGTGAAAGATCTGGAATGTTCAGGATCCAGTTCTCTGGTCAGGACAGCCTCTTCTTAGCAGTCTTTGCATGCAGGCCTCTCTCTGGCCTCCAGCCTCTCCGCCCCAGTTGCTCGGCTTTTGCCTTTCTCTGACAAGTGTTACTAAGCTCTTCTAGTTGTGCTGAGAGATGCCCACAAGGACTCCTTCTGCCAGTGAGCCTCCACCTTTAGCTCTGTGAGTGCCTGGAGTCAGCCCAGCCTCGGCAAGTCTCCTGCCCCAAAGCACTGTTGCTCTGTAGGCTGGATGCCCACTGTGCTAACTTGTGCTCCTGGGGCAGCCCCTCTGCTATTTTGCTGTTGCCTCTCTGCCCCTACACGGAGGAGGTTCAGTAGCGATCATGGGGTCCAAAGGGTGCTCTCCACGACAGGCTCTTCTTCTTTTTTTTTTTTTTTTTAATTTTTCATCGGGAGTTAATACAGATATCATATCATTCCATCGATATCATATCATTCCATAGTTCAGTCACATCAAGCACTGTTGTACAATTGCTACCATGTTTCCAAACATTCTTTTCCTTCCTAGATGCCCTGACATTGCCTCTCTTTTGCTCACTTCCCCTACCCAAGTGTTCACACCCCCACAAAAAACAAACAAACCCAGCAACCTTTATTCTACTTACTGTTCCTCTAGGTTCATCAATTGTGGATTTCCCTGACCAAAAACCAGAAAAACATGTAACACAGCTTCAAGAGGGTGACCCCAAAGGACAGCACATCTGAGATAAACCCCAATATGAACAAACAAAAACAAAGCAAAATACAGAAAATTCTGAAAACCAGATCAAGTCCAACGTGCATCAGAGGGGGATCAGCTGACAAATTTTAACCTTTCAAGTCAGGTTTCTTCCTTTGATCTTCTGCATTCATCTCACTCTATTGTGGAGAGAGGGAGATCACTGGAAGTCTCTTTCCTTTGTAGATCCCACACATGTATCGTGAACTCCCACTGTCATCCAGAGCCTTCTGCAAACCAGATTCTCTCAATTTAGGGTCTGATACTATTCACGCCTTTGACTTCGGATTCTCCGATGTACAATCCTTCAGTCAGTGAAGCACTGACTGATAAAGATCAAGGATTGCAGCCTTCTGCAGGGGTTAAAATTCAAAGCAAAGAAAGATCAAAATATCTGCGGGCTTGCACTTAATTCTAGCCCCAATCTAAAAACAATTAGTTCTCATGACATGAAGAGATCACTGAAGATTTGGGTGCTATAGCAAAGTGTGGTGAAGAAACTAGATGGTGCCCGGCTATCAGAAAGAATAGTATCTGGGGTCTGAAAGGCTTGTTTCAAACAAGAAGCCATCTAAGTATGGCATCAACTCTTAGTCCACATGGGAGAAGCAAGGTCACCAGCCAGTGTGAGCCAAAGACTGCAAATAACACAATCCAAATCTAAAGTGGGGAATGGCATCAGAGATTAAGTAGTGAACATCTGGTTTGCAGAAGGATATGGATGACAGTGGACGCCCCGAATCCATTTGCAGGATCCATACTTGGATTAAGCCTCTGGTGAATCCCCTTCAGTCATAGCGGAGGGGTATGAACAGTCCTTTTGTCAGACAGAGAGCATTGTAAAGTTGATGATGGATGTCATAGGTTAACATGAAACCTAACATGTAACCTTGTCATTTGAACTCGCTTTTGATCCATTTTAATGCTGTTTCGTCTTTTAAAAGTAAAAGGGAAGGAGAAAGACACATGAAGTCAGCCCCTGGGGAAGCCCCTCTGACCACGGACCAGGGATGTAACCAGCCTTGCTAATGCTAAGAATGCTTTGGAATGTGGATTGTTGCAGATGTTGTGAGGTTAAAATTTGACACCCTATTATTTGATCTCCCTTATGATCCATTTGGATTTGTTCTAGTTTTTAATATTTTCTGCTTTCTTTTCAATTGAGGTTTTTAATCTGTTTTACTTTACGATTCTTGTTCATTTTTAAATGTTTTTCTGTATATGAAATCCAGGATAGATAAATCAACAGAGAGTGTAACTGGATTGGTGGGGTGGAGTCTAACCTGTCAATCAGATCACAGCGAGAGGTCTCTTTGTGGGCATGGCTTTCTCCTGAGGATTCTGGGAACTCCTATCTTCTCCTTGGAGGTGGGACACACACTCTCTTTGCTGTTCTCCTTGCAAGACATTCCTGTGGACAAGCCACCTGAGCTACATGCTGATGGAGCCAGAGTCCTGGAGCTGCCATGTGGAGACTCACACCAGTGCTGAGGTGCTCCCACTGCCACTGGATTCACAGACTTTCCATCCACTGGCCTGTGAGCTTCCTGCATTTGGCGTTGTTGCATGTGTTTCATGAGTCTGAAGAGGAATTCATAGACTGGTATTGGACATATGGGCTAGTATTGGACTTATGGACTTGATCTGGACTGGGCTGGGTGTTCTCTTAATATACAATTGCTCTTTTATATAAATCTCTCTCTTATACACATATAAGTCTCCCTGGCTTTGTTTCTCTAGTCCGCCTGAACTAACACAGTTCCTTAGGAGCGTGGTCGGCGAGGTAGGGGAGCAATGGGGAGAAAACGTTCTGAAACTGATTGTGGGATGATTACACAGCTCTTCTTGATGTGGCCGAACTACTGAATTGTTATGATATGTGAATTATATGCCAAGAGCATGTTAGGGATAAAAAGAAAAGAAAACCAAAATTCTCACAACTGGACCAACAGGTAAGGTCATGATCGATGGAGAAGATGAATATCGCCAAGGATTTTGTCTTGCTGGGACCCACAATTCATGTTCATGGAGGCAGCAGCCAGGAGCTCAAAGGGTGAATCTCACTGGACAGGTCTGCCGCACACGACCTCTTTAGCGTGTTAAAAAGTGAGGTCATACGTTGAGGACTATGGTGAGCCTGACTTACACCATGGTATTTGCAAGGGCCCCATCTGTATATGGAAAGTCCCACGGACTGCCCAAAGATCAAACAAACCTGTCTGCGATGAAGTGCGGGCAGAATGCCGTGTTGGTCTGGAAGCTTCTGACGCAAACAAACGGCTATCTCTCGGACTGATTGCAGGGCAGGTCTTTCATCTCTAAGCCTCTGTGCTTACAGATAATTTCCCCCTTTGGGGGCTTTAGCCTATATATTGCAGGTTGAAAAGTTTAGAGAAAATGGTGTTCCCCAAATAAAGATGTCACTTTCAAATAAAGTCAGCACTTGGAGGGTCATATTTTCCAACATAAAATACGCTACTGCGTCGTGGTGGAAACAACAATGGATCCTTTAAGGAGCTTCCCCTGCCCCCATGAAGGTCTGCATGAATGAGGTCATTGTGAGAGCTGCAGGGGCCTTCCTGCTGGGCACAACCAGGTTATCAGTACAGGGGCCCTCCGCCACAGTGACTACCTCTGTTGAAGACACTGGAGCCAGTGCCTGGTGCTGGGTATTCTGGGAAAAGAATTGAATCAACCCACTTCCAATGCCTCCTACGCTCCCACTGCAATGCCGGCAGCTGCATCAAGCAAGGAGACAGAAGCCACTCCAAGAACCCCAAGCAGATAGGACGTAATAGAGGAAATAATGTGCGTGCTGTGGGAAAGACTCGGAGAACAAAAGATAGGGGTGACGGAATGCTGTCTAGATGAGGGCATTATAGGAAGCCCCAGCCCAGGCGATTACTGCTCACAGCCTCAAAGCTGGGGGCTGCGGCTACGGAGTCAGAGGAGACTGTTGGAGCTGCCATTGTTTCCGCAGGAGCCAGGAAGCACTGGTCTGCCTCTGCGGCTGCCCTGGTAAAACAAATGGGGCTGCCTGGTCTAGGGGGCCCTGGTGGCACAGTGCGTTACGTGTTGGATTTCTAACAGAAAGGTCGGCAGTTCGGAACCACCAGTCACTCCTCAGGAGAGAGATGAGAATTTCTACTGCTCCTCGAAACCCACAGAGGTTTCTTCCTCTCCCAATAAAGGGGTGGCTGTAGCTGCCCCAGCCCTGTCCGCCCCGTCTGCCTCTCACATCGGAGCTACCACACCCATGAGGATCACAGAGTGGCGCCTCCTCTTCTGCTTGTTGCCACAGGCTAGCATCCACCTGCTCCTCTCCAGCATGCTGCCAGCAGGCACCGGACACCCCTCCATGCCGAGCTCTGCTCCTGTCCTTGAGAAGCCCCATCTAGTCAGACAGATTGAGGGGATAAACAAGGTAGGACTTCCCCCTGTGGGTTTCTGAGACAGTTACTCTTTATGGGAGTAGAAAGCCTCGTCTTTCTCCCTGGGAGCAACTGGTGGTTTTGAATCCTTTACCTTGGGGATCACAGCCCAAGGAGTAACCCCTACACCAAACAGCACACAGGCCTACAAAGAGAACAATAATGAGGTGAAGCGAGGACCATGATCCTTGAACGGTCAACCTTACCAGAAGAGAGGAGCGGCGTGTGCTCGGAGACCCGGGGCAGAAGGCAGGGGCGGAGGGGAAGGAGAGACCGGAGAGCTCGTGGGAAGAGTGTTGTGACAATGCAGGGACTACAACTAAAGGCAAGAACAAGGCGTTCTGTCCGACACCGCAAGATGCGGACCACACTGGAGAACACCATGCTTAGCACAGTCAGTCAGCCTCGTAAAACATGTTTTATGAGGGAGGGGGGAGCGGGGAGGGAGGGGGAAGTAAAAAAAAGGACCTGATGCAAAGGGCTTAAGTGGAGAGCAAATGCTTTGAGAATGATGAGGGCAAAGAATGTATGGATGTGCTTTATACAATTGATGTATGTATATGTATGGATTGTGATAAGAGTTGTATGAGCCCCTAATAAAATGTTTTTAAAAAATGTTTTATGACACCATTATTGGGAAGGAAATAAAGAAAACTGGCTTTCACACCAGAGGATAAGACTTGAAACCTATGATGAGGCCAGGATGGTAATGGGGGGAAGAAGGAAGGGGTGGGGAACTATGGAGGGAGAGGGAGGAGGAGGGAAGGAGAGAGGAAGGGAGGGTAAAGGCAAGAAAGAACAGCATGTGCGCGGGCTGTAAGGGGACACTGTTCCTGATGTGATTTGATGAGCTGGCTTGTTGGACTGTGACACTCTGTAAAACGTGTGTGTGTGTGTGTGTGTGTGTGTGTGTGTGATACCCCGTAGACAAAAAGACAAGAGAGTAAAACTGAAACGGACTTGGATTCTTTCCTGATATGTAAGTTTGCTGCACACACAAAAAAGAGGAAAGGGAAAAAAGGTGTATAAGATGGCTGGATGGAAAGCTAACGTGCTCTGTAAACTTTCACCCAAACCACAATCCGATGTTTTTAACAAGAGCACGTGGAATTCCCAGGAGCCGGAGCTTACTGGGACCACAGACGTCCTCCAGCGCCACTCCTTCCGTCAGTCCCGTTTGGCAGCCCCTCTCACTGGTATCCACCTTCCAAGACTGACTGGCAGCCTACCCTCTCTTGCAGGTGCACGTGGACTCGTGGGTTGTGTGACTCTCACACACGGCGGTCATCTGGTCAGAACAGAGCCCACGCAGTGAGTCAGTTGGGTTGTTTTGAACTTTCAGTGAGATATGGCAGTTCTTGGAAGTGTCTGGAATTAAAAACAAAATCAGAAAGAAGCAAAATAGTTGCCATCAAAACAAAGTTTCTCTGTGCTGACCCAGCGAGTAAATAGTTTAGACTCAGAGGATCCTCCCATTTCTATGGTGATGACGCTAGTCGGCCGTGCAGGGTGAAAGCCCCACAGACAGTAGGTACATGAATGAACATGGCGTATTGCAGCAAAACTTGATTTGTGGACACTGGCATTTGAATGTCACATGACTTTCAGGTGCCACAAAATATGCATCTTCTTGTGATTTCTTTCCAACCATGTAAAAATGTGAAAGTGATTCTTCCCGGGCAGCACAAGAAGCAAGGGGGCTTCATACAGTTAGCAGATCGATTCTCTCGTCTTCACATTTCATTTTCCACGAAGCTTTTGAAACCACTTCACCGTGTGTACTCCACAGATGGATGTCTGCAGACGTGGGCCATCCCCACCGACAACACAGAAGTAGGTACAGGGAAATGGTCAGGAATTGCATCCCACACATTTCGGAGCTTTTGACTTCTTTGCCGCTTGGAAGATTTCCAGGATGTTTTTCAAACCATTCTCGGAATTGTGAGTAATGATATCTGAGGGTCTCTGGAAGCAGTTTCAGGAGGCCTGGCATTGCTGTGTGTTAGATGCGGGGTGCATAACCACCAGGTTGGCGGTTCAGACCCACCAGGCACTCATCGAGAAAAAGAGGAGGCTGTCTACTCCTGTGAAGACTGACCGTCTCCGGAACCACGCAGAGGGCTGCTATGAGTTGGAATCGACTTGATGACAGTAGTGGGTTTGGGTTGAGGCATTTGAGTCAAACGATGTCGCAGTAGTTAAAGCACTGGGTTGCTAGCAAAGGCCGGGAATTCCATCCCACTAGCCACTCCGATGGAGAGGGTGGTGGTACTCTGCTGAAAGATTTAGCACCTTGAACCTCCATGAGGCAGCTCTACTCTATCCTCTGGGGTCCCTATGAGTCTAAATCAACCCAGTCACTTGGGGCCGGGTGGCACTTTGAATATAGAAACCCAGCTTGCCTAGAGTGGAATCAGAGTTTTGAAGGCTAAATCGAAAGAGTGGGTTAGGAAACGCACAGACAAAAACGTGAAGCGACGTGGGCAGGGCTGCACATGGTTTGAGGTGAGGGGCCGACGCAGAGGGAGATGTGACAAGATCGTGCCAGGCCTTGGAAGCCAGGTACCTGGGCTTTTATTCCAAGCCAGGAATTTGTAACCTGAGATCTGTGAATTGGGCTTCAGAGCATATCTAAGAGGCGTGGCCCTGGTTTGGACAGAATTCGGCCTCTTCAAAGATGTATTGGAATTTGGACCCTGTGGTTGCTTGGTGTCATCAATCAGGTCCGAATTGGAGCCACTCAATGCAAAACACACGGAAACACTTCCTGGACCTGCACCCCCCTCACAACTGTTCTTCTGTTAGAGCTCCTGGGGCAGCCATTGGATCAACCTTTCTCTTTGGGGGTCTTCATCTGACCCTGTGGTAGTTACATCACCTCAGGTCAACTTGAAGATATACAAATGGGCAGGGGGCATATTCAACCTGTCAATCAGGTCCCAGCCTGAGGGTGACTCCTGGTGGGCGTGGCCTTCTCCTAAGGAGGGTTCTGGGAACCTCCCCCTCCCTCTCTGCCTTCACCTTCCTGCTGGCCGACCTGACGACCTGACGGCTGCCCTGCATCCACGGCCATTGGACCCGCACAACTCTGCACCCTCCGTTCGGTGACTTTCCTGCATTCTGCATCATTGCATGCGGCTGTGTGAACCTGAAGAGGAACTATGGACTAGTATCAGACTTACGGACTTGGGCTGAACTGGCCTGGGATGCTTTCTTTTCTTTTCTTTTTTTTTAAAAAATGTTTTATTAGGGGCTCATACAACTCTTATCACCGTATACATACACATATCACATATACATACATCAATTGTATTAAGCACATCTGTACATTCTTTGCCCTAATCATTTTCTTTTCTTTCTTTCTTTCCCTTTTCTTTTTTTACATTTTATTAAGGACTCATACAACTCTTATCACAATCCATACATATACATACATCAATTGTATAAAGCACATCCATACATTCCCCGCCCCAATCATTCTCAAAGCATTTGCTCTCCACTTAAGCTGGGATGCTTTCTTGATGCATAATTACTTCTTGATGGAAAGCTCTTTCATATACATATATGAGTGTCTCTGGATTTGTTTCTCTAGTCAACCCGGCCTAACACAGACCCTCTAATTTACCAAGCAGGGAGTCCTTCTCTCCAGACTGGTCTCTCCTGATAACACTAACCTTGTGGACAAAATCTTGTTAGCTTGCATGCTAAGGAGGTCATGTCAAGGTGTGGTGTCTCTTAAACCTCGCCACATTTGAGCTATAAAAGCTCACGCTAGACCAGAAACAAGACAGCACCATCCAGGGAAAGATAACACCATGTGGCGATCACCAATGAAAGTAGGGATGCTGGGACTGTAGAAGCTGAGGCCAGGATTCCCCCGCCCCTTCCTCTCAGCGTGGACAGGGAGAGCCTGCTCACCTCCTGAACTGTGAGAGAACAAGCTTTTGCTCACGAAAGCTACCCACTGGTGCCATTTCTGTTCTAGCCGCACTTCTGAGCCGGATGGGATGGATGAGGAAAGTCCGAATTCATTCTCCAGGAAAAGTAGAAACATCATACTTCAAATGAGAATTCTACCGAGCCAGGAGAGCCTGCCCTTCATCTCTGTCCTTGCCACAGTTAGAAGGACCATCTTGTGTGCTAACAGCGAGTTTCTTCTTGCCCAACCTTGCTTAGGTTGGGTTTCAGGCAAAAGATGCTAAGTAGAGGGGATGACATGAGAGTCGAGTGTCCAGTGAAAGCTCTAGCTGCCCAGATCAGAATGAACAAACGAGGAAGCAGGGAGAGCGAAGGCTGCCACAGGGGTCCCAGAGAGATGCTGCCGCCGGGAACAGAGATGGTGGTCTTGGTACAGAGAAGACAAGGATGGATAGATTGGATGAATTCCCAAGGTATAGTCAGCAGATGTGGTTATTGATCAGATGTGGAGGACGAAAGAGAAGGATGAGGTTGGTGGGGGAGCTGAAACTTCAGCAGGCTGTGCGCGGGGCGGGGGGGTGGGGGAGAACAAATTAGTTGGCCACGTGGTGTCGGAAATCCAGGGCAGTGGGTCTGAGGTTTAGGGGATGTGGGGATTTGTCATCAGGAAACCACAGCCACAGAGTGAACCAGGCTGTCTGGGACCGTGTAGGAAGGGCCCATGTGTATGCTGCTCCAGTGTTGCACAGCCAATGGGAATCTTACGACCCATCAAAGAAACTGGGGTCACAGACCTCTGCCCACTGTATTGGTGTATTAGTGTGGGTAGACTAGAGAAACAAACCCGGGGAGACTCATATGTGTGTAGGAAAGAGCTTTATATCAAAGAGCAATTGTGTATTAAGAAAACATTCCGACCCAGTCCAGATCAAGTCCCTAAGTCTGATATTAGCCCGTGAATTCTTTTTCAGACTCACGCAGCACACACAATGGCGCCGAATGCAGGAAGATCACAGGCCAGCGGGTGGAAAGCCTTTTAGGTCCAGTGACGATGGAAGCATCTCAGCACCGGTGTGGGTCTCCACGTGGCTCCTCCAGCTCCAGGACTCTGGCTCCATCAATGTGTCTCCATGTGGCTTGTCAACAGATTGTGAAGCAGAGAGTGTGTGTGTCCCGCCTCCAGGGAGGAAGACAGGAGCTCCCAGAATCCTCAGGAGAAGGTCACACAGAGGCATCACGGGCTATGACCTGATTGACAGGTTAGACTCCACCCACCTCTTCCACTCAAGATTATGTAACTGCCACAATTGGGGTGGGTAGATGGTGAGCTGTTTCCTCGCCCTGAGGAAAGAGATTTGCTTGGCTGTGGATTCCTCTCCCCATCTTTATTTTTCAAGGGCAGGGGAGTGGGGCGAGGCTGGGGGCGAGGCCGGGATTGTTGGGGAGGGAGAGAGGAGGGCTAGCCAGGGCAGCACGGGTTGTGTCGTATTTCTACGTAAGCAGACTGAACTTGCTGCAACTGGGATCTTGGGCTGGAGAGGGGGAGTGCCACTCCCTGCCCCTGGGTCCATGGGAGACAGTCCACTCAGGGGGACACAGGGAGGTCTCATGGTGGAGTAGCCATGGGGCTCGGGCTGGGTTGGCAGGGGGTGAGGCACAAAGGGGGCTCTTTGAAATCCTGAGCTGGAAGGTGGGTGATTCTGGAAGGATCTCTGTGTGCCTGTAAAGAAATCAACGGCTCATCAAGCAACGCTCGGAATACCGATTCTGAGAGGGACCGTGGAGAGCTGGGAGGGAGGTGGCCAAGGGAAGTCAGAGGTTCCAAAGGGGCCGTCGCTGACTCTGGGGTGGCTTCCACAAAATGAGGGTCTCTGTTTTACCATCGCAAGGAAGGGGATTCAGCCAACAGCCAGAAAGCACATGTAAGTGATTCTTCCCAGAGCCTTCGGAGAGGAGCCAGCACCGGACCTCATTCTTCTTGTGACACAGGTGCAGGTAAACCAGTCCAGCCTCCCTCAATGCTTAGACTCTCAGGGCTTGAGAAGGACCCCCAACCTTTTTTTAGATAGGGTGGCTGGGGCTGGGAGGGGCAGGGACTTGGCCGGGCTCCTGTCTGCCAAGCCCGCTGGCTTTCCTCTGCCCATTTCTGCAGGTTGGGAACACTGTCCACACTGGAGCTTGGCTTGCTCTATCTTCCTCAGAATCTCTGGAGCCTGGGAGTCACTGGCTCTTCCCCAAAGTCTGAGTTCTTCCATGTGCCTGCCCAAGGCTCCTCAGAGGTTACCTTAGAGTCAGGGCCATGGCCAGCCCTCCGTCCATTCCCCCTCCCCCCCCCCCCACGCCCAGCACTTTGAGCCCTCAGACAAGACTTCCTCTCCTCCTGTGACTGGTGTGCATCTCTCAAGGTCAGGGCTGCTGGCCAATCTCACCCGGTGGTACTGGGGCAGAAATGCCTTCCAAGGAAGCTGAGGTTGTGAGGTTCCGAATCCTTGTCTTACCCTCAGAGCACGCCTTCCTCTTTTAGAACATGAGCTCAGAGGAGGGCTCCTTGCCTTTCCATGAATAGACTGTCTCCCAGGGACTGGATTCCAGGAACCCTATGGGGCCACGACTTGACTTGCTGTGGGCCTTTCAAGCTCAGCTGCAGGGAGGAGTACGTGCCCACTGGGTGGCTGGAGATCCAGGAATCCTGGCGCCATGGCTGACCTAACTCTGGGCCCAACCAGCACCTCGAGCATTAGACAGGGAACAGCGCCCACCTCAGGAGAGAAGCTTAGCACCATTTCACGATGACAGAGGCCCAGAGAGGGGTGGTCACTTGCCCAGAACTGCACAGCACCGAAGTGGCAGGGCTGAGCCAGGACCCAGGTCAGGGATTGGCACATGTTTTCTGGGTAGGGTCTGGCTTTGTGAGTCAGACACAACCAGATCACAACGATTGACTCTGATGCTGTAGTGCACAAGCGCTAACATGAAGACTGAGCATGTCCGAGTTCCAACACCACTTTATTTATGGACACTAAAAAATACTTGTGTGCGACTCTCATGTGACTCTCATACAGCCTTCATGCCCCATGTAGTATTATTTATCTCTGGTTCTTTTTCAACCATTACAAATGTTAAAAATGGTTCTTAGTTTGTGAGCCACACAGAAACAGTGACCGCCAGTGGGACAGACTTGGTGACAACCATGAGCCTTAGTGTGTTTGTCCCTTCTTTTGTCCCCCAGACACAAGCTTCCAAGACCAAGGAGCTATTGCTTCTGCCCTGGGACTGATCGGCTGATGGAAAGGGCTCTGGACACCAGAAGTCCTTGCCTGGCTCCCAGTTGTACTTGAGATTTGCTGTGTGACTCCAAGCTACTTGCTTCCCTTCTCTGGGCCTATGAAACAGAGATGGAAGCAAGGCAGTGGCTGCCAAGAGCTTTCTCATCTCCCCTGCTACCTCAGCTTTTTCCCAAAGGAAAGCTAACCCAGTCAGTCCCCTCGTATCAAACACTCACCAAAGGGGACCTGCTCAGACTGCCTGGAAGGGGGTTCAAGAGCCATGCCCACTTCCGCCTACTCCACCACCCTCACAAGCAGCCTCAGAATGACTCTTCAGGGTCAGCGCCTCACCCGCCTCACCTCCGGGAAGCCGAGATGCTCACGGAGATCGATCATCTGAATCAGGGGTCTCTACCTCAGGATGACCGCCACTTTACATGAGGTCATTCTCTGTTGTAGGGGGGGGTGGGTCGGCTGTGCGGGGGCAACGCAGGGCGCTGAGCAGCCTTCCCGGCCTCAGCACACAAGATCCCCCCACCCCACCCCAGTTGTGATGTTCAAATACGTCTCCATAGCTCCTGGAGCGCACCATCAGCCCTGAGCCTCCCCCTCAGAATCTATTTGTCGTGAAGGAATGACCTGGGAGCTCCCACCAGCCTGGGCTATGCTGGCTGCCTGGACTCTTGCTCTCCCAGCAGCCTCCTTCCCTCCCTCCCTCCCTCCCTCCCTCCCTGTGGGACTGCAGTGGATTCCGGGCAGGGCACGGAGAGGAGCCGCTCACCATATGGCCCCGTGGTATCTTCACAGACTCGAGGTGGGACTGGCCCTGCTGGCGCAGTGATTGTACATTGGGCTGATCACCCCAAGCCAGCAGTGGAAGTCACCAGTCCCTCTGTGGGTGACAGAGGAGGCTCTCTACTCCCATCAAGAGTGACAGTCTCAGAAACTCAGAGAGGCAGTTCTACCCGGTCCTATAGGATCACTATGAGTCGGAATCAACTCGATGGCAGTGAGTGAGCATGGTGCCACTCACTGAGTGCCACCGAGACACAGAGATAGGGACAGGGCCCACGATGGCCATCCTATACTGAACATAATACAGGGAGATGTGGCAAGATGTTCCTGAGAGATTCTATTATCTAGCATTGTTGTTGACTGCCACTGAGGTTGTCCTTAACTCAGGCCAGTCCCCTGCATGACTGTTGTCACCCACAACGTTGTCACTGGTTGGTTTTCCGAAGTAGATTTCCTGGTCTTTCTTCCTCATCTTTCTCGGGTTGGAAGCTCTGCTGAAGCATGCTCAGCCTCACAGAAACACACCAGCCTCCCAGGACAGACAGCTGGTGGCTGTGCACGAGAACTTTGGCCTCCCGCATGGAAGGTGAAAATGCTGCCACTGGGCCACCAACACCATCTGAGTAAATAAGGCCTTTAAAAAAATGACATGATATAAACATTTGGAAAGAGTTATATTCAAATGTGACCGTGGTTGTCTCTGGATAGCAGTAGATCTCAAATCTTGAGAAAGGGGTGGGGGGCTGTGCTAGAGGTTGGGGGTGGGGAGAGGCAGGGGGGCTGGATGCTCTCTCAATTAGATCATGGGTTCCCTTGTTGTTTCCTGTCTCCTTAGAGTCCGTAACAAGCACGGTAATTATCACGGACAAGGAAGGTGAGCCAAGCACTGTTGCTAAGCATGTTTGCTCATGGAATACTAATAAAATCCTGGGAAACCTGGTCCCATTGTGAGTCCGTGGAGGCACAGAGCAGTGCAGTCACTTGCCCGAGGACCCACAGTCAGGCTGGGGTGGAGCTGGGACTCAGAGCTGGGTGTGGAGCTCTCCGCAGGCAGCCCCCTCACCTCCTGGCTTCTCCAAGTGTGGCCTTTGGTCGTGGCCTCAGAATGCCCCACCCCAGGGCACAGGAGGGTGGGTGAAGCCAGTGCAGATGAGGGCCAATTTAGAAAAATGTGGTTTTCTCCCTTTATAGGGTTGGAGACACTGCTCTTGATTTGTGAACAAGAATGCTCTAAGTTTCTTTTAATGTACAGGTATTTCCCACATTTTCTGTAATGTCTGTCTATTTAGTAGGAAGGCATTTAGTAAGGGTGATCGATGCTATGATCAATGGAATGCTAAATGCTAATGGGATCCTGGACGATGAGCAGGTAATTCTACCTTGGGACACTGAGGGTATGTCACCTGGAGAAGGTAGCCTGTGACCTGAGTCTTAGTGGAGGTATGTGAACTCACCAGATGGAGATGGTGAGAGAGGAGGACCTTTGAAGGCTGGGAAGCAGTTTCTTCAAAGGCATGACCTGGTGCTTTGAGTGCATGGGTGGGCTCAGAGTGCCTTGGTGGGGAGTGCAGGAAATGAGGCTTCGGGCAGGGGTGGGGGGCAGGGGCCTGGTCACAAAGAGCCTGGATGCTTTGGAAGGAGGGCAATAAGGAGCCATAGAAGGATTTAGTCAGGAGAGAGACTGGTTGTGGTTTCAAAGCTCCAGCTGATGCAGGATTGAGGACAGGCAGCCTGGAAGCGGAGAGGGCAGGGAGAGGCTGTAGCAATGGCTTGGGGGGCTAGGCAGGTGGACTGAATGAGAAGGGGACAGTGGCAGTAAATAAGCAGGTGCCCTTGGGTCTGTAAATTCTGATTAATGTGGATTTCAGCACTGATCTCCGGGACAGGAGCTTTGTGGCTTTGGACAAGGCACTTCTGTGGGAACCTCTGTGACTTAGCTGGAAAGGGATTGGCACATGGCTGGGAAGTGCAATAAGTGGTGGAAGTGCTAGCTCCTTCTCCACCCTTTGTCCAGAAGGCGGTGACCTATGTTCTCTGAGTCACAGCTGACACCCAGCAAGGTCTGGGGTTGCTTGTTCAGAGAGACGAGAGTGCCCTAGCCAGCAGGGCCCACCAGGATACCCAAGCATCATGGTCCACACCAGGGACTGTGGGGAGAGGAAGACAAGAGTCAGATCCCCAGGTTCACATCAGCCCCCAGTCCCACTCCTCACCTGTGATCCAACCACATCTGGTCCTGGTCCTCAGGGAGGTCACAATCAAGGAGGGGAGAGGCACCAGGCCAGCGCCAGGAGGAGATGTTCTTGCTACACCCTCACGGCTACCCTGGGACAAAGGGCCCTGGCCTCCATTTGACTGATGCCATTAGCTCGAATGATCTAGCCTAGACGTGACAGAATCGGGACAGAAATCACAGGTTAGCCCTGAGTAGCCAGAGTGGCCCAGGGGCTTCTGGTCTAAGTGGGTCTGAGGGGGGTACTAGTCACCTTGTCCAGTCCTGAACTTCAACCTCACCAGCCTGTGGCTCTACTGAGCGCTCCAGGCATGGAGCAGAAGTGAGGACCTACCAGTCACGCCCCACCAGACACTTACCTGTGCAGGAATGAGAAAACTTTCTGGCCTCCAGCTTTCTCTCACCTTTACTCCCCTCGGAGCCAAGAAGGCTACTAATGCCTTTGGTCCCTGAGCAGCTTGTCCTCACCTTCAGGTGACCAGAGCAAACTCACTGCCTCTCTGCAACCCTCCACTTCCTGTCTGTAAACCAGGGCATTCATGCAGACCACACACAGCACAGATGAAAGTCAGTAATGGGGCCCGGGTCTCCCTGGCCAGGGGAGAGCGCACCCAGCCCTTTCCTGGATCAGCTCCTCAGAGATAAGAGGTTGGAGGATCAGAGCCGGGCTCTGCACTGGCCTGGTCTGACACAGAGATGGCAATGACCCTAGTAGAGCCTCCTATCCCCACTGGACAGGCTGCCGGACCTGGGACCTCCTGTGTCCTGGGGCCCTTCTGTGCCCCTGCGGTGGGTGGGGCTCAACCCTTGGCCTTGGCTTTGGGGGGCGGGGGCGGGGGGGGGGGGATGCGGCCCCAGCGCTCAGATTGTTGGAACAGCAGGAAAAGACAAAAACAAACTCGACTCATGTAACCCAGCTGTTCAGCCTTTAACCCTTTTAAGGCTGAAGTATTTTCAGCTTCGAATTTTTGGTTGAACTCATATTTGAATGCAATGCAAAGATATATGCACGATTAGATAGATAGATAGATAGATAGATAGATAGATAGATAGATAGATAGATAGATAGATAGAGAGAGAGAGATATATCTAGAAGGTTCGAAAATAAACCTGCCTCCCAGTAGGGCTGTGGGGACAAGACAGCAGCAGAGGGCAGACCTTTCCCAAACAAGTCCGGGGAAATTCCGGTAAACGCTGGCTTTGTTGCTCCTCCCCCCACCGACCCCCGACCCCAAACTGTGGCTTTAAGGGTGGGCGGGTCGGGGCGGGCGGAGGCGCGGCCAGCGGAGCCGCTCCCAGCGCGGGCCACCCTAGCGGGCGACACTGAGAGGACAAGGATGCGGTTCTGAGAGGTGGGGAGTCCGGAGACCCTACTGCGCCTGGTCTCGAGGGCGAACCCGCGGCCCGCAGCAGGTGGTGGGCGTGCGGACAGAGGAGACTCCCGAGATCAGGACCCCAGAGCACCTTGGGGGAGCGCGGAGAGCAGGGATCCGGGTCGCCCACCAGAGCTTACCTCTCCCTCCAGGCGCACCCCCAGCCCGGGGGCCACCGCTGCGACACTGGCGGCCACCGCGGAGCTCCCCGAGGGCAGACACCGCCTGAGCGCCTGCTGCGCTGTGCCTGCGCCCCAGGTGGGTACCGGGAGCCCCTGGGCTCGTTCTGACGCCTCGCCCGCCGCCCACCCCCTTGAGCTCGCTTCCCCAAATATTGGTCGCGGTGGCTTGCGGGGGCAGAGTCTGGACTCAGGGTCTCCTTCTAGTTGAGTTTTAACTGGCTGGGCGGCCTTGGGCCGTGGCTCCGATTCCCCGGTTAGAAGGGATACTTTTGATTTCTAGTTCAGACCAAACCCCAAACTCACTGCCACCGAGTCCACTCCTAGCGACCCCACAGGACAAGATGGAACTGCCCCCGAGGGTTTCCAACACGGTAACTCTAACAACGAACTTGAACTTCAACTTCGAAGCCAGCAGCACAGCATGCACTCCCCACAGTCCCCAGGACAATGCGGTTTATCTGGGGTGGGGGCCATAGGCTCTGCGGGAGAGAGCACCTTAGTCCCGGCCGTCTCTGCGCACTCTGCTGTGGGGCCTTGCCTCTGGGCAGGGATAGCCTGGCTTCCAAACCAAGAAACAAAGTCACTGGCATGAAGTCAATGCTGATTCAGGCTACCCTAGAGTAGAACAGTCACTTTGAGTTTCTGAGAATATAACTCTATACCGGAGTAGAAATACCGGAGGGGAGTAGAAAGCCCACCTTTCTCCCAGTGGATGGTTTTGAACTGCTGACTTTGCAGTTAGCACCACAACATGTAACCACTACACCGCCAGGCTCCGGGTGGAAGGCTTTCTTCCTGCAGTCTTTTATTGAAGGCAGAGCATGGGTTCTCCCTGCTACTTGGGCTCGGCAAGGAGGGCAAGAGGGGTGTATGTGGCAGGGTATTCTCGGTGTCACGTGGCTCTCCTATGTTTCCTTTTAAGCGGGCACTGTGGTGTTAAGAGGCCCGGCCAGGCTGGGTCACTTGCCTAGGCTGAGCTGGCTCCATCCAGCTCTCTCCACTTGCCTCTCCCTGGGAGGGAAGAATCAGAGCTCAGAAAGGCTGAGCTGATTGCCCAAGGTCACGGCCTAACAGAAAGGAGAGCCCAGGTCAGAGGCTGCCAGGAGGGTGCAGGGACAGGCCTCTGGAGGGGGCGGTGAGGAGTAGCAATCTTGGAAAGGCTTCCAGGAGCAGGTATTTGGGGCTAGGCTTTGAGCAGGTTGTAAAAAGAAAAGCAGGGATGGGAGCAGAGGGGTCCCCGGGTGGGAAGGGGTGTAGGGGGCAGTCTGGAAGGGTGGCAGAGCACAGCAGGTGTGGAGGCCCCCTCGTGGTGGGAGTTGGTGTGTGAGCCAGTGTTTCTGTGGAGGGGATGAGGAGGGAGCAGGGGAAGGGATGAGGCACAGGTGGGGGCCAGCTGGGAAGACCGAAGTGCCTAGGTGGAGAGCTGACAGTGGGAGGTCTCTGGATTCCAGGGAAGGGATCCTATGGGGCTGCAACCTATCAGGAGGCACATTGGGGTGAGGGGTGAGTCAATTGCCTGAACACCACCTCTCTGAAGTGGGTCAGGGGGACCCACTTGTGCCAGGACACACTGATAACCACTGTGTAACAATAGAACAAGCTACAGGCCCTCCATCCTGCAGGGGCTGTTAATCCCTTCCAGACTGGTGGGTGCCCGGCCTGCCTACAAGGCGAGAGAAAACTGCCCCAGCAGGTGACAGAGTGGGGTTAGGGGGGTGTTTGATGCTGGACGCTGCACCCCACCACCTCCCACCCTCCAGGTGGGAGGGAGGGGCAGGCATCCTGCAGAACCTGCTAAGGGCGTGTCTGAGGGCCAGGAGGAGGTGAGCCAGGAAGGAGGGTCCATGGATGAAGTGAGTCTAGTTGTGCTAAGCACGTCCAGATCCACACACTCCGAGTGTTAAAAAGCTAAGACGTCACTTCGATGACTAAGGTGGGCCCGGCCCAGTTGTGTATTCAATTGCCTCTTCACATGCCAGCAAAAGCCGGGTGACAAGGAGGAAGGCCAAAGAAGACACATTCACAGTACGGGGTTGGAGAAGAATTCTGAATAGACCAAGAACCGCCAGAAGAGTGGACACATCTTTCTGGAAGAGGTCCAGCCCCCTGGAGAAAGACATCACCCATAATAAAATAGAGGGTCCCTGAAAAAAGAGGCAGGCCCTCGACCAGCTCGGTTGACACAGTGACTGGGACAGTGGGTGGGAACAGACCCATCACCCGGATGGCACAGGACCTGGCAGTGTGCCATTCTGTTACACCTGGGCCAGTTGGTGGCAGAGATGATTTAAAATGGTCCCCAAGGACAGCAACACACCACAGCGTCGTCTCGTTTGTGTTGTGAAAGCACAGCTAGTTTTCGACCACGGATTTAAATCAGTCTAGACTGAACTAAAATCCACACCCAGCACTGAAGTTGGGCACGTTGTCATCTCTGAGCGCACTGTGCTCGGGGCAGCAGGCACCGTGAGGACTCTGTAGGGCATCTGTGAAGTGTGGGGTCCGGTTAGTGTAAATGCTCAAACAGCCACCCAAACACGCCCCCCTGGGACTCATGCTCATCGGGGGCGCAAGTGAGTGTGTATTTCCTGCTCCGAATCTGTGCTTTTCTTAACTTCCCACAATGAGCAAGTCCTGCTTGTATCGACAGTGCAAAGCATCATAGTTGAACCTTACCTCAGGTGGAGGGGTCCCTCTAGTACCGGGGCTGGCTAACTTTTGAGATGGAAGGCCCAATCCTGGCCCTCACAGCAATTTAAAAATTGTTCAGGAGCCGTGCATCTATTTTCACAAATGAAATCACCATCACTCCAGTAATCATTTTGTTTTCACTCCTTTGACCTCAGAGCCACGCGCACACCCCAAAAGAGCCGAGATGGCTCTTGGGCCGCAGTCGGCCGCCCTTGGCTCCAGTGTGAGAAACCCCGCAGCACCAGCAGACCCCATGGGTGGCTTTTGGGCAAGGTGTCCCACCTCTGGGGCCCAGTCTCCCTGCTTCCACAATGGGAGCTTCCTGCCCTGTGCGGGCCAGGTCTTATGGGCACCCGATGAGATGCAGTTGCCATGGCACACAGACAGGGTGTTACTGGGTTGGTTTGCTAGGGGCCCTCCTGCTCCGGGCTGGGGTCGCCAAACCTTCCCCATTGACAGCAATCCCGGGTGCAGGATGATTGAGGGGGACTCAGCTGTTTTTCCTCCCCCTGATAGAAATGCCTTGAGCTGGCAACAGGAGGCGCCTGCCTCAAGGACAGGCTCTCAGTTCCGAAGCTGCATGAAAGGCAAACATTTTTCTACCGGCTCCCAGTGGTCTGTGGGTTCAGAACAATTGGGGTCCACTCCCCAATATTTACATGTGTGTATGTGTCCTCTCTCTCTCACACACACACACACACTCACAGGGGATAGATGCATAGAGAAACCTCCCTTTGACATGTACACTTGTAGCCCTTTAGCTCCCCGAAGAGCTAGACCAGGTTAGCCACCTAGGGGGTGTCTCTCGGAGCCCTGTTGGGCTGGGCAAGCCCTTATTTGGCTTTCTGATGAGTGAAGACTCCCTGAAAGTTTCTGGGTGCCTCACTCCCGTTTCAATGGCTTCTCTTTCTGGAGAAGAGAGGGGACCACTATACTCTTTGGGCCGTCCGCTATAGTGCATTCGCTTTAGCACATGGGGAAACTGGGGCTTCCCCAGGGACCAGAGTCTGGACTCCACTCCATGCGGGGCTCCTGTGCATCCCCCGAGTCCCCTCCCAGCTCTGCACAGCGGCAGGGCTGACTTTCCAGCCAAGCAGCACTCACCCCGAGGCCTAGTTACCCAGTGCTGCTGGAAAGGACCTGGTAGTGCACAGGTTAGGCACTCCGTCGCTGACGCTGCGAGGTGGGTGATGTGAATCCACAGAGGCACACGGGGCCCAGTGACCTCTCTAAGGGTACACGGTAACCTCAGCAGAGAAGGTCTGAACCCCAGGCCTCCTGCACCCAGCAGGTCTTGCTTGTTGCCCACGTCTCCTTCTCTCTCCCTCTCTGTGTTCAGATGTGTGACCGTGGCCGTGTGGCCTCCAACCTGCGCTACTGCATGATGGTCGGCGGCACCATGGTTCTGGTGGTCGGGACACTCTGCTTCGCTTGGTGGAGTGAAGGGGATGAAGGAGCCCACCCTGGCCAGCTGGCCTCACCCACTGGGCACCCTGAACCCGAGGCCACCAGCCCCCTGCTCAAGTCCATCAGCTTCTTCTGCTGTGGGGCAGGAGGCCTGCTGCTGCTCCTTGGCTTGCTGTGGTCGGCCAAGGCCAGCCCTCAGGGGCCGCCCCAGTGGGACCCGTACCACCTCTCCAGAGATCTGCACTACCTCACGGTGGACACCTGGGAGGAGAACTGCAGGTCAGCAGGGCCAGGGGGTGGGCGTGGGAGGTCCTGTCACCACACTCCCCCTTTGGACCAGGACTTGCCCTGTGTCCTAGAGACAAGGAGATGGCATAGCGCGGTCTCAGAGGAATCTGAAGCCCCCAGGCAGAAGTGCGACAGATCTGTCGGGGCTGTGAGAGAGAGGGGAGCATGCACCTGTGGAAGCATGGAGAAACCCAGGAAGGCTTCCTGAAGGAGGTGACACGAGAGCCTAGTACGGCATGAGGCAAGCAGTGTAGGGGTTAAGACCCACTGGAATCCTCTCCTGGTTCTACTATGAACTTACCGCGGGACTTCAGATGGGCTTGCAATCCCACCAGGCCTCAGCTTCCTCGCCTGAAAGAAAACAACAACATAACAGCAAATACTTGTGTCGTACTTGCCCCTCGCCAGGCACTGTGGGAAGTGCCTTTCCCCTGTGAACTTGTCTGTTTCCTCCTCTCAGCAGCCTCAGAAGTGGTGTTCTTGTCGGCTGCATTGACAGCGGAGGCCGTGGAGGCACCCAAGCCTTAAGTAACTTGCCCAAGTGTGTCGTCAGAGACCAGAGTCTGTGCCCCGACGGGGCTTTCAGAAAGTCCGTGGGCAAATGGAATGGAAAGCGTGAAGTCCCCTTCTGTTCTGGGTCGACCAGGTTTCTATGCACTGACCTGGAACCCAGGCATCCTTCTTCCCTTGCTTAGAGGGGAAGTCCCTATTGTTCACCCTGCTGGTCTGGGCAGGCAGAGACCAGATACACAATGGGTACCAATTGGGCAGACAGGCCTCGGGTAGATGTGAGCCCGCAGGGACTCTGGCTACTCACCGACCCACTTCTCTGATGAGAATCCTGGGTCTCAGAGGGACCACATGGACAACCTGGGCACAGAGTGGTCAGTTGGAACCATGCTGGGCCTTAGAGCCTTCCTCACTGCCCAGCCCGGTGTCAGGACCCTGCCTTCCCCAGATGCCCTCCTGGGGCCAGGCGAGGATGGGCGTGCTGTGTGCGCCATGTGGACCCAGCAGAGCCCAGGCCCCTGCTCTGCTCCCTCACCTAGCCAGGCAGACTGGGGAGGAAGTTCACCTGAAGGCCGCAGGGTGCTCCTGGCTCCTCAGACTTGGGGACCCAAATCCTGGATGTGGGCACAGCTGGATGGGTGTTGGGGTTCTTTCCTAACTCTGGGGCTGACCCAGACCAACTCAGGCTGCCCTGAGCCCCATGGGCGTCAACTCCGCCATTCCTAGTCTCGGGCACCACCTCCCCCTCTGGGCATGCCTGGTTGTGGGTAAATGTAAGTCACCAGGTCCTTTCCCCTCTTGAGGCCTCAGTTTTCCCATTTTGTTGTTGAGTTGCTATCAAGTAAATTCTGACTCACAACGACCCCGGGGAGCAGAGCAGAATGGCCCCATCGGGTTTTCCTGCATGTGCTCTTTACAGATGGGGGTCACCAGGCCTTTCCCCTGCAGAGCTTCTGGGCAGGTTTGAACAGCCAACCAATTGGTCAGCAACTGAGCCCTTCACTGTTTGTACCTCCAGGGCTCTTTCTCTTCCTCCGCATATCACTAATTTATTTCTTCTGTCACACATCAAACTGGTATTTATGGAGCATCTACTGTGCTCCAGGTCTCCTTCAAAGCTCTGGCGAGGATGCAGTGGCCAAAGCAGACAAACCCCCTGTCCTGGGGAGCTTCCATGGGAAGCAGGGGCCCTAAATGAGGTGGGTGGAGACCTCCCTACTGGGGTCCCACCCCCAGTAGGTACAGCAGAAAGTCGTGGGCTAGTGCACGAGAAAGTTCCCTCTCTTTACGCCCTGCGTGACCCTCGGAGCCACGTCTGCATCCTCGTCAGCTGGGACTGCAGCTAAACTCACATGAGACAGACGCAGGATGAAGGGGACACCATGCGCCGCCCCCACCCGCCCCTTACTGCTTTGCCGTTGCTAAGGACTCCCGTGCGCACAAGTGGATACGGACTTTCTGCCTGTGGGGCTTGGGTAAGGATGAGGCGGCCCACCTTAGAGATGAGAAGACCGGCCGATGGCTAGAGGAGAGATGTTAGACTCGAGAGGTTGGCCGTTGGGCACCTGGTATCGCCTGCCCTGCCCTGATTGTCCAGCCCAGCTGATGGGTGGTGGCACACTGGGCCTGGCTCTCTTGACCCTGGCCTGGGCGGAGTGTCCTGTGCATGGACCTGGGTCAGAACACATCAGAATGGAGCCTGGAGGAGACTTTGTGTTCTGGGCCAGCACGAAGGAGACTTGGGGTGGGGTGGGCCCTGCTGGCACATGGGTGAGGGCTACCCCACATCTGTCTGCTGAGCAAGCTTCCTGCTGTGTCTGAACTCACCTGGCACCTGTCCCCTCCCTGCCAGCTGTCACCTGCTGGGGTGGCCCGGCATGGGCATAGCCCATCTCCTGTCTATCTCTCTGGCTCAGAGCAGCAGGGGAGGGGCAGGGCCACAGGTGGAGGGAAGCAGGGAAAAGAAAGAGGGCTCTCCTCGCTCCATGTTTCTCTGGTGTTTTCAAAGCTTCCGAAAGGGTGTGAGCCCAACCCCGGTCTCCCAGCAATAGAGCCCATCTGGCCTGCCTCATCCTCCCTTCGCCTGCAAAGGATGCTGGGAGCTCTGAGGAGGGTGAGGATCCTTCCAGGCTTCCTCAGCTGCGGGGATCCAGGACTGCTTTCCAAAGACAGAGGCTCTGGAGGAGAAGTTTGCATGAGCCCTGGACAGGGAGGCAGCTCTGTCACCTAGCTAGTGCTCAGACTGGGACTCAAATCCAGGATCTCTGCCCCTGCTCTGTGACCCTCGTCTGTGTGGGATGCAGCCTGCCTGTCTCCCCAGAGAACCACTTTGGGGGACTTTGGCTGAGAAGTCGCATTGCCCAGTGAGGGGCCAAGGCACCAGTGGATGATAGGCCAGCAGAGAGGGCAGCAACAGGTTCCCAGCAGACCCCCTCTGTCGTGGCGCCCCATCGGAGCCTCTCTGAGCCAGAAGTGGCTGATTCGAGACACAGTGCACTTGCCATCCCGGAGGTATGCCAGCAGAGGCAGTCACTTGGCAGAATGATCCCATTAGGACCTCAAGCACCCAGGTGTGCAGGAGGACTGGTGGTCTCCCATTCCACTCACAGGGTCCACGACTCAGAGTATGCAAGGGATATTACAATACTCTGAGAGTCTTGCCGTCCATGGATATCCGTCTTTCAACAAACATTCCTGAATACCTGCCCTCAGCTCTGGACACTCAGAGGCAGCCCCGGCCCTAGGGGACAGCCGCTCAGTGTAGTCACAGGGCCAGAGCAGGGAGCGGGAGACTTGCTGGGGTGGGGTGGTCAGGAAAGCTACCCAGAGGAAGAATTGGTGAGGCTGACTAGCAGGGAAGTGGGGAGAGATCCGACAGAGAAGGAATTTCTTGCGGGGGCAAGAAGGCAGGTGGAGGTGTGGGGAAAACACAGGTAATTGCTATAGGTAGGGAGGGGAGAATGGGGAGGGCAGAGGTTGGTAGGGGCCAGCTCAGGTAAATACTTCAACAATGTAGAAGGGGTCTTCCAAAAGTGTATGGAAAATTTTCTGTATCTTGTAATTCCATTTCCCAGAAATGTTTCGAAGTCCCTCTTATGTGGGTTTGAACCAGGGCCTGAGTCTCCCCCTGCCCCCTGGCTAACGGCTCACAGCCTCTCTTCTCCTGACCCCATAGGGCACACAAGATGACTGCCATCCCCACTTACGAGGAGGCTATGGCTGAGGCGGCCCTGACGCCACCAGCGTACCCCACAGACGAAGACCTGAAGTACAGTGCCCCCCGGGATGCTCTCCTTGGTACCCAGCCCCCCTGGCCTCCACCCAGCTATGAGAGCACTGTCCTTTCCCAGGATGCCATCCCTGTGGAGAATGCCCGGGACTGAGTCCTCCCACCCAGGCCTCCATCGTCGGACTGCCGAAGTTAACGGCCCTGACCCCAGAGAACAGAAAGGCAGGCGCCTCTCGTAAGGGCTAGTTCTGAGCCTGGAACAAAGCAAACCGTCCATAAGTGCTGGTGGGCCAAATGCTGTGCTATTTTTTTATTAACACGCAACAAACCACCCCAAAACTGAGTGGTCTAAAATTAACTCCCATCGCATGTTTCTATGGGCTGCCTGGGCTCAGCTGGGCGGTTCTTCTGCCCCCACGTGATGCCTGGTGGCTGCCGTCACCAGGGTGCTCGATGCCCAGGATGGCACACTCATCTGGCTGGCAGTTAGTGCTGTGAGTCTGGAGGCTGTTGGGGTAAATAAAAAACAGACACACCGAACACTTTGCCACTGAGTGGATGGGGATTCAGAGGGACCCTAGAGGGCAGTTTTATTGGGAGTTCTTACAGTTTGATTTTGAAGATTTAATAGCAGACTGTAAGAACTCCCAATGAACTATCTTAAAAAAAAAGACTTACAGCCTTGAACACCCGTAAAGACTGTTCTACATTGTCTTTCAGGGTCACCTTGCATAGGAATCGCCTTAATGTACGTGAGTGTGTAGGCATTCATGCATTAGAGTGTTATTTGCAGCATGGAAGCTGGGAACTACTTCTTAGTTTTCAACCATCTATATTACTACTCCTGATTTATTTTTAGGTTTGGACCTAACATGTATATATAATGTGATAGTAGCTCTTTATATGTGTACATCACAATATGGGTCACTGTTAGACACATATTTAGTAATAATTAAGAAAAAGTTCAACCATTTAAAAAAAAAGCCAAATGCTACTGCTTTCTCCCTGAGGTTCACACCACTGACCTTTCTCTTAGATGCTGAGCACTTAACTATTGTGCCACTAGGGCCCCTTGGTGTCCCAGGTGAGAAATCGAAGGCCAGAGTTGGAGACAATGACTTACCAGCAACTAGTTTGGGGCAGTTCTCTGCCCTGGCCTTGCTTGCCCTGTGACCTAGGGCTAGTGGCCTTCTGCCCACCCTTCACCCCACTGACTTTCCTGTCTATACCATTGGGGGAGGGACTTTATCAGGCCTCCACCATTTCTAAAGCATTCATGGTGTCCTGGGCCTGCCCGCCTGCCCCCAAAGGAGGAATTCCCCAGGAGGCCCGCCAGTTAATGTGTAGCAGCTGTGACCAGGACGTACAACCTTTACCAGGCTGGAGCTGAACAGGGCAGGCTGGAAGGCTGAGAGCCTTTCTGTCCACATCAGCTCCCCTGGGTCCTAGTGGAAATCCCCCTATTTCCCCCCACCTCCCCACCCCCACCGGGAGTCACCATTTCTGCCTTTCCCAGATGAGGAAAGTGGGCTGGGGCAGAGACTTATTCAGTGATACCAGTGCCTCAGAGGCAGGACCAGGACCGCAGAGCCCAGGCCCCTCTGGGCTGCCCACCGGCTGGCACAAGAGCAGGCCACAGCACAGCAGGCCCCTGGAAGCACTGGTTTGGGTTCCCATGATTTTCTTTCAGGTCTGGTTTCCACGTAGACCCCTGTCAGGCGCTGCCGCCTGGGCTTTGGATACCAGGGGCCCTTGGGGCTCAGCCCCCTCCCCACACCCTTAGGGCTCCCTCCCGGGAATTTCTTTGCCCCGCAATGCTCCTCAATGCATCCAGCCCACGTCTCCCCTGAACCCAACTATTCCTGAATCAGGGCTTGCCTTCATAGTCCTCTGTCCAGGCTGGAGCCCAGCCACCTTGCCCCCAGAACCTCCTCTTGCGCCCTCCCACCGGAAAAAGGTTGGGGATTTGGAGTCACCCAGTGGCACACCCCACCCCCACCCCGGAACAAAGGCCTGGCCATCTGGTTTTGTCATGATTCCGGCCAAGAAAACTCCTGGGAGCAGTTCCACTTGATAACACCCGGGCCACTGTGAGTCGATCAACAACTATGCCCAAGCACAGAGATGCCGCAAGGCAATCGGCTGCAGCCACTCCCAAGTACTCACTTAGGGTCACCAGGGCCCCTGTTTCGGCGTCCAGCCCCTTCAATGCACTGCCATCGAGTCGATGACTCCCTATAAGGCCCGGGCTGAACTGACTCTGTGGGTTTCTGAGGCTGTGAACTCATCTGAGGAGCAGCTGGTCGTTTCCAACGACCGACCCGGTGGGTAGCAGCCCCAGGCTTAACGGCCACGTTAACCGCAAAGATGGCACTGGTGGATGGGAGGAAGGGGTAGTGACGTGCACGTAGCATATCGACTTTCATGTGCGGCCAGTACGTGTCCCTTCGCGTCTCCCTGCCTTTGTGCAGGCGGTGCCTGCTTTTCGTGCTGTCAGAGCGCCAGCCGGCTTTCCTGGATCCTTCTGTGAATGCGCCCCTTCAGCCTACCCCTCTCTCTGCGCTGCGCACGTGCTGAACCTCACGCATCTGCCAGGTAGTCCTAGGAGGTAGGACTGGGTACCCTCATCTCCGAGGTCCCGCGTTAGCAGTGTCCCTCCCCCAGCAGCTTCACAGAGTGACCAGGTTTGAATCCTGCCTCCTCTGCCGCTCGCAGCATCTGAGACCTGAGGGTGCCAACCTTTCTCCCGACGCCTCCGTTTCTGCGCCTTTTGAGTGGCTGTGAGAGTCCCCCTCCCAGCCCTCTTATCTGAGGAGCCCTGGTGGCAGAGTGGTTATGCCTTGGGCTAACAAGGTCAGCAGTTCAAAACTTGGAAAGGTGCGACTTTCTCGGCTCGTAAACTGTCGGAGCAGAAACCCAGGCGGGCAGTTCTATCCTGCCCAGAAGGGTCGCTGTGAGTCATCACACCCTTGATGGCGGTGAGCTTTGAGGGATCTTGTTGGATGGTGGTACATGGCGGATGCTGAGGGCAGCCAGCGCACCCTCTGCTGGACAGTGGCAGACCCGTGGCTGCACTCCCAGGCGCCTCCCTGGGCTGGGAGGGGATCCAGCGGGAATGGGGTTGGCTCGTGGACAGGGGAGTGAGCGCAGAGGAATCCCCGGAAACTGCACACACGACGGACCCTTGTTCTGTCCTCATCACCGCTCCATGGGGGAGGGGGATGCCACTAGTGGAGGGATTCAGCGGGTTCGCAACGGTTCGGCAAGAACTGATACCTAATCTTTAGTCCAGTTCTAGCGAATCAGTGGTTGAAATGGCACCTGTATTCCGGGGTCTCTCCAAGGTGGGCAGCTGGGCAGCCACCCAACGTGGGAATCACGCATTCACTTCCCTTTCTCTTTTCTTCTTCTTTTTACTTATTTCCTATCTTTACTGATGTTATTTGGAAACGTCTTTATTTCGTCTTTTCTAGTTTAAAAGTTGTGTGGCGGGAAACTCAGAGTCGTGCAAACGTAGTAGTGGTTGTCGGTAGGCGCTGTTGAGCTCGTTCCATCTTCCTGCGCCCTCGTGCACAGCAGAACAAGACTGTGCTCACAGTTGGGGCTGTGTGTGAGCTCAGTCTTACAGCGACCGCATCCGTCTCTCTCACAGGGGGTCTTGCTCTTTCACGGACTCCCGACTTGACCAAGCGCCTTTTCTGGGGTCTGATTCCTCCTGACAACATGTCCACTGTGCCTGAGATGGTCTTGCCATCCTCGCTTCTAACACTGATGTGTTTGTCCGTCTGGCAGTCCGTGACACTTTCAATATCCTTCAGCTACACCATCATTCAAATAAATGAATTCTTTCCCAGTCTTTATCCATGGTTTTAACATTCAAATGCATATGATAAAATTGAAAATATCCTGGTGTGAGCTGGGCACACTATAGTCCTCAAAGTGACGGCCTGGCTCCTCAACGCTTTAAAGAGGTCTTGTGCTGCAGGTTTGCCTGATGCAATACATTGGTTTGATTTCATTCTTTTTTTAAAAAAATCATTGTATTGGGGGCTCATACAACTTTTATCACAATTCATACATCCATCCATTGTATCAAGCACATTTATACAATTGTTGCCATCATTGTTTGCAAAACATTTTCTTTCTACTTGAGTCCTTGGTATCAGCTTCTCATTCTCCCCCCCTCCCTCACCCGTCTTCCCTCCCTCATGAACCCTTGATAATTTATAAATTATTTTTTTTCATGTATTACACTGACCGATGTCTCCCTTTACCCACCTTTCTGTTGTCCATCCCCTGAGAGGGGGGTTATAGGTAGATAGATCATTGTGATCAGTTCCCCCTTTCTCACAACAACTTCCCCTTATCCTCCTGGTATCACTACTCTCATTATTGGTCCTGAGGGGTTTATCTGTCCTGAATTCCTTGTGTTTCCAGCTCTTATCTGCACCTATGTACATGCTCTGATTTAGCCAGATTTTTAAGGTAGAATTGGGGTCATGATAGTGGGGGTGGGGGAGGAAACATTAAAGAACTAGAGGAGAGTTGTGTGTTTCATTGGTGCTATAGTGCACCCTGACTAGCTCATCTCCTCCCTGTGACCCTTCTGTAAGGGGATGTTCAATGGCCTACAGATGAGCTTTAGTTCTCCGCTTCGCACTCCCTCTCATTCACAATGATATGACTTTTTGTTCTGGGTTTTTGATACCTGATACCCGATCCCATCTTCCTTATTACTTTCTAACGTTCCTCTGCACCACAGCTAAGCCCATGGTAGTCATGCCCATTCCATCCACGGTATAAAAACTTATGCTTGGAATATTTATTTATTCATTTCAGAAAACTCATTATACTTTTGATGAAATACTGTATTTTTATTCCCTTGTGTTTACTACTTCAGTAAACAAACATGTAAGACAGAGGGAAACAGGGCCCAACCACCAGAGGGGGAGACCCGCTGTGAGTCCTTTCGGCTGTAGTACAGCCCAAATCCCCACAAGACAGGATGAGCGAATTGTGCGATTCCTAAAAGCGTTCAGTTGTCAGAAGCAGAAAAGGGGTTTTCAAAGATGAACATAATCTCTTCAGAGAAGAGAAGACTCTGGTTTCTAATAGAGCAAGCACAATGACTATGGTCTAACTGCCCTGCCTCCGAAGGAGTGGGATCCTGCTCCTGCTGTGGAAAGATGACTCAGGCCAAACCGCACAGCCGATGATGCCTGGGCGAAAGCGAAGAATGTTGCATGTGAGGGTACCGTATGCTCAAGAAGCAATATGGACATAGCTTTTATTTTTGTCAGGCATTAGTTAACATTTTTACTCATATTTTAAACGAGCCGGTTGTTACATTATTTGAATTCCACCCTTGCAGTAGAAACCCCAACATTGTGAATCTTGTCACTGCTCCTTTTCGCGGGAGAAGCAACTCACGTGGGACAAGGCAAGGGGAGCCAGGTGGTGGGGAGGAAAGGAAAGGCGAAAGGAGGGGTGGGCACCAAGGCTCTCGGGTCTGTCCACACTGGGCCTGGAGGCGCCTGGGTGCCAGTCAGTTTGGGGAGTCCCTGACCCTCCCTCCCGGAACTCAATTTCCTTGCTTGTGAGATAAAGAACAAACAAATTCAAGGTCCAGTCAATGCCAACTCATACCGACCCTGTAAAAGGTAGTACTGCCGCTTTGATTTTCCAAGACTTTAACCGTTTACAGGAGTAGAAAGCCTCGTCTTTCTCCTGTGGGGAGGCTGGTGGTTTGGAACTGCTGGACTTGTGGATCACAGCCCAATAGGGGCATCACGGTAAGTCCTGCGCTGGCCAACAGGGTGGGGAGAGAGCACGGACCCACATTCCTGGGAGCTCACCTTGCGCATGCGCGCGCATTCTGGTTGGGGACTTCAGCCGCCTTTTTCATGGAGGCTCACTGCGAGGTGAACCCGCATCCGGAGCTTCACTTCCCTGAGCGCAATCCCACTTCACCACACGGAGAGGAGCCCTGTATGTGTACACGCTGCCAGGCATTAGCTCATTATCTCAGCGTGGGAGCCAGCTTCCCAGGTCACCGGGGATCACACCTGGCCGCCTACCCGGTGGCCCGCAGCTCCTCCCCCCAGGATCCCCTGGGCTGTTTCAGGGACCTCCTGGCCTGCGCACTGTGGGTCTCAGGGCTGGTGGCGGTGGGTGCGAGCGAGGTGAACTCTCAGCTGGAAGAATTGTTTGTGGGAGAGACCACCAGGCTGGGCGGTGTTTGTTAGGGAACGAAGCCAGTCGTGCGGGGGGGGGGGGGTGGGGGGGGCGGGGGAGAGCGGCAGAGGCCATGACCACCCACAGGAAAATCCCTGACCCCACACATCAGGAGAGAGCCCTAGTGGGTGGCCTAGTGGTTACTCAGCCAGCGGGCTACCATCTGCAAGATGAGCAGTCTGAAGCCCCGCTCTGCTCAGGAGGAGATAGAGCTTTCTGCCTTTGTCAAGAGTTCCCCTGCGGGAAAACTCACAGGGCCAATCCTGTCTTTTTACTTTTAATTAAAGGATAACTTTATTGTGAACTCATAAAAATCCACACATCAATTGTATCAAGCATGTTTGTACATGTGTTGCCATCATTCTTTTCTAGACATTTACTTTCTTTTTATTAAATACTTTTATTAGGGGCTCTTACAGCTCTTATCACAATCTATACCTTCATTCATTGTGTCAAGCACATTGGTACATATGTTGCCATCATCATTTTCAAAGACATTTATTTTCTAATGAGCCCTTGGTACCAGCTCTTTTTGTTCCCTCCCTTCCCACCCTCATGACCCCTTGATCAATTATAAATTATTTTCATATCTTTCATACACTGACAGTTGTCTCCCTTCCCCCACGGTTTCTGTTGCTTGGCCCCCTGGAAGGGGTGGTGGTGGTTACGTGTCCATCATCACCAACGTTGCCCCTTCCTCCCCTCCTCTCAACACCTGTCCACGGAAATGAGTCCTGTGTCGGCAATCCAGCTCCACGGAAAGCACAAAGTTTGATGCTTTCTTTCAGAGCGCATTGTCTGAGCAGCCTTTCCATCACTCGGAGTCCCCCACCCCCACCCATGCCCCGGTGGAATAGAATTCTCCGTTTCTGTGTGGGAGGCAGCTCTGCAAAGCCGCTGTCTGAGGAGGGCTGCCTGCTCCTGTGAGGCCCAGTGGGATTCAGAGGAGCTTGCAGACTAAGACAGACTAGGAAGAAAGGCCTGATGGTCTGCTCTCATGACTCCGCTGAAGAAAACCCGATGGCTCATGTGGGTCCCGACGGTGGAGGACGGCCAGGAGGTGGATTTGTGTCCCAGGTTAGGAGGCAAGGGTGCCCTCCATTAGCCATCCACAAACCCGTAGTGGCGTGAAGTCCCTGGAGCTTTCTGGGAGCAGCTCATTTCAGGCAAGGGTAGATGGAGCTCAGAGATGAGATGGGGTTAGAGGGGGGAACTGGGGCACAGGCTTATCCCTTGACCAAGATGACACTGCCCCACAGCGGAGGAGTCAGGACCAAGTGTGAGCAGTCTGATGCTAGAGCTGGGGACCGGTGGGCAGCCAAGACTCGGGACACTTGGGCCTTGGCACCCCTCTGGCCTCTGCCCTGGGGCTACAGGCCCACCAGGAGCCCTGGTGGTACATAGGATCAGTAGTCAGCTGCTAGCTCAAAGGCTGGAGGTTTGAACCCACTGAATCAAGGCTGGCAATCTACTTCAGCAAAGATCCAACCTTGGGAACTCTGCAGGTGGTTCTATCCTGTCCTCCGGGGCGGAGGAGCGTAGGAATGGCTGGAGCTCACCACCCACAGTTGGCGGCGTCGCACAGGGGCTGCCTCGGGCTAGGTGGTCCGGATTCAGATCTCAGCTCGTTCAGTTCGTAGCTGTGAGACTTGGGGCAAGTTACTTGTCTGTGCCTCAGTCTCCTGGTGTGTCGAGTGAGGGCAGTAGTGCCTGTCCCCCGGGGTTCCCCTTACACGAGTCAATGTTGTAGCCAGCTTAGACCTCGCCACTTGTGTAGAAATATGGGGCATTCTGCCCGAGTCCCAGATGGGCACGGGACCAGGAAGACTCTAAAATTCCTCGGGACTCTGGGATGCGGACCTGTGGAGTCCTGGGGTCATCCGGCTGTACTGCCATGTCTTTTGGGTGCACCAATGTGCCCTGCTTCCCGTGGCTGGAAGGTCTGGGGCGCCTGGCCACTCAGCTCAGCCCACTAGGTAAATGAGGTGATGTCAGAGCCTTGGCCAGGGCCCAGCCTGAGGAACCTCCCCTCTCGTCTCCTGTGCCCTCCCTCCTTCCCTCCCTCTCCCTTCTACCACACACACACACTCCAGCTGGGCCCAGAGGGCAGGTGAGCGGGCGAGGAGGCAAGGTGGTGGGTGGCTGCACGGATTCCATCAAGCGTGACGCCTCCAGCTCCATTGAGATCTGTCTCTCCCTTTGAGCCTCATTTGCCTGGACCCCAGAGCCCTGCCTGGGCCTGTGTGGGTGTGTTCGCAGAACTCTGCGGGTGCCCCCTCTGCGGGGGTGCCGGGCCAGGGCCAGCAGGGCCAGCATGGCCGAGGAGAAGACTTTCCGCATTGGCTTCATTGTGCTGGGGCTCTTCCTGCTGGCCCTGGGCACCTTCCTCATGAGCCACGACCGGCCCCAGGTCTACGGCACCTTCTACGCCATGGGTGGCGCCATGCTGGTTGGGGGCGTCGTCTGGAGCATGTGCCAGTGCTACCCGAAGGTAGGAGGGACAGAGCTGGAGGGCCAGGAGGGCTGCTGGCCATGCCCGTGTTCCACTCTGCAACCCCTTTCCTCCAAGCCATCCTTTCATCTTCTCTCTATTCTCCTGAGCATCTCCCCATCCCTTCCTACCTGTCTACCTCCTCTCTCCCTTTATCCATCCATCCATCCATCCATCCATCCATCCATCCATCCATCCATCCACCCAAACATCCACCCTTCCACCCACCCATCCACCCTTCCACCCACCCATCCACCCAAACATCCATCCATCCACCCATCCCTCCACTTATCATAAGGGCTGACCCGAAGTCCAGCAAGGGTGAGGCGCCATGAAACAACACATGGCCCATGTGGTTTAAGCAAAGCTTGATGAGTACTTGTTTCTGACTTCCGGATTCTGGGTGGAAGTCAGTCCTCGTTTTGAGCTTCTCCCTAAGGTCTCTAGCTCAGTTTGATAGGCTAGAAGGCAAGGACTCTGAATGGTGGGGTTCCCTGACTCCTTAATGCAGAGCTGGGGTTGGAGCTCTGACTTGGGTGACGTAGAGCAAGATTCTTCACCTTGGAAGGAGGGCCGTGTTTCTCCAAGCAGCCATGCCCCGGGGTGGACCCAGATAAACCCTGATGGCTTACGTTTGGGGCAGGGTTTTGAGCTGGTTCCTTCCAGTCTGACCCCCCGCTGCGACATGCGTTAGGGGTCTTGTTAGCATGTAGGGTGGGATTGAGCACCTCTGGGGGGAGACTGCAGATCCTCTGGGTTGGGGAAGGCTCTATGGGTGAATCGCAGGTGTTCCGATCTCTCTGAGACGTATAAGGTTATTCTGAAGATCAGAGAAGAGATGGGCAATGGGGAGGTGCCGGGGAAGGGCTGCCCCACTGTAACTGGTCTTCTCCACAGTCCTGTGTAATGACCATGTCGGGAGTTATGAGTCTGAGGCTGAGGAGGAATGAGGACCCGGAGAGGCTGAGTGACTTTTGCAAGGTCACATAGCTGGCCAGGCACAGATGTAGGGAGTCGGGAAGAGGAATGTGACTTTGAGCTCAGACTCTTTGCCTGGAGATTTGGGTCAAGTCCTCTTCTCTCTCGGGGCCTCAGTTTCCTCATCTGCACAGAATGTCAGTCAGGATGAGGGGGTAAGAAAAGGGGTCATTTAAAGGTCCTACTAGGGCTGACATCTATGGCTGTAGGTCCTAGGCAGCCCCCACCACCCACAGTCCCTACCTCACCTCCTGTTTGGGTGGCTGGGCTCGGGGGTCCCGAAAGGGGAGGTAGTCCAGGGGCCTGGACCTGCCCAGGCCTCCCCTGCCCCCTCGTGGGCCAATGCTGCTGTCAGCACGTCCGGTGCTGGATCGGTCTGGGCCGGTTTGTAGTCATTGGCTGAGCAGTTTACAGTCAACTTGCCTCTGTGTAGTGCCCTGAGCAGAGGTCACAGTGGGGAGAGGTCTACAGGCAGTGCTGCCCACGTTAGCACCCCTCCTTCTCCTGGGAGGATCCTGGACCCTGGTGGGCGTGAGGTGTGGAGGGGAGTGGCCTTCCTGCCCTTTCTCCACTACCCATGGTGGCTCAAGGGTAGTGGGCAGAGTGCTCTGAGTGGTGGGGGTGTGGGGAGTGGTGGGGGGCAGGGGGCGGGGGGCGGGGGAGGGGAGTAGGGAACGTTGCTGGCACTTAATGAGTAACTGTTGATGGAGACACGCCTGTATGTGCCGCAGGGCATCATGGAAACAGCACATGTTCTAGTGTCCAGAGTCAGATCGCTGCTCCCTCCTGCCCAAGCCTGTGACCTTGACAGAGGGAGCTCCACTCTGAACTCCTGCTTCTTCCTCTGGAGAGAGAAATTGTGGCTGTGGGGTCCTGGTGTCCCCTGCACTGTTCTCAGACTGGCATTTGTAGGGCTGGGTGGGGCTCTGCATGTGTTTAACACTGTGTGTGTGTGTGTGTGTGTGTGTGTGTGTGACAGAGACAGACAGACACACAGAGAAAGAGACGCACACTGATTGCTGGGGCCAGCATACGTTGAATCTAATAAGGGAAGTGGGGCTAATGCTTTCTCACCCAGCGGGGAGGACCAGAGTGTGGGGTCCCTTGTCTGCCCCCTGCCTCCTTCATCACTCCCCTCTGCCTTCATCACACCCCTTTGCCTATACTCCTCTATCCCCCTCAGCTCCTCCCTGTTCTTGCCTTAAGACAAGGGAGCCTTCAGTTAATAGGAATTTACAGGGTTGAAAATGTAAGTAGGCATGCATATGCATACTATGTTTTTGCATCTGAATGGGATTAGCCAGAGAGGTTGGGAATGAAGGGTTTCAGATACTATTAAGAATTATATAATCCTTGTTTTCAAGGGGGAGCCCTGGTGGCATAGTAGTTACAGATTTGCCCTCGATCCAGAAGGTTAGCAGTTCAAAGGGGATGCTTTCTATTCGCATAAAGAGTTAGAATCTCGGAAGCCCACAGGGGCAGTCCCACCCTGTCCTAGAGGGCCACTGAGAGTCAGAATCAGCTTGAGGGCAGTGTGGCTTGGTGAGTTTGCCTTTAAGGAAGAGTCCCAGTGTGGTGCCAGCTATTAAATGTACTTGGCTGATAATCGAAGAGTTGGAAGCTCAAGGCACTGTGGAAGGAAGGCCTGGCAGTCTGCATCTGAAACATCCCATCCTCGTGGAGCAAAGTTTGCCTCTGACATCCACGGGGCCACGGTGAGCCAGGCGACCGGGCAGCCACTGGTCCTGCCCTCTTTGAGGGTAGACTCAAAGTGGTGGGCTTAGAGTTTAGTGGGGGGTGGGGGCATGCTGCCTGATGCGGGGAGAGCAGGTCAAACAGAGAAGGTGAGCTGGGCTTTGTAAGTGATATGGACATTCACAGACATAGAAGAGGGCCAAGACTCCGGATGGAAGGTGCAGGGTGTCCTAGAGAGCTGGGAAGAAGAGAAAGGTTGGTGGCTCTGTCTGTGCGGTGACTGGAGGGTTGGGGAGGCAGGTAAGGGGGAGGGAGGAGGCTTGGGGCCCTTATCTTTCAGTCAGTGGTGCAAGAGGGGGCCATGATCGGCATCGCCATTGGAGAATATTAACCTGTTGGCTGCTCAGTGGGGAGGGGGGGCAACTTCTTCTCTGGCTCAGGGCTGAATGTAAACCCAGGGCTATAGGAGCTGAGAAGCCATTTCCAGCTCATCCAACTTGGGGCCCTGGCTGTGGCAGGTGTGGCCTTGGACACTTCCGCTGATGTCATCTCTCTGGCTTGCTGAAGCAGACCTGGTAAGACAGAGTGGTCAGCTGGGCTTTGAGTGTAAGGGAGAAGGATGGGTCAGTAGAAAGCTAGCGGGGGCCCTAGGGGGCGGGGGGTGCTGAGCAGGCAGAGGATAGGAAGGAGCAGCCCTCTCCCCGACTACAGCGTCTCACTGTCAGGCTTCTGCTTTGGCATCCAGGCCCCATCTCTCCACCCTTTCCTGCTCCACTGACTGAGCCCCAGGGTTGAGCTCCTGAGGGGTGGAGAATGGGCCTGTCCTCCCCATAAGCCTCCCTCTGCCCTAGGACCCCTCTCAGCCTCTTTCTGAGCACACACCTGACCATGCACTTTCCTGCCCAAAACACCTCCTGGGCTCCCCATCGCTTCCCGTGCAGGTTCAATTCCTTATCCAACACCCAGGGGGGGGGGGGGTCTCCATAGCCTATCTCCCCTCCGAAACGTCAATCCTGCCTCCCACCCCTTTCACTCACCTCCCCAATCAAAGCCCTTGGGTTCTCAGGTGGCCTGATCTCTCCCACTCTCTTCTGATCCTGGCAACGATGCTGGTAAAAACAGAAATGATGGTGGGGGGGCAGGGTGATCATGTTGATGGTGGTGGGTGGTGATTGGGTCACAAGGCAGAGATGGAGAAAGAAAGAGGTGCTTCTAGGATGTATAAAACCCACTGGCAAAGACAGGGCATCCTTGGTGGAGCTGAAAGGAACCCTCCATATGCCCAGTGAGAGGGTGTAGTATTAAAGGACCACAGGAGTTCCCTCTGCACCCCTGCTCTCTCCTGTCCGCCTGAATGTCGGGGAGAGGGACTGTAACCTACAACACTGGGTTGATTCTGAGTCACAATGATCCTGCATAGGGCTTTCAGGACGATGGAGTGTTACTGGAGCAGACAGCCTCATCTTTCTCCCAAGAAGTGGCCGGTGGTTTTGAACAGCTTGACCTAGCAGTCAGCAACCCAACCCTTACCCCACGGTGCCACCAGAGCTCCTCAGGTGTGGAGCTAGGGAGTGCTGCCTACATGTCTGTCTGTGTGTTGGTTTGCGCTGGCATCTTCCAACCATGGTCTCATTTGACCTCTGAGGGGCTGCCAGTCAGGAAAACTGGGGCAGGCTAGCAGATCTGAGGTCATTGGGCTTGTGTGTTGATAAAGTGAGCTCACACCAGTGCCCACCCAGGCTTTGCTGGCACCTCGAGGGCATCCACCCCTTCTGACCAGGCCCAGGACTAATGGCAGACATGTGGGGAAGCTCGCTCTTGACAGGAGTTCTCCGTATCCTTTCCGCCCCGGTTTTTCTCTGAAGTAGGGCGGTGGCATTCCAGGTGCAAAGACATGTCTTCCACTCCCTGCATCGCATGGGCAGCGGGAAGAGGGACTGCTGCTCCCATGGCTGAACGCGCGCCTTCCAAACAGCAGCCCTGGGTCGCCCCAGACAATGTGGCTCAGCTGTAGCCACGACCCCCTGGCCAGTCAGGAGAGACTTGCGGGCTACCACACGCTGAGCAGGCTTCAACCAAGCTGCCACACTTAGATGGACCAGGAAGGAATCAGCCTCCAGTGGGTCACCGTGGTGTGATCCCGTCCAGTCATAAGGACAGCCCAGGACTGAGCAGTGCCTCACTCCACCGTGTGTGGGGTCGCCATGGGCCGGGGGACGACTCAAAGGCAGCAATATGAACCTGGCGTCCGGTCGGGATGCATCAAGTATTGGCTGGACAATTCTCCGGCTGGGCAGAACAAGATGCAGAGAAGCTGGGTAATACCATCTTCTATGGCCCCAAGCTATGATTTCCTGAACAGGTGTTATGTGCCAGGCCTGGTATGACGGATTCCCCATTTACAACCCCCTGGGGCCCTTACGCAGGTGTCATGAACCCCACGTTCACGAGGCTCTGGGAGGCAGGGGTGCCTGCCGGCGAGCCCACAGTGCCTATTTAGAAGAGAAAGGGTTCCGATCCAACCTCCTGCTCCCCGCAGACAGGGCTGCTTCTTCCACAGCCTGTGCCCATCTTGTCACCTGCTTCCGCAGGCACCACCAGCTATCCACCCAGTGGCCCTGGCCTTGCAGAACCAAACCGGCTACCATACCAACCCTGAGGGGGCCCGTAGGGCTGAGCTACCTGGGGAGTGTTGGTGAGAACATCCACAGCAGACGCACACCAGCCCACCACCTCTGTGTGCACTGCCACGGCATCCCTTACAGGCCTCTAGCTGGGCGGCCATTTTCCCCCGCCCATCAGTGCCAACCCACCGGCCCTCAGTGTCCTAGCTCATCTCTCGCCAACTTGTTCCCACCTAACCAAGCATTGCCATCGGCCGAGTCTGACTCACGGGCCCACTGTCAAGGCTTTCTGGGACTGTGGGTCTTTAGAGAAGCAGAGAACCTCATCTTTCTCCCTGGGGTGGGGGGGTGGGGTGGGTTTGAACCTGGCCTTCGCAGCCCAGTGCCTAACCCCCTGCCCCAGGCATCCTTTGATCAGAAACAAAAACCAAAAGACAACAAACTCACTGCCATCGACTCCATGCTGACTCAGAGCGACCCTATGGGACAGGGGCTGAGCCTGACTCCTTCTGGAAGCAGAAAACCTTGTCTGTCTCCCGTGGAGCAGTGGCTGCTTTTGAACTGCTGACCTTGTGGCTCACGACCCAATGCATATCCACCACACCACACCACACACCAGGCTTCTGCAGACCTTCTCTGCTCATTAAGCTAAACTATAGCTTGGTTTTGAGAAGACTTCAGAGAGTAGTTTTGTTCTAAGACTCTTTGGGGTTTTAGAGTTGATTGCCAGGCCTTCTCCCCCCACGGTGGGTGCCCCCACATTCAGTTAGCAGCTTAGTGAGTCCACCATTCACATCGCCCGGGGACTCCTGGATGTGCCGAGGCCTCTCGGTTTCTGAAAGTTCAGAGACAGGGGCCTGTGGGTGTGACTGCCCTCATCCATTTCCCTGCCTCCCACCGGGGATACAGGACAATCGCCGGCTTCCCACTGTGGGCCAGGCATGTATGGGCACAGGACAGGGACCCTGTGGGAAATGCTGCCTCATTCACTCAGTGCTGCCCCTGGGTGCCTGCACACAGCAGGGGCTCCATCATCCTCTGTGGAGTGGACAGAGACTCGCCAAGATGGGCAGCAGGAGCCCAGGGCACCAACCCGCCTACAGGGGCTGCATCTGGACAGGCTGGCCCCTCTCTCTCCTGAGCTGTTGGAGGCTCTGGCGAGGCTCCGGGGGCAGCAGGAACTCAAGGTGAAGGAGACCGCTGAGCCACGTTCCAGGCAGTCACACAGCCTTCTCTCTGCCCCCAGATTGCCTTTGTGCCCGCCGACTCCGAATTCCAAGGCATCCTGCCCCCGAAGGCACTGGAGCTGCTGGAGAATAAGCTTGGCACAGAGATGAAGAGGTGGGTCTGCACCGGGGTTCCCCCAAAAGGAGGGTGACAGGTAGGGGTCGCCTCCTGAGAACATACCAGAAACCTTCAGTTCTCTAACCCAAACCGGAGCCCCCGCCCTCAGGTGGATGCTGACTCACAGTGACTCCATGCAGGGGGCCCGGGACGGAACATCCATAGGAGCAGGCAGCTGTCCTGGTCTCTCTTGGAGCAGCTGGTGGGTTTGAACCACCGACCTTGTGGTTCGCAGTCCAATGTTGCTTCCCTGATGGCATTTTGCATTCCCTCTGACAGAGGAGGAAACGGAGGTTCAGGACTTTGTCTCGTCCTACAGTAAACTAGGCAGACTCCAAACTCACTGCTGTCAAGTCTATTCCAACTCAGAGCGACCCTGTAGCACCGAGGAGGATGGCCCTGTGGGTGCTTCACGGGGGCACAGAGCCTCATCTTTCTCCCATGAAGCGGGTGGTGGTTTCAAACTGCTGACCTTTCAGGTAATAGCCGAATGGGTGACCACGAGGCCACCAGAGCCCCTTTCTGTAAAGCTTACAGCCAGGAGCCCCCTGTGGAGCAGTTCTGCTCTGTTACACAGGCGTCGCCTGAGGGCTTTGCCTTCTGGCTTCGTAACAGCACCCAGTGGCTAGGGTGTCAGGAGGGTTATGCGAGCAAATGCTCACCGCGTGCTCAGAGCTCCAGGGCTGGGCCAGGCCCTGCATGCCTCCGTTCCTTCAGACCTCAGGGAAAGCCTTCCATGCGCAGGGGTCCCCTTTAATGCAGCCGTGGACATTGGAATCAGAGCTGTTAGTCCCAGTCCTCAAACTTCATGGGGGGGAGGGGGTCAACGACCCACGTGGGCCTTGCACGCACCTGGCTGACCTGGCTGCAGACCAGCCTCTTTCCTGGGCGGTTAAGCCCAGGGTTATCCAGGCCCGTCCCCCCAGCCCCTGTCTGGGCGCAGTGTGCAGGCTTGGCTGCTGCCGTGGGGTCTGTGGACTTGGGCTCTGGGATTCTACTTGGCTTGGGAAAGTTCATGCTGGTGGCTTGTTCTGCCCTGGGTGTACAGGATTACTAAATGCCCAGGTGGGAATGAAGAGACAGATCACAGGTGGGGTGGGAGCCAGACAAGCTCTGCCTTGGAGCCTCGGTTACACTGGGAGGCCGTGGTGAGAGAGCTGGGGCTCTGGCCACTCTGGCTTCTGCTCTCCGCCCTGCTGCTTCCCTGCTCTGTGTCCCCGGGTGAGGTCTAGTCTCCGGGCCTCACTTTCCAAGGGCCATGGCAGCAGAGTGTGGTGCCTGAGGTCCCCAGTGCCATTCCCTTGTGGCTGTGTCACCGGGGGTAGCCTTTCCAGTCTCTGTGCCTCCGGTTTCTCAAGCATCTTCCAGAATGGCGGTGAGGATTAGAGGGGTCCGCTAGTCACTTCGAGAACCCAATAGCTGTGGGCACTTGTTGCTCCTCTGACCAAGTCTGTAAAACAGGCGGGAAATGTCTTCAAGGTCTAGCACTCTCGGGATGGTGAGGGTAAAACCCTCGGCCCACCGGCGACTGGAAGCCAGTGAACTCTCAGTGCTTGCTCGTCCTGTTGTCACCGTGGCCCCCTCGAAGGAGATGTCATGTAGGGTCACGCCCTCACACTGCCACTTCATTCCCTTGCCTTGGTCTCTTCATCCATGAAATGGGTACAGTAGTCATTCCCACCCCCCCACCCCCAACCCCGGCCCCAGCCTGCTTGGGAGATGAAAGGAAACCAGATACTTGGAACAGGGCACTCAGGTACAATGTGGGATGTTTGCTGAGTGAGGCTTGGCCTCGGTCTGTTCCCTCCGCACCCCACTTTTTCCTGTGCCCTCCAGCCTCCAGTCCACCTATGTCAGGCTGTGGGAGGACGCTGCCTATGACCAGAGCCTGCCTGACTTCAGCCACATCCAGATGACCATCATGGGCTACAGTGAGGACCCCCGGCCCCTGCTGACCTCTGAGCAGAGGCTGCCGCAGCCCAGAGCCTGTGACGGAGGGGAAGGCGGCCCTGTGGCTTCCCAGGCCTGGATGGAGGCTGCTGTGGTTGTCCACCAGAGCTCAGATGAGGGAGAACCAAGTCCAGCTCTGATCAAGTCCAGGTGAGCACGTGGAGAGAGGGGCGGGGACGGGGTGCGGGGGTAACGCAGCCCAGTGCAGGTTGAAGGTGAGAAGGGGTGTGGGGTGGCCCAGGGGTGGCCGGGGACATTTGGGAATAAGCACAGGGCAGTGGGGAGTGGGTCTAGGGGAGCAAAGGAACAGGGCTCAGTAGTCAGACAGACCTGGGTTCACGCCAGTTCCTCTGCTGTGTAACCTTGGTGAGGTTTCTTAATCCCGCTGGGCCTCAGTCGTCCCCCACCTGCTCCCCACCCCCAGGAATGGCTATCCCTGTGACTCAGGGTCGTTGTGAAGACTAAGACAGCAAGTGACAGTCCTGGCACGGGGCAGACCTGCTCTCTTTGAACACTCACCGCACAGAGTTGGGGTGAGGGCCCAGAGGAGAGCTGAGTTCAAACCCTGCCTCTGCTGCTGCCTCGCTCTGGGACCCCGGAAAGTCACTCCCCGCCCTGACCCACCCCATCTTTTTGCAACGGAGTCCTGCTTGGCCCACCCATGCATTTCTTGGAGCCATTGCTGGTCCTCCTCCCTCCAGGGGCCCCTAGTCTAATGGCCCACCCCAGGGTGATGGGCTGTGAGGGCCCACAGGAGACAGACCCTGCACGATGGGGAGGGGTGGGGGAGTGAGCGGGTGAGAAACAACCCTGTTACATCCCTCACTCTGCAGAGGAGGAAACTGGGTCACAGAGAAGCTACCTGTGCCAGCCAAGCCAGGAAGCTAGTGGCTAGTGGTTAGAGACCCAGGCAGTCTGACTCAGAGCTCCTCTTGACCTCTTGACCTTTGCCCTACAGCCCTCAGGCCCCTCCCCAGGGCCCTGCTCCCCTGGCCTCCTTCCCAGAGAGCCCGGACTTGGGCTCCAGTGAGGACAGCAGCCCCAGTCCATCGCCACCCAACGGGGAGGAGCCTCACCCACCGCTGGAGCCCTGGGCCTGCAGGTGCCGGCTGGAGCGCTTCCACGACTTTGCCCTAATTGATGCCCCAGCGGTGTCCGGGGACACAGCCCCTCAGGAGTCGCAGCAGAAGGCAGCCCTGCCCAGCAGCCTGCGGAGCTGCCCCAGGATGAAGGAGGAGGAGGTGTCGGACCCGGGCCACGAGGAGCTTCAGGAGGAAGATGACTTGTACTACGGGCTGCCCGATGGGCTGGGGGACCCCCTTCCAGACGAGGAGCTGGACTTTGAGGGCGACGCCCAGGACTGAGATCACCCTGCTCCCTGGGGTCTAGCCTGGCTAGGCTGCTGACCCCATGTGACCTCACGGAGCCTCGGTGATCCTCGCAGCGAAAAGGGGGTTGTTTGGAACGTCTGAGGAGATGCAGGACTGAGACCCCGTGAGGAACGTGTCGGGAAGGGCGATTGCCATCAGTCGGCCACGTTGGCTCCAATTGCTCGTTTTCATTAGCATATTGGGTTTTAAAAAAAGACATTTTATGTGAATTTGGTGTGAAGGTTTACAGAGCCGGTCAGTTTTTCATTCAACACAATTCCGGCATAGTTTGGTTCCTGGTCTTTGGCAGAACTGGGACGGTAAACCAGGACTCATTGGTCAGGCTTTCTGCACTTTCCCTGAAGCTGGGATCTGGCAGGGACCCTCTTTGGTGCTACATGGGGCCCCCCCCAAACGCCTCTCCAGTTTCCCACATCTTGTTGCATCTTTTCCTCCACCCGGCAGACACCTCATGTCTGTCCTGCACACTTGCCCCACTGCTTTCCCCGGGGCGCAGAACTGACTTTGCCCCTAAGACCGGTGTCCCTCTCGCTCTGCTCCCAACGCCATGTCCCTGCCTGGCCCCACCCACGCTGAGTCTTCTTCTCCAGGCTTCATGGCCTCCTCTGGATCACACCACGCCCCTGCAGCCTCTCCACCTACCTCTGGCTCAGGGAGTGTCCTGTGTACGCCCTTCCTGTCCCCCATGCCCAGCCGGCACCCCTCCCCAGTGTTCCCAGCTCCCAGCCCTGCACACTCTTGGCACTCATACCTCCAAAGGCCAGGCCAGGCCCAAGCCAGCCTCCTGCCCCCACAAGAAACCAAACACCCACTGCCACTGGGTCAACCCTGGCTCATGGCGACTCTAGAGTCTCTGAGACTACATCTTTCAGACGCAAACCGAACTGCCTCCTCTTTCTCCCACACAGCGACTGGTGGGTTTGAACCCGGCACTTAGCAGTCCACTGCTTACCCAGCTGCACGCGCCCTCTGGACTCCACTCACACAGTAGGGAGCCTCCGAACATTGATGGAGACTTTAAATGAGAGCATGATGGGGTTTGCCCAGGAAGGAGTCCCAGGCCCTGGTCTGTGGTTTAGGATTGTTGGTGGAAGCGAGCTTCCTGGACAAAAGCTTCCCTTTGATCCCCCCTCACTCCCCGCCCCCCTTCCCCGGGTCTGTAAGGGATAGAAACAAGGCGGTTGCCCTAGAATCGCTCCCTCCCCCCCCCCCAGCAAGCTTGGGCGGCATACAGTGCGGGGGGGCCAAGGTGGGAGAAGGGAGCGGACAGACATATGCAGTAGGGACAGCAGAGCCACCGCCTCACAGATCGCTCCCCCCCCCCCCCACAGCTGAAGATGCTACTGCAGGCAGCCCCACAGAGCAGGGCTGGGGTGGGGAGGGGCAGACTGGGCTGGCGCTGTGGAGAAAGGGTCGCAGCACTCCCACCCTGCCAGCCCAGAGCCTGCTCCTGGAGTAGGAGACCCTCGCCTGGGCAGGGCCTCTGCTCAGGGGTGGCGGTGGGGCCATGGCCTGAAAAGGGAAGCCCCTCTGGGCACCCTCTTTTTTGGGACCGTTTTACCTCCAACATGAAAGCCTTGGTCATGAAGGCTGACGGGGGGCATGTCCCCTCTGCTGTGGTCATCAGTGTTCCGGCTCCCGGGGGTCTAGGGGGGGTGGGGCGGGGAGGGAGGGCAGGGCCATCGAATATGCCGTGTGTATGGAGGCGGGGAAGCGCCTGAAGCACATCACAGAGATGCCAGTACTGACACAGCTGAAATAAAATAAATGTCACCGTCACCAAGGGTCATCTTCTTTCACCCGGCAAATTCTCCTCCATCCACGACACTCACGCCCCTTCTGGGCAGGGCAAATGAGGCATCTTGCCCGCTGGCATGAAAGGCGCTCTCTGGAAAGTGGGCACCAGCCACAGGTTGGCTAACACGTGGGGCAGGGGTGTGGGGTTGGCCCCTGAGGCTCAACTGCAGCCCCCCCACCCCCACCTGGGGCAGGAAACAGGAGCGAGGGTAGATGATGTCTCTAGCTGGTCGTGTTTGGGGATCTGCAAGGGCTCAGCAAGGAAAGAGATGGTGAGGCTGGGGGCCCTGGCTCAGTCCTGGGGCTCCCACTGCCCTTGCTGCGGGAGAGGTAGGCCCTATACCCACACTGGCTTGGGACAGTCCCAAGCTATGCCACTGTCTCTGCTTAATAGCAGGTAGTGCCCCTTTCATTCTCAAAAGTGTCCCACGTGGACAATGCATCATCTGGACCCTGGGCGAGTCCACCTGCCATGTTCGCCACCCCTGCCCCCGCCCATCTGATCTCTGCCCATCTCTTTGTACTTTGCAGGGGTGTCAGGGAGGGGTTCTCCTGGCCTGGCCTGAGGGGCTGAAGATGCTCAGTTTACAGTTGACTCTTGTTGCAGCCAGTGCAGGGAGGAGGGACAGGCAGTACCAGGGCCACGGGGCATGTTGGCAGGCAGGGTTAGAAAACCCAAGCCCCAAGGACTAAATCCCTGCTCGGAACAGCCAATACATAGGACTGTAGGGCTGGCCCCACCACGAGACATGATGTTGTCTCCCCGACCCATGGCGCTATGGGAGGCACTGTGTGGCAAGTGTGCCCTGTCTGCACCATGCACAGTGAGGCAAAACTCGAAGGGAGTGCAACAGGGCAGCAAGGGGAGCCAAGTACCCAAGTCTCTGAGGAATCCAGAAAATAGACTTCTTACTTGGGAGACAGGGTTTGCACCTCATCAGACCTGATTGGAAAACATTCAGAAGGGTCAGCAGACAGACCTCAACTGTCTATCGAGTTGGTTTTTTTTCCCCCTTTCAATCTATGTCTATCTACGTCCGGTAGAGCAGACAAACAATCCTGAGGAGAAAACCACGGAACCAGCTGTCAGGGGTGTGGACACATTCTCTTCGTCAGCTCTGACTGCCCCTCACCGAGCCTGACTGTCCTCCCCTGTGGCCTGCTGGTGACCGCACAGAGCTGTGGGGGTAGAGTGACGTGCTGTGGATTTTGTTGAAACGGACGTGTCTGCAGCTTTTTAAAAGCCTGAAAGCTCGGGGGTCTGTCCATGCTGGTAGCTCAGGTTTGCCTTGCCAGCTCCCTACAGCGGCCAGGGTCCCACCCAAATCCCAGCCAACTCACTGCCGTCAAGTCAATTCATAGCGACTCCATAACATAGGGTAGCACTTCTCCTGTGGGTTTCTGAAGCTGTAACTTTCCACGAGCAGAAAGCCTCATCCTTCTGCCATGGGGCGGCAGGTGGTTTCAAACGGTTGACCTTGTCATTAGCAGCCCAACTCGTAATCACACACCATCCCCAGTGCTTCATTCCAGGGCCTTTGCCAAGGTTTGGTGTCCTGAGAGAACACTGGTGTCCCGGGTGCCCCCGACTGGTTGGTTGATTAAGCAGGAGGGAAGCATGGAGAGGTATGTGGACAGTGTGTCCCTGGGGCTGGGGGATGCTGAGAGGCTGGAGGAGCAAACGTGGCAAAGCCTGGATTCCAGAGGTTGGCCGCAGGGCTGAGATCTGGGGGCTGGGCTGGCATTCCGGCTCTTTCTCACTCTCCTGCCTGCTTTCCCAATGGCAGATCAGAGGGACTTTGGAAGTTTCCACTCTCTGGGGACACAACTCCCCTGGAGGGATGTTGGCCCTTGCCCTGAGCTGGGCAGGGGTGGGTGAGTAGAGAGCGTGACCCTGAGGGCAGTGAGCTTGGGCTCTGTCTACTGCCTGCTGGTGGCCAGGCTGGTCTCAAGCCCTCCCTGGGCTTGCTAGATGGAGGGGCACTAGGCTCCATGCCCACACCGTGAGCACTGTGTCAGGGGCCTCACACCTGTGAACCTTCGTGGCTCTCTGGTGGCACAGTGGTTATGCATGAGGTCCACAGTTCAAAACCACCAGCCGCTCCTTAGGGGAAAGATGAGGTTTTCTAAGCCCCTACCGAGTTATAGTCTTGGAAACCCTCAAGGGCTGTTCTTCCCTGTCCTGTAAGGTTGTGATGAGTCCACATGGACTTGGTGGCAGTGAGTTTGGTTTCCGTTCGTTTGTTTGTCGGTCCTTGCAATGGCCCAGGGGGACAGATCTGTCAACCTCGTGTTGCAAATGTTTGTTCCAATTCCCAGACTCGGGAGTAGGACAGACTTGGTGGCACTCAGTCTCTGCTGGTTCCTTGCTGTGTGAGATTGGCCCGGTCACTGGCCCTCCCTGAGCCACGGTGTATGAATTTACACAGCATCCGCTTAACCCCACCCCTAGGGCTACTCTTCCCTGGGTGGTGCAGACAGATACGCTCTCCAGGACTTGCCGCCAGATTGGCAGTTGGAGTCCACCCAGGGCCACCTGAGAAGACAGGCCAGGTGATCTGCTCCCGAAAGTTCACAGACTTGAGGACCCCACGGAGCAGCCCTGCTCTGACACGCACGGGGTGTTCGGGAGTTGGAATCACGTCGATAGCGGCTCCCAAGCAGCAGACGGCAGTGAAGGAGAATGAATGGCTCGCAGATGGTGCTCGGACAGCATGAGTCTCTGCTATGGGGTCAACGGTGTCACCAAAGGACGATGCCGAGGTCCTCACCCTGTACCTGAAATGTGGCCTTGTTTGGAAATATGGGTCGTTTTGTTGTTGTTGTTGTTGTTGTTAATGATGCTGTGTCTGAGTAGGGTGGGTCCTAGACCTAATCCCCTCTGCCTGGAAAGTAGACATGAAGACACACACACACACACACACACACACACACACACACACACACGGCCCAAAGAAGCACGAAGAACTGCCTGGGGCTCCAGACTAGGAGGAACCCCACCCCCAGAGCACCTGGTTTGGACTTTTAACTTCCAAAGCGGGGAAACAAGACAGTTCTGTCCTTCAAACCTCTGACTGTGTGGTGTGTTGTCATAGCAGACTTGCTGGTTCGAAACCTACCCCCATCGGTTTCCTCAATGAGACCCTGGATGAATAGATTACTCAGAGAAGATGCCGGTCAAAGCTTTCTAGAAAGGGCCCGGGATACCAGCTGTGTGCCAGGTGCTGAGGGACAGGTGAGCAGAAAGCTTCCTGCCCACCTGATCTCACCCACCCAGTGGCATCAAGTCCATTCTGACACATAATCACCCAATAGGACAGAATAAAACTGACACTTAGGGTTTCCGAGGCTGTAAATCTTTATAGGAGTTGACAAGACAGCCTCATCTTTCTCCCAAGAGTTGGCCAGCAGATTTGAACCACTGACCATGCAGTCAGCAGTGCAACACTTAACCCACAGGGCCATCATCATCAAGTATAAATACCTCCTGCAGGATGGTGAGGAGAGAGCAATCCATTTGTACATGGATGCAGTGTCCCAGGTACGTGGAAGATGAGCAGGCTGCATCAGCCTGGTCAGAGCCTGCAGCAAGCAAAATGAACATCTGTATTGTGTAACTACAGAACAGTGCCTAAGGCTACTGGTTTTTTTTGTTTTTATCATTTTATTGGGGGCTCATACAACTCTTATCACAATTCACGCATCCATCCATTGTGTCAAGCACATTTGTACATTTGTTGCCATCATCATGCTCAAGACATTTGCTTTCTACTTGAGCCCTTGGTATCAGCTCGTCAGTTTTCCTCTCCCTCCCTGCCTCCCTTCCTTCATGAACCCTTGATAATTATAAATTATGATTTTGTCATATCTTACATTGTCTGACATCTCCCTTCACCCATGTTTCTATTGTCTGTCTCCCAGGGAGAGGGTTATATGGAGATCCTTGTGATCAGTTCCTCTTTTCTACCCCACCCTCCCTCCACACTCCCAGTATCACCACTCTCACCACTGGTCCTGAAGGGATCATCCGCCCTGGATTCCCTGTGTTTCCAGTTCCTATCTGTACCAGTGTACATGCTCTGGTCCAACTGGACTTGTAAGGTAGAATTGGGATCATGATAGTGTGGGGGAGGAAGCATTTAAGAACCAGAAGAAAGTTTTATGTTTCATTGTTGCTACACTGCACCTGACTGGCTCATCTCCTCCCTGTGACCCTTTTGTAAGGGGATGTCCAGTTGCCTACGGATGGATCTTGGGTCCCCAATCTTCACTCCTCCTTAATTCACAATGATCTGATTTTTTTGTTCTTTGATGCCTGATACCTGATCCCTTTGACACCTCATTATCAGACAGGCTGGTGTGCTTGTTCCATGTGGGCTTTGTTGTTTCTGAGCTAGTTGGGTGCTTATTTGCCTTCAAGTCTTTATCACCCTAGATGCTATATTTTTTGATAGCCGGGCTCCATCAGCTTTCTTCACCACATTTGCTTATGCACCTATTTTGTCTTCAGCGATTGTGTTGGGAAGGTGAGCATCATGGAATGCCAGTTTAATAGAACAAAGTGTTGTTACGTTGAGGGAGTACTTGAGTGGAGGCCCAATTGGGTTTAAATTGGGGAATGAGCTCTTTCTTACAGCAGGTGAAGGAAACTGCTCATTAGTACCCTCTAGAGTGCTGTCCATGGCACGTGCCACATCTGTGACCTACTGGGTGCTGGGTGTTTCACTTGTCTCATCTCAGGGAGTTTAGCTTGCCCATCAGCCCTGTAAGATGCTCATCCCAGGGGGTGGAGCCAGGATTCAAACTCAAGACCCCTGAGTTTATGCTCTTTCCACCATGCCAGCTGGCCCACACTGAGGAATAAAACAGGATGAAGCACCTTCAAAGCCACGCTCCCATGACCTCATTTCATCCTCAAAACCCGCAAAGTGGTTCTTGCTGGGCGGTTGTGAGGTGTTGATCCCAACACACCGTGGCCCCATGGGAACGGCCCCGTAGTGTTTGCTAGGCTGTCATCTTTACAGGAGCAGAATGTCAGGTCCTTCTACCATAACATCTCCAGATGCATTCAAACTGACGACTTTTTCAGTAGCAGCCACGCTGAGACCACCAGAGCTCCTTACCCAAAACCCAGCGAGTCCATGCTGACTCAGAGCGACCCCTGCGGGTTCCGAGAGACCGTGAGTGCTTGCAGGAGTAGAAAGCCCAGGCTTTCTCCCTCTGGCGGCTTCACGGACGGCAGCCCCACAGGTAACCACAACACCGACAGGCCTCCTTACGGTGGTGTATTGAGGGAGCAGAGGCTCAGCAAGGTTGAATAGTTGGCCCGTGGTTCTGGAGAAGGGCTGAGGGGAGCCGGAGGCCTCTATCCCTGGCAGAATCCACCTGGTTGCCCAGGCCAATCCAGCCCGAGTGTGGACAGAAGAAAGACAAGCAACCCATTTCCCAGTGAGCGTCAGTCCAGTGCACACCTACCTGTGCTACTGCTGAGGACAGGCACACTCCTGCTCACACCCCTCCCATGGCTCCCCATTGCCTGCAGGATGAAGGACAGATTCTCCAGGCTGGTCTTTGAATATCCCTTCAGGGTCTCTCCCCAGCTGCCCTTTCTAGCGGACTTGTCGGGTTCTCCCCGATGAGGAGGCCTGGCTGTCATGGCTCAGCTGTTCCCATGCCTGGATGCCCTCCACCCCTTCTCGATTCCCCTCAAGGCCTGTTCACATGCCTCCTGTCCCCTGGAGCCTGAACTGTCCCTGCCTCTCCCCCCAGGGCAGAATCCATGCCCAGCTTACCCCTGCCTCTCAGAGATTTCCAAATTGGGGCTCCCTCTGTCCCCTGCGCTTCTCAAATGGCTAGCTGTGCACGTGCCAGACTCCGCCCAGCCGAGGGGCTCCTTTGATGACAGGGCCCCCTTCCTCCCTGACTTCCATTCTCAGCCCTGAGTTGGACCGTGAATGAGTGAGCCAGACCACTCAAAACTGTGCATGGGCTTTAGTGCTCGTTCTTGAGTTTTTCTTTGGTTTCCCTGGGGGACTCATGTCACCCAAGAATTCATGTTCACCTGAAACCTCAGCATGCGATCGGGTGTGGAAACAGGGTCTTTGTAGGTGTGAGTGGCATGATGAGGTCTAAGTCCAGTAAGCGGTGTCCTGGTGAGAAGCCCACAGAAAGGCGCGGCGATGCGGAGCTGCAGAGGGAAGGCGGCCACGTGAGACGAAGGCGGGCTTGGAGGTGAGACTCCAAGTCAAGGACTGTCCGGGGGAGAAGGAGGTGGCCCTGCCAACACTCTCATCTCAGATGTCTCACCTCCAGAAATGTGCTGTTTGAAGAACACACCCCTGCCCCCCAGTTGGTGGTGCATTGTTGTGGCAGCCCTAGGGCATGTTCACACTCATGGGCTTGAATCCCTGGAAGGCCACCTGTAGGAGGTGACTCACACCGAGCTGTGCCCACACAGGTTTGCCTGGGAAGAGGAAGGCCCTACTGCCACTGTGCTGATTCCACCCAGAGCAACCCGAGAATGCACAGTAGAACAGCTCCCGGGGCTTCCTGAGGCTGTCAATCTTACGGGAACAGACAGCCTCTTATTTCTCCCTCTGAGTAGCTGGTGGGTTTGAACTGCAGCCTTTCCATTAGCAGGCTGATGCTTTGCCCTCTGCTACACCACCAGGGTTCCTTTTTATAAAGTGAGAGAAAGGGAGAGGGAGAAGGAGAGGGAGAGGGAGAGGGAGAGGGAGAGAGAGAGGGAGAGAGAGAGAGAGAGAGGGAGGGAGAGAGAGAGAGAGAGAGAGAAACTGGACAGGAAAAGACATTCACTCACGGTCACCTCTGTGGCCGGCCCCAGAAGCAAAGGGCAGTGCGATCCAGCCTCACCAATGACCAAAGGGACACGGATGATGACAGGACACTGTGCTCCTCTCACGACGTTGGCAGCAGCATGGAAAGATGCTAACAGGTGGTGCTGGCAGAGGCCCAGCATTGCCAGTGGGATCAGGAATGCTGCCCTCCTCTGAAGGGCAACCACGTCATGGGCACTCCTCGCCTTAGCTAGCACTCTGCCCTTTAACCCTACAAACCTGCACCTGAGCCCTGGGCCCTGAGGAAAGCACGTGAACCGACGTGCTTCTACCTCCGACAGACCTGAGCCAACTGATGGCAGCGGGTTAGACGACGGATTGAGATCGAGCTGGAGAGCAGATTTGGTATTTGGGGGGTGGGGGTGGGGAGGGGTGACCTCTGGAGATCCCACCCAAAACGTTTGTGATTCCGATCTCCCCCTGAAAGGCCTGGAGATAGGAGGCCTTGTGAGCAGAGCTGGACAGAGCCTGGTCCCCAGTGTGTCTGGGCGGTGCTAGGACTGAGTTCTGGGGACTCACATGGCTGTCCTCCAGCACAGTGCCCCCTCTCGCCCCAGATCGAAGGCTAGACTTCTCACTGCACTGTCAGCACGGACCTCCTCCCCAGGCCTTCCTTCCTGGCAGGTCGGCCTTGCTGCCAAGCTGGTGTGGGCCAGCCACAGGTGGGTGGAAGGTGGAGCCCTGCCTCATTGCTGGAATCTGGGCTTGAGGCCTCAAGGGGGTTGAAAGGGCGTGGGGACAGCCATGGGGTCGGCAGGTGGGGCTGACAGGAAGGCAGCACCTGTATTGGCTGTAAACACGGGTTTACCATGAAACCATCTCTTCCCCCAACAAGCCGGGGATTAGCACTCTGACAGTGACCCTGCAAACAGCAGAGGACAGGAGAGGGAGGACAGGAGGGGGAGGACTTAGACCGGGGGAGGTGTTGATGCTCCGCTCCTCAGAGCCCCCAGAGCTGCCGGGGTCTCAAACTCAAAGGGCTTAGCTGCTGCTATGGCCCAGGCTGTCAGTAGCCCCCTCCCACATCCGCGCTTGCCATCCTGCTCTGGAGGAGAGAGAGCAGGACCACTGAGGGCAGCGGCAGGGTAGGGAGCTGGATGGGGCTGTGGCAGGACTCACCGCTTTCCTTGAGAATGGGATGAAGTGAAAAACAACCACACACCGCCCTCGAGTCGATGCCCACTCACAGCAGTTCTGTGGGACAGGGTAGAGCTGGCCCTGTGGGTGTGCAAGGCTAACTCTTCATTCTGGGTTTTTTTCAGGGTTGATTTTTTTTTCTTTTAAAAATCATTTTATTGGGGGCTTGTACAACTCTTACCACAGCCACCCATCCATCCATCCACTGTGTTGAGCACAGTTGTACATTTGTTGCCATCGTCATTCTCAAAATATTTGCATCCTACTTGAGCCCTTGGTATCACCTCCTATTTTTCCCCTCCCTCCCTACCCTCCATCTTGAACCCTTGATAATTTATAAATTATTATTATTTTGTCATGTCCTACACTGTCCGACGTCTTCCTTCACCCACTTTTCTGTTGTCTGTCCCCCGGGGAGGGGGTTATAAGTAGATGCTGTGATCAGTTCCCTCTTTCCCCCTCACCTTCCTCTACCCTCCTGGTATCACCACTCTCACCATTGGTCCTGAGGGGTTTATCCGTCCTGGATTCCCTGTGTTTCCAGTTCCTATCTGTACCAGTGTACATCCTCTGGTCTAGCCAGATTTGTAAGGGAGAATTGGGATCATGATAGTCGGGGGGTGGGGGAGGAGAGGAAGCATTAAAGAACTAGAGGAAAGTGATATGTTTCATCATTGCTACACTGCATCCTGACTGGCTCATCTCCTCCAAGACTAACTCTTTACAGGAGTAAAAAGCCCATTTTTCTCCCAGCGAGCGGTTGGTGGTTTTGAACTGATGACCTTTCGGTTAGCTTCCCAGGGTGTAACCCCAACTAGCACAATGTCCAGTGTGGCTCAACGGCCCACAGGAGCACCAGCTTTCTTGTCCCCTTGGCCCCCCTTCTCCCCGTTCCACACTCCCTCAGACCTAGAGCCTTGGCCTTTCATTCACAGGATGGGTCCGAGGGGCCACCCCACTTCCTTCTCAGGGCACCCCTCTCTCCACCTGGCCTGGGAGAGGGGATCCTGATGCTGAACTCAAAGGGCCACGGCCACCTGTCAGTCTACTTTGTGTCCTTGCAGGTGTCCTTGACTGCCCCAGGAAGAGACCATGACATGCATGTCAAGGGACTCAAGCTTTGTGGATGCTTCTGGGTCTCAGTTTCCTCACCAGCACAGCTCGCCTGCCTCAGAGGGCTAGGGGTGTGGGGGGTGGGGTGGGGGAGGGAGGGAATTACTGCTGTGGAAGGTCCCAAGGTTTCTAACCCTCCCCTCAGGCCCACCCTGACCTGAGGTAAAGGAATTCTTTTGGCCTGGGGGTAAGGGTGCGCCTGGCACCTGAAGCTGCCAAGGACACGGTTCTCTGGTCCTGCTTTGCCCTGGGGCTGCTGGGATCTTTCCTTTCACCCCTGGGCACTTGATGCCCCTGGGGTGCACACCATGGCCTTTTAGATGCACATGGATAGTTCACCGGCACTGTGGGGTGTGTGTGTGTGTGTGGCTGCCCACCGACTATCATGTCCGACACTAATGCTATGCACCCCCTCCTTTTGTCTGTGCTGTGAAAACATAAGACTTTTTCCCCCAAAACCATTTTGCTAGGAGCTAGTCCCGGCATCATACCATTCCGTAGTTCAATCACATGGAGCAGTGCTGTACAACTGCTACCACAATCAGGTTCAAAACATTTTCTCCCATCTTGAACTCCTTGATATCAGCTCCCCCTCATCCCCCTACCTCCTCCACCGTACCCCCTCCCCCAGGAACCCTCATTCTAGTTGTCTCTATACATTCACCTGTCCTGGGTTTCGTATACTAAACACCATAGAAAAACACTTAGCAAAGATTCAAGAAGGCTATCAACAATGACAGAATACAACAGCAATAAACTCTACTGTGGAAGAAAAATAAAACCCACAGAAAATATTAAAAACCAAATCAAGTACAGAGGAAGTACAGAGAGCTGAATGGGGGCCGAACATGATAGTGGGACAGGAGGAAAGTAAAAGGAAATAGAGGAAATAGCTAGGAAGCAAAAGACATTTATAGAGGTATAAATATAGGCATGTACATATGTAAATATATTAATATATAATTATAGGGATATGAGTCTATGTATATATATTTATATTTTAAGTATTAAGGTGGTAGATGGACATTGGGCCTCTACTCAAGTCCTCCCTTAGCTCAAAAACACTTTATTCCTATAACCTGGCATTCTGTGATGCTCACCTTCTTCACATGGTCGCTGAAGACAAAGCGGGTGAATAAGCAAATGTGGTGAAGAAAGCTGATGGTGCCCGGCTATCACAAGATATAGCATCTGGGGTCTTAAAGGGTTGAAGGCAAACAAGCAGCCCTATAGCAGGAAAGCAACAAAGCCCACATGGAAGAAACACACCAGCCTGTGCAATCACGAGGTGTCTATGGGATCAGGTAGCAGGCATCAGAAGACCCAAAACAAACAACCATGTCAATGTGAATGAGAGATGTCAGAGAGGAGACCCAAAGCCCATCTGTAGACAATTGGACATCCGCTTACAGAAGGGTCACAAGGAAGAGACGAGCCAGTCAGGGTGCAGTACAGCACCGGTGAAACATACAGTGTTGCTCTAGTTCTTTAAGTCTTCCTTCCCCCCCCCCCCCCAACCTTCCCCTGACTATCATGAATCCAGTTCTATCTCACAAATCCAGCTAGACTGGAGCTTGTACACTGGTACAAATAAGAGCTGGAAACACAGGGAGTGCAGGACAGAGAAACCCCTCAGGCCCAGGAAAGAAAATAGTGAGACCATGAGGGTAGGAGAAAAGTGGGGCGAGAAGAGGAGAACGGGGGAACCGATCTCAGTAATTGACGTACAACTGCCCCCAGCCCGCAGGAGGACAAACAACAGAAACATGGGGGAAGGGAGACAGCGGTTGGTGTAAGATGTGAGAAAAATAATAATTGATTATTTATCAAGGATTCAGGAGGGTGAGAGGATGTGGGAGGGAGGGGATAAGAGGAGTTGATACCAAGGGCTCAAGTAGAAAGAAAGTGTTTGGAAATCATGATGGCAACATATGTACAATTGTGCTTGAAACAAGTGATGTACAGATTGTTATAAGAGCTGTAAGAGCCCCTAATAAAGTGATTTATTAAAATTAAAAAAAAACCAAGCCCAAAGTGTATGAGAGGGATCAGGCTTTAACCGTCCACGGCGGTGGGTTTGGGGCTGGCTTGGTGGAGACTGTAAGGTAGCCGAGGGAGTTGTCTCTCTGTTTGGAGTATTTATTTAGGTCTCCTGGAGCAATGCTGGTCTGCTCAGAGGTGACAGAGGACGGCACAGGGCGTGGGGCAGCAAGCAGGGATGAGGAGATGGGGAGGGACTCTTGTGACCCCCTTTGGAGGTGCCAGGAGTCTGGGCGTCAAGCCCCACGGGGTCCATTTCTTCCGTGAAGTGGCAGGCAGAGGAGGTATGGGTGGGAGCTGGGGAGAGTGGTGGGCCTTGGTAATTCCTTGGGTTGGAGGTGAGGGGTCTTGGGAGCAGGCGAAAGTGTCCCTGAGCCTCCCGAGATCTCCCTTCCTCTGGAAGAGGCCAGCCTTCGGCCTTTGGCCTCAAGAGCCATGAAAACTTAGCATTGTCCAGGAGCCTCCAGTCTCGGCGCTCCCCGGCAGGGCCCGGCACACCACCCCCAGTGTGCCAACCCTTCACAGCTGGACCCCATGTCCTGACTTCTTGTACAGGGCTCCTCCAATCCCTGTCACACTGCGGGGGCGCTGACCTCCCGCTGGGCTCCCTGAGGCCTAGGACTGGACACTGAACGCCCTCTGCTGCCCAAGTTGGGCATGGGCACCACTTCTGATGGCCAGAGGCTCCCTCTGTCCCTTCCCCAAACCCTTCAGGGTGCTTTTGGGAAATCTCAGTCACGCACAAACCAAAAAACCAAAGCTCCTCCATGGTGCCCTCAACCACCTTGACCCTTTGTGCTCTGACGGAAGCCCTACTGTACCTACAGACAGAGTCCTCGCTCTCCACGCCTCGTCCCTGCTCCAGGCCTGTCGCGGGCCCGTGGTCCTCCTTGTGCCTCAGTGCTTGCTCATCTTGGGCCTTTATCCAATCCGAGTACACCCCGGGCCACCACCTCTCCCCAGGGGCGACTTCGACACCTGGCTCAGGTCACGTCCCCACCACCAGTCCTGTCCCCGTCCCAGACCCTGGCAGTGTTCACCCAGACGGCCCTGGGAACACTGAGCTGCTCCAGAGACCCAGCCTCCAGTCTTATCAGCTACTCACTCCCACCATCTTACTCTTTTTATTTTTATTGTTTAAAGATCATTATTGGGGCCCTTACAGCTCTTATAACAATCCATACACTGATTGTATCGAGCATATTTGCAGATAGGTTATAATGATTATTTCTAGACATTTACTTTCTATTGAACTGTTGGCATTAGCTCCTCTTTTTTCCCTTCCTCGCCACACCCCAACTTCGTGACCCCTTGATTAATTATAAATGATTATTATTTTCACATCTCACACTGACTGCTGTCTCCATCCCCCCACAGTTTCTGCTGTTCTTTCCCCTAGAGGGGTGTGTGTGGTTATGAGTCCATCATGCTCAGTTCCCCCTTCCTCCCCTCCTCTCCCCACCTTCCCCCTACCCTTCTGGTATCGCTATTCCCATTCCTGTTCCTGGATTCCATGTGTCGTGAGCTCTTATCTCTTATCTGTACCTGTGTACGTGCTCCAGTCTAGACTGAAGTGAAAGGCAGGACTGGGGTCATGTTAGTGGGGGATGAGGAAGTCTCAAGGAACCAGAGGACTATTGTGTGTTTCATTGGTGCTATACCACGCCCAGATTGACTCATCCCTTCCCTGTGCCCCCTCTGTGAGAGGATGTCCCATTGTCTACAGATGGGCTTTGGGTCTCTGTCCCAACCCCCACCCCCACCTTCTTTCTCAACAATATAGTTTTTTATTTGTTTTGGGTCTTCTGATGCCTGTTATCCGGTCCCAGAAACACCTCATGATCGCACAGGCTGGTGTGCTTCTTCTACATGGGCTTTGTTGCTTCTCAGCTAGATGGCCAGTTGTTTAACTTCAAGCCTTTAAGACCACAGATGCTATAGCTTTTGATAGCCGGGCACCATCAGCTTTCTTCACCATATTTGCTTGTGCACCGGCTTTGTCTTCAGTGATTGTACCAGGAAGTCCCACTATCTTACTGTTGACCTTTTTTCTCCAAGCTGAGAACCTCTATATCAAAGCCCCTTTCTGAGTACCACTTCCCCTATCTCAGTGCCAACATTCCACCCCTGCCAGTCTACCACCCCACTGCTGCCAAGGCAGGCTTATACCTCAGGGTCCGCTCTGATGGTCACGTCCCTGCTCACTCCCTCCAGTCCCTCATCTCGATCACTGCTACCCTCCCAGGACAAAAGCCCAACCTTGGGCAGACTCAGCCGGCTCCCTCCTATGCTCCTGCACCCAGTAGGCTGAGCACACAGGAGTGCAGCCCACGGGAGGTGCTTTCTGGCTCCTAGAAGGAATGCTCTATGCATCCACTCCTTTCCAGGATCCACCACTCTTCCCACAAGACTTAATGAAATTATATTTTCTTGTCTTCCCCTTCATTCACTGTGGTAGTTACATAATCTAAGATCAATTTGAGGCTTAAGAGTGAAGGGGTGAAGTTTAGACTGTCAATCAGGTCACAGCTTGGTGACCTCTTTTGGAGGTGCTGAGGAGATGAAATAGCTTGTTGGAGGCAGGACACATGCTCACTCCCTGAGATACTCTCTACCGACAAGACACATGGAACTCCGCTAGTGCCCTGAGCTGAAGCAGGCACGTGGAGACCCCTGCCAGCACTGAGATGCTGACAATGCCACTGGATCCAAAAGACTTCCCACCCACTGGCCTGTGATCTTCCTGCACTCAGAGTCATTTGCATGTGCTTCCTGAGTCTGAAGAGCACTTTACAGATTGATTTCAGACATATGGTCTAATATCGAACTTGTGGACTTGATCTGGGCTGGGCTGGAGTGTTTTCTCAATATTCAATTGCTCTTGTATATAAAGCTCTTTCTTAGACACATGTGAGTGTGTCTATGAATTTGTTCCTCTAGTCTATCCAGACGAACACACCCGCATTACTATGTGTCTACCTTCTGGTCGGCAATTCACCTCCTCTTCCCCTCCCACCTCATGGGGCTGCTGACTGCAAAGGCAACAGTTCAAAGACATCAGCTGCTCCTCTGGAGCAAGAGGGGGTTTTCTGCGCCAGCCTTGGAAACCCACAGGGCAGTTCCACCCTTCACCCACTTTTCTGTTGTCCGTCCTCCAGGGAGGAGGTCACATGTAGATCCTTATAATCGGTTCCTCCTTTCCAACCCACTCTCCCTCTACCATCCCAGTATTGCCACTCACACCCCTGGTCCTGAAGGGATCATCCGCCCTGCATTCCCTGTGTTTCCAGTTCCTATCTGTGCCAGTGTACATCCTCTGGTCTAGCTAGACTTGTAGGGTAGAGTTGGGATCATGAGAGTGGGTAGGGAGGAAGCATTTAGGAACTAGAGGAAAGTTGTATGTTTCATTGTTGCTACATTGCACCCTGACTGACTCGTCTCCTCCCCAAGACCCTTTTGTAAGGGGATGTCCAGTGGCCTACAAATGGGCTTTTGAAGAGAGAGCTTTATATCAAAGAGCAATTGTATATTGAGAAAACATCCCAGCCCAATCCAGATCATGTCCACAAGTCCAATATTAGCCCATAAGTCTGATATTATTTCATAAATTCCTCTTCAGACGTATGTAGCCACTCACAATGATGCTGAATGCAGGAAGATCACAGGCTGGTGAGTGAAAAGTCTTGTGGATCCAGTGGTGGTGGAAGCATCTCAACACTGGTATGGGTCTACATGTGGTTCCTCCAGCTCTCCCAGTGTCTACTTCACAGGCAGGTGGAGTTGAGAGAGTGTGTGGCCCACCTCCCTGGAGAAAGATAGGAAGCTTCCAGAATCCTCATGAGAAGGCCACACCCACAAGGAGACGTCATCAGGCTGTGACCTGATTGACAGGCTAGCGTCCACCACCTTTTTAAAAATCATTTTATTGGGGCTCATACAACTCTTATCACAATCCATACATATATCAATTGGGTAAAGTAACCTTGTACATTCATTTCCCTCATCATTCTCAAAATTCGCCTTCTTCTTGGGTTCCTGGAATCAGTTCATTTTCCTTTTTTCCCTCCCCCTCCCTCCCCGTTCTCCCCTCTCCCCTCCCTCATGAACCCTTAATAATTTATAAATTATTATTTTATCTTATCTTACACTGCTAGGCATCTCCCTTCACCCACTTTCCTCTTGCCCATCCCCCAGAGAGAAGGTTATATGTAGATCCCCGAGATCAGTTCCCCCTTTCAACACCCCCTTCCCCTCCTGGTATGGCTACTCTCATTATTGGTCCTGAGGGGTTCATCTGTCCTAGATTCCCTGTGTTTCCAGATCCCAACTGTACTGCTGTGCATCCTCTGGTCTAACCAGGTTTGCAAGGTAGAATTGGGATCATGATAGTTGGAGGGACCACCTTCAGTCCTAATATCCTCAAGTTGATGCGAGATTATGCTATTACCACACCGTTCCTCGCCACCAAGAAACCCTGTCTTCTCCTGCATTGGCCACTTCTCCTCTCAGTTCCCATCAACCCACCAACGTGTCCTTATACTTCCCCTCCTGGGGAAAAACCACACAGATGCTTTCTTGCCTTCGCACTCCCTGTGGCCACCACCCATTCCCCGCTCCCTTTGCAGGAACGTCCCTGGAATGAGCTGTCCATCCTCCTGGACTGCCTTCGGGTCTTCTTCTGGCCTTCCGTTTAGATCCCTCTTCATTCAGGCATCTGCCTTCATCATTCCAGTGTTCTCAACATCGCTAAACGCCTCACTGGTTCTGGTTAATTCCCCAACCTCACCTCGCTAGATCCAGTGTCCACTGTTTTCCTCCCAAGCATACGGTGACAACTCGAAACTGGAATTTTGTCTTCAGTTCTGTGGTAGTTGCATTATCTGATGTCAATTTGAAGAGTCAGAGTGAAGGGGTGGAGTCTAGCCTGTCAATCAGGTCTTAGCTTAGTGACCTCATTTGGAGGCGCTAAGGAGATAAATAGTTCTTTGGGGGCAGGACACATGCTCACTCCTTGCAAGATCTCTGTGGAGAAGACACATGAGGAGAGGCTGATGGAGCCAGACCTCTAGAGCCAGAGAAGCCACCTGGAGACCCCTGCCAGTGCTAAGATGCTTACAATGTCACTGGATCCAAAAGACTTCCCACCCACAGGCCTGTGATCTTCTTGCACTCAGTGTCATTGCATGTGTTTCCTGAGTCTGAAGAGGACTATAAATTGGTATCGGACACATGGACTAATATTGCACTTATGAACTTGATCTGGATTGGGCTGGGATGTTTTCTCAATATTCAATTGCTGTTGTGTATAAAGCTCTTTCCTATACACGAGTATCCTTGAATTTGTTTCTCTAGTCTACCTGGACTAATACATTATGGTACCTTGGGAGTGGGGCACTAAAGAAACAAATCATAAAGATGGAGAGTCGATGTTTGTTTGACCTCCACCTCTTGGCAGTTTTTCTTCTTTGGCTAGCCAGAGCTGGTGGTTTACTCTGTTGTTTTCTGGAAAGAATATGGGAAGTTAAAGTTTTGATTGCTTTGTTTGGTTCTAGTCTTTGGTTATTTCTGTGTGAAATGGTTAAAATCAATGTTGTTAATATATATTTTGAGCTCAGGAGTAGAAATCACCATTGGAATTTATCAGAAACTATGCTGCTTAAGGAAAATGGCTGACAGGTCAAAAGGGCTCACAAAAAGCCTGGATCTGGCTTCATGCTCTCAGAGGCGTAATCCCATATTTTGTATCAATAGAATAGTTTAGATAAGGATTAAGATAAACTAAACAAGGATTGAATTGGACTCTTTTAAGAATTGAGATTAGTATCTGATTCTACTTTGTTTATTCTGATTTCTTCTGCTTATTACTGTTGATATAAATGATTATTTGGAATACGAAAACAGAGAGCTTATAAGCCTACTTGCCTCCAGCCATTAAAATTTGTCTTTAAATGGGTTTAAGGCACGTCTGCAAAGAAGGCTCTGAAAAGATTAGCCCCACCCAGTGCTTTGGAGTTCTCAGGACATTGTATTCAAAGAGTCTTGCCTAAAGGGGCTGCTCTTGACAGATTTAAGTGGCGGGGGGGTGGGGGGGGGCGGGGGGGAAGGAACTCTTTGGATAGCTGAAGTTTGAACTAGTGGTTTTTGTCAGAAGCTGGAAAAAATCTGGAGCCATGAAGCAAACTCCTCTCCTGTCTACCTGGACTAACACGGTTCTTTCAGTGTCAGAAAGGCCACGTGGGTTCTTCCTTCTTGGATCTCTCTTGGATCTCTCACGCCGGGGTTTTGCACGTTTCATTGTGTACTTTACGTTATCTTCTCCAGCCACCTTTAACTTCTTGTGTTTAGATCTTTTACTTCATCCCGTCTCCCTTTTGCTTATATTCTCCCCATGCTAGAGCAAGTTTCAGCGTGCCTCCCTGGCGTTTGTAGCCTTCCTTCGTTCCTCCCTTCCTCCCTGTCTTTGCAATGACCTTTGGGTTTCCTCATTATGATGTCCCGGCTACCATTCCCTAAGTCATCGGTCTTTGGTCATTAGTGTTCAACATGTCGGCTCCACTCTTGAGGTGATCTATAAACTCAGGCGGGATAGACTCAGGGCCTTATGTTGAGGTGTGGACTTGTCTTCATTTGCTTCCTCTTCACCTTGGACTCACAGATGGGCAATTGACTCTGTTCCACAGTCATCCCTTGACCTTGTACCAACTGATGATATTGAGTATCTCCATGGCCTCACAGCTGGAACAATAGGTAACATCCTGCTAAGTAGAGAAAGGTTGAAGTTGTCAAGGATCTGCTTGGCTCCACAATCAGTGTTACGGAAGCAGCAGTCAAGAGCTCAAAAGACACATTGCATTAGGTACATCGGTTGCATGAGGCCTCTGTAGACTATTGAAAAGCAAGGCTGATACTTTAGGACTAAGGTGTGTCCGAACCAAGCCATGACATTTTCAATTGCCTCATATCCCTGTGAAAGTCAGACATCGAATAAAGAAGTCCAAAGAAGAACTGATGCATTTGAATTGCGTGCTGGAGAAGAATATTGAAAGTACCAGGGACTGCAAGAAGGACAAACAGATCTGTCTTAGAGTAAGCACGGCCAGAGTGTTCCTTAGATGTAAGGATGGAAAAACTTTGTCTTACATATGAGGGGGTACCGGCCCCCTGCCCCCCAAAAAACTCTGGAATAACCTTACCACTTTCAAAGTACTCTCCATTACACTGAATACATGTGTCAAATCTGAGATTCCATTCTCGGAACCATTTTTCAAATTCACCTGTTTGCATGGCTGACAGCACCTCCCTCACGTTTCTTCCATCACCTTTTCTACCTCATCAAATCACTGTCCTTTCACGCCCCTCTTCATTTGCAGAAACAAAAAGAAGTCTCACGGTGTGAGGTCAAGTGAGTCAGATGTGTGGGGCAAGAGAGGCATGCTGGGGTTTTTCTCCCTAAACTGGTTCCCTGAGATGGCTGCGTGAGTAGGTGCATTGTCGTGGTGGCAAAACCAGTCCCCTGTTTGCCACAAATCAGGCTTTTTTGTTACACACTGTAACACAATTTTTTCAGAACCTGGTGGAATGAACTCCAAATGCACTAGAAGGCGACATTTTTGTTTGTTAGGGAAGTTGATGGACATCCAGAACAAGGTTTGTCATCAATTGACATTTCACCATTTTTGAAACGAGAAAATCACTGGTACACTTGAGTTTTTCCCATAGTGCTGTCCTTATAAGCTGTGTTCAACATCACAACAGTTTCTGTGGCATTTTTCCTCAAGCAGGAACACCAAATTTCACAGCCAGGCACTGTTCTCTTAAATCATCAATCATAAAAAATGAAGTTCAACGGAAACTGCTTAGAAGAAAAAATTCACTGTGACCAAAGAGAACCTTCCCAGGTGACACCACTGGGTGCACTACCTCAGAGCGAGTTGCTGGATGTTCACCGAGCGGGGAAAATGCATACTACAAAAGCTCTGTCCAGTGGGGTGTTTTTCTATTTTGGGGGGCGGGGGGCCCTCATACTTTGGGCATGTTGTCAGGAGAAGACAATTCCTGGAGAAAGACATCTTGCTTGGTAAAGAGGGAGCGGAAAAGAGGAAGGCCTGCCAGAGATGAATTAGCACAGTGGCTGCAACAATGGGATCAAGCACAGGAGCAGTTCTGAGGCTGATGCAGGGCCCACCGGGCAGTCTCTTGTTCTGTGTGCACATGGTCGCTATGGGTCTGAGCTGACTCGTGGGCTCCTAACAACAGCACCATTGTAGTGGGAAATCTGCTACACAAGGCCTCTTCATAGCGGTAAAGAACAAGGAGGCCACTTTAAGACTAAAGGGTACCTGTTCCAAGCCATGGCGATCTCAACAAGCTCCTGGGCATGTGGACGTTGGGAAATGGACAGGGAAGCCTGGAGAAGAATCGCTGTGTTTGAATGATGGTGTTGGTGAGGAATATTGAAAGCACTTGGACTACCGTACAAAGAAAGTTGTTCTGGCAGAACTATGACAACGGTGAGGATGGTGAGACTTTGGACATGTCCCCAGCAAAGACCAGTCCCCGGAAAGGACTCTTGCTTAAAGAACATTACGGCTCCCACACACTTCCATCTTCTACAATGGACACTTTTGTACACCAACAGTATTTCTTCGTCCGTTTGTCTAATTCTGCATTGAGGATACATTCCTAGAAGTAAAATTGGCAAGTCAGAAAGCAGGCAGAGTTTGACTCTTTCCACCTGGCTCAAGGGATGAAAGGAACCAAAGGACATAGGGGAGTTAGTTCATTGGTTGCTGACACGGTGTCACATCTGCTGCGTGTGGGGCAAGGCGGCGTAGTGGAGAAGTGGAAGTGGAGCGGTGGCTAGCCATCTGGCCGCAAAAACCCTGAGTCCTCATACAAAAATCAACTCCAGCTGGTGCCGAGGCCCAAGGGCTTCATTCACAAAGGGGGAGTTTTTATGTAATCTTGATAAGGGAGGCTTACCGAGTCACAAAACAAAATCCACAAGTCATTAAATAAAAGACAGATATTTGGCTGCCTAAAAATTTTAAATCTACAAACGGGGAAAAAAAATCCCTCAAAACCAGATGTCAATCCACAAACGGGTAAAATAGTTCTACAATACATACAACAGGCTAATTTTCATCATATGTAAAATGCTATTACAAATTATTAAGCAAACTACCAACAGCCATACGGAACAAATGGGCAGGGAGCGTGTCTTCACTTTCTCGGGCTGCTGGAACAAAGGACCACAAGGTGCATGGCTTTAAAGATTAGAAACTGGTTGTCTCCGAGTTCTGGAGACTCGAATCCACATCAGAGTATCAGCTAGGTTAGTTCCTCAGGTGAAATACTGATACTTCGTGCCCAGTGTCTGGAAAGTCTTGTTATTCCTTAACTTGCATCAGCTTCCACAGACAGTCACGGCGGCCGTCCTTCTAACTCTCCTGACCGGTTCTGTTCTCTGAGACACGATTGGAAAGGTGTCACTGTGGCAGTGGAGCCATGGTGTTTTCAATCGGCTTCTATGCTGGAGACCTGCTGGCGTAGTGGCTGTCCATTGGGCTGCTCCCTGCAAAGCCAGCAGTTTGAAACCACAAACCACCATAAGAAAGACAGAGCTTTCTACTCCTATGAAGCGTTGGAGTCTTGGAAACGCACATTGGCAGTTCTACCCTGTCCTATAGGATTTCTATGAGTCAGTATCTATTGGATGGTAGTGAGAGAGGGAGAGGGAGGGGGGAGAGAGAGAGAGAGAGAGAGAGAGAGAGAGAGAGAGAGAGAGAGAGAGAGAGAGAGAGAGAAATGAAAAAGAAAGACAAAAAAGGTTGCTGTGTCGGAACTGTGGTGGTGGAGAAGGATATTGCATATGCTGAGAAACGGATCACTTTTGGAAGAAGTATGGCCAGAGTGCTCCTTAGAGGCAAAGACGGCGAAACTTTGTCTTACACATTTTGGACGTATTGTCGGGAGAGACCAGTCCCTAGAGCAAGGCATCGTGTTTGGACACGTGGAGGCGTACTGAAAAAGAGGAAGGGCCGCAAGGAGATGGACTGATACAGTGACAGCAACAATGGGCTCAAACATAGGAACAATGAAGAAGATGGGGCAGGGCCGGGGGGCAGGGTTTCGTCCTGTTGTGGTTGGGGTCACTAAGGGGAGGACCCAACTGGATGACACCAAACAACCTGACAGCATCATGGGCTGCCAGAAGAACAAGCCCATGAGTCTGTGAAGCAATACAACCAGAGTGTTTCTTAGTCACCTTACGGACTGCAGCACACCGCCGGGAAAGACCAATAGCTGGAAAGAACACCCCGGCCGGTAGAGGGTCATCACAAAGCAAAGAAGCCCTCAGTGGGATGTACTGACCCAGTCTTCCCAACTCTGGATTCAGACATCCAGGGGATCACGGAGATGGCACAAGAACCAAGCATCAAGTCGCCATGAATTACAGCCAAATTGACTCAACCGGAACTCACAATAACTCCAGATGGACTTGATGTTAACCTACTGATGACAGCTTCAAAGACCAAAGTCACGCTCACAGGCACCGGGGTTAAGGGCTTTAACATATTGTGTCCAATTATGTCCACGACAGACATGAAGACAGTTCCAAGATAAGCAAATGCAGACGATTCCCTAACCTCTGAAAGGCGAGCATGCTGGAGAGCTTTCTGTGCCGTAAGCTTCTAGGAAGTCATCCGGGTTTTCCACAATGCTCCCTCCCATATGCCTCTGGGCACTTCTGGGAAGTGTGCTTGCATCTGCCCCACCCTGTTCAATGTAGGCATGGTCACCTGACTTGTTTGCATGTCCTGGTGGAAGCCAAGGGTGACTCACCACTTTCTCTTTGCTTCGCGAATGACAGCTGCTCTGGGGTCTGGTTCTGGGGTCAGGACAATGTGATGGAGAGCAAAACCTCTGATGGACGTGTGACGTAACAGAGAAAGAAACCGTTGCCACGTTAAGTCCCTGAGATAGGGGAGTTGCTGAGCCTACCCTATTCTGACGATGTCCACTTACAGGGGTTCTCAGCCTTCCGAATGCCAAGCTCCTTTAAAACAGTTCCTCATGTTGTGGTGACCCCCAACCATAAAATTATTTTTTTGCTACTTTATAAGTGTAATTTTGCTACTGTTATGAATCATCATGTAAAAACCTGATATGCAGTATTACAGAAAGACAAAAAGACAAATCCGGATTTGGGCTACAGCATGGCCACGCAGGGTCCAACACTGCAGCGTCCGGCCAAATTTTTCTTTCCCTTTTATACCCTTAAAACCAGCAAGGCGAGCGGGTAGAGCAAGGAATGGGAAAGGGTGTTTACACAAGATAACAGGGATGTGGGTAGTTCAGCACGTCCTGCTCAGCTTATCTTGGACCAGATGACATTGCAAAACTTCTTGCTCACATTTATGAGTAGATAGTTGTAAGGTCACAGTGACTTGCTTTTCCAAGATAACATACCTCTCTGAGAATGAGGGTGGCACTTAAGCTTTTCAAAATGGAGTAACTTAAGACAAATTATTTTATTCTATTAAGCCGTAACATGCAGAATGTATTTTCATCATTATATGTTGAACATAATTAAACAAGTGATTAGTCACAAAACAATATGTAATTATATATTGTGGAATATTTATTTTAATACAAATAAATGAAATTTTGCCTTGAAGCATGGGCAGTAGTCGTATGTGGGCGCATAGATATGTGGGCTAACCCACCCGGAGACGGATAGAGGAGTGGTGTCTCTATTCCTAAGACCATCGGTAATATGTGTTTTCCAATGGTCTTAGGCGACCCCTATGAAGGGTTACTTGACCCTCAAAGGGGTCGTGACCCACAGGTTGAGAACTGCTGATTTAAAGCAATCTTGTGCCTTTGTTTCGGAAATCCCACTTGTAGGAATTTATGAAGCAGATGCGCTCGTGCATGTGCCAAGTGGCCGGTAGGAGGGTGGCCACTGCAGCTTTGTTAGAGGAACATCCCAAGCGCCCTCACCAGGGACTGAGACAGCCATTGAGGGGCAGGCACCGAAGGAAATACTCTGCAAGCAGAAGAAGGAAATAGATGCATGTGTGCTGATGCCTTCTGAACCCCCAGAAAAAGGCTGCCTTAAGACAGAGAGCCCCAGTTTCCAAAAAAGATTACAGGGCTCTCTTGACACCCCACCAACATAAAGAAAACATTGGAAGAAAAGGGCAAATGTCTAAAAAAAAAAAACCATTTACACTATTTTTTATGAAAATCTAGTCTCTGAAAAGACACCCAATAAATGTGTATGCATTTCCAGTGACTACCAACAGCTGCAAACATTGTATTTTTGACAACAGAAGCTGACTCTCTTAGAATTCCTGAGGTGACGTTTGATCAAAGCCATGTGCCGCGGGAGGCTCTCAGGGAGGTCTGTGCTTGCGATGGACTGCAGGCACTCTGGCTTACAGCGGCAGCGTCACTCATCTACCTTCTGCAGTCTTCCCCTGCCGTCTTCCTGGCGTCTCTGTGTCTTACATCGCCCTGTTTGCTTTTAGAAGGCTCACCTAGAAGGAGCCTTGGAGCACAGTGTGTTATGAATTGGTGGTTTGAGACCACCAGCCACTTCGCAGGAAAAGATGAGGCTTTCTCTTCCCGAAAAGACTTATAGTCTCAGAAACCCCGAAGAGCAGTTGTGCTCTGTGCTGTAGGGTTGTTATGAGTTGGAATCAGCTTGATGGCAGCAAGATTTTTGTTGTTATTGTTGGGTTGTGTTTTTGTTTTAATCTAAGATGATCTTATTCCAAGACCCTTACCTGAATTATATTTGTAAAGACCATATTTCCAAATAAGGCCACATTCACGGGTACCAGGGATTACAACTTGGTTGGGCATATCTTTGTGGGGGACACTATTCAACCCATGACAATGGGTAACACTGGTTACCGACAGGGAGGGGAAGGTTTGGGGGCACTTTCCACTATGTACTCTTTAATATACTCTAAATACATGATGCACACTGTATAATATATACACTAGATACTGTGTGCATATATATATATATGCTGTATACTTAAATTTTTTAAAGCATGTTTTCTTCAGTGAAGACAGAAAGGATGTCCCTATCCCCATAAAAAGCGTCCTCACATTTGCTTTGTTGACTCTGCCAAGTTGCCCGGGTGTGCACGCCCCACCAGCCGCGGCTGCAGAGAAGGCTGGGCTGTTGGATAAACATCGAGCTCATTCCGGCTGGACAAGGAGATACGAGCTGCAAGAGCCAAAGTGGAGAGAGGGCATGTTTAGAGTGGGCTCTCCCAAGGAGATAAAATTAGGCCAGTGTCTGATGGAAGGACCATGGCCTCCGCCCCTGAAAGGAGGACGGGAGGAGGGAAGGGTGGGCATTGGCCCAGAAAGCACTCAAGGTGGAGGGAGACCTGGACAGGAGCTCTGGAGCGAGTGGGGGCGGCTCATCGTCTGGTGGCGCTGTGGGAGAGGAGGAGGGTGACACACCTGCTCGGGGAGCTTCCGGGGATGGGAGGGTCCTAGTGGAGGATGAGTGGCAGGTGGCAGAGCTGGGGCTGGCCCCTCAGAGAGCATGGGGGGAGATGGGGGGTGGCATAGGGGAGTAGGGTGGGGGGGTGAGAAGAGACTGCCCCTCTGACTCCATCTGCCACAGGTTCAGGGCACCCGTGGGGTTTCTTCCCTCTCCCGCCTTCATCAAACACCCCACTGTGCACTCCACAGCACCCCCTTCCCCTGCGTCCCTCAGCGTCCGGGGCATGTTTGCCAACATCCTCTGGATGCTCTTTAAGGAGCCCTGGGAGGTGAGACGCCATCAGGGAACGCTAGTTCCCATCTCTGAAGGGTTGTTCTTGCTACGGGAGGAGCCTCATCACCAGGAAGTTGCCCACTGCATGCTTCAAATACAGTTCAGTTGATAGACAGAGGGTTCTCGGCTCTGTTACCAAACAATTGACCAGCTTGTACTGTGTGTCGGCATGGCCCCTGGATAATGAAATGGCAAAGCTCTCCACAACTAATCTCAAGGTTGTCGGTTCAAATCTACCTAGGGAGGCGGGGGGAGGGAGGGTTCCTTAGAGGAAAAGCCTGGCTAAAAGGTTACCATCTAGAAACCCATATGGAAGCCAGTTCTGTACGCTGTACAGGGGATTCAAATAAGGTAACAATGGTTCACTGCCCGAATGACCGCTTTAAGTGTACACAAAGATACACCAAAAGGTAGTTTATCATTTCATACAGTTAATCCTGAAATAAGGACAGTGAAAGAGGTACGCAGAACCTCTTATCGGAGTTATCGGAGTTTTAAAACTGTTACTTAAGATATTTCCATATTGCTTCTTTCATTTTGTTTTTATTATTTTTAAATTTATTTTTAATCATTATATTAGGGGCTCATACAACTCTTTTTACAATCTGTACATACATCATTTGTGTCCAGCACATTTGTACATATGCTGCCATCATCATTCTCAAAACACCCACTCTCCACCTGAGCCCTTGGCTCCTCATTTTCTCCTCCCTCCTCCCTCCCCGCTGCCCCCTCCCCCCGAGCCCTTGATAGTTTATAAATAATTATTATTTTATCATATCTTACACCATCTGACATCTTCCTCCCATATTGCTTCTTGACTGATGTCCTCACGTGTAATATTCTTTGCTTTGGCCCAGGCATCATCGGCTGTGCGGCTTGTCCTGAGCCGTCTTTCCACAGCAGGAGCAGGATCCCACTCCTTCGGAGGCAGGCCAGTCACATGCTAGTCACTCTTGGTGCCTGATACTATTAGAAACAGGTGACTTCTCTTCTCTGAATGTATTAGGTGCATCTTTAGGGAGGGGGGACCTTTCCTCTGCTGCTGAACTTACTGAGATTGTTCTGCCAATAAGTTAAGCCCCTTGAACGCTTTCAGGGATTGCGCAATCCACTCCTCACATCTCATGGGGATTTGGGGTACAGCGCACATCTGAAACGCACCCCAGCACGGCTCCCTTTGGTTGTTTGGCGCTTTATATATCTGTTTACTGAAGTAACAAGGGCAAGAGAATAAAAATGTAGTATTTCATTAAAACTATAACAAGTTTCATGAAATGAATAACAAATGTTCCAAGCGTAGTTCTATCTAATTTGTTATACTCTGAATGGAATAAACATGGCTACTGGTGCTTAGAAAAGAATATTTTTAAAAGGGTAAGGAATGTAAATTTGGGGTATCCACCTTAGAGGGAACCATCATTAAAAGTGCCATTTTAACAACTGGTTTGCCAAGCTCAACAAAAATTTAGAGATCAATGCTGTGGAATGGCTGCAAACCGGCATGAACCAGCTGAATCCCACCACTGGAATTGACCCCCAGCAACGTACTTGGGTTTTCTACGTTTATTTTGAGCCAAAGACTGAGCTGAACAAAGCAGACAAAGCCATGGCCACGTGGAGTTCACCGTCAAGTGGAGAGTTGGACCTGGTTTCACGCCCTTTGTTCAAGCAGCCCTCTGGACCGAGCTCTTTGCAAACAAGGTGGAAAGGGCATTCACGTTGGCGTCCGAAGACCTTTGGGTCTTCCCAGCAGTGCCCTCTGGGAAGAGTGAGCTGCGCTTGAGGCAGGGCCAAGATAGACCGGAGGTGTTGGAGCTGCGGGCACCTTCACCAACTCCTGCCGGGCAGGCCACAGGTGCTTCGTGGACACTTATCAGATCCAGTTCTTGGCCATCATGGAAAAGGACTCTTTACCAACTGCATCACTGGGGATACAGACAGTTCATGCCTACAATGGAACCCTTGGGTGTAAATATACGGCTTCTTTGCAAGTCTTTGGAATCTACGCAGAGAGAGTCCTTTGAACGGTTTGTAGCAGATTAGCGCAGACGTGTGCAGGTCAAGGTGCTGTCTGGCCAATTCTGATTCACAGCGACCTCATGTGACAAAGTAGAATTGCTCCAGAGAGCTTCCTGTCTGTCATCTTGATGGAAACAGATCTCCAAGCCTCTCTCCATAGAGTCTCTGGGAGAGGTCAAACCACTGGTCTTTCTGTTAAATGACAATTGCTTACCTGTTTGCGCCTCGAGGGGCCCATGGCTGTACTGGAGTCAGTGTCCACTCACCGCGACACGACAGGGCGGGGTGGCACTGCCCCGGGAGTTGCTGAGACTGTAGCTCTTTGGGGGAGTAGAAAGCCCTGTCTTTCTCCTGCGGAGCGGCTGGTGGTTGGGAACTGCTGACCTTGCGCGTCGCAGCCCGACATGTAACCATTGTGCCGCCGGGGCCCCTGAAGTGTGCACTGGAAATCAACATTTGGTGGGAGAGTTTTTGTGAGATGATGTTCTCCACCTCACCTCCAAGAACGGGGTGGTACCTGAAAAACAAGCAAACTGCTAAGAGGTCCACTCTGAATCGTAAGGACCCGGTATGAAAGGCTAGAACCGTGGCTGTGAATCTTGACAGAATCAAATGGTCTCATTTTCTATCTTGCTCTCATCGGAGTGGCCTACAGTTGGAGCTCAATTCCTAACCCACGAAGTCTCCCTGAATGGGGCCGGGCAGGGAATGCAAACTCCCCTGCCTGGTCACATCCCAGAATTCATGACCCTGAGCCTTGGATGGTCAATTCTGGCCATTTGTACCTTTACCGGGCTCCTCATTTGATTTTTCAGCAGTGTGGATATGATAAAAAATAAACCATGAATGAAGTATTTGTACATGCAAGTAATGAATGAAATACGTTTAATCAAGAATTCCTGGGCATTGCAAATGGCTAATGCTCTCAGCTGCTCCCAGAAGGGTTGGCAGTTGGAGTCCCCTTAGAGGTGCTTTGGAAGAAGGGCCTGACCATCTGAGTCTGGATAACCAGACACTGGGAAACATAAACCCCTCACAGTTCTAATCTGGCACACAGTATTGGCAATTGGTTATTGTACACACAAAAAATGGTGCAAGTGATAAGTGAACCGCTTGATGAATGATTACGATGTGCACAGTCCTGAATAACCGCCATATCACTAATACAGAAGTCTGCGGAAATCCCTCGTCCCCCCTGCCAGGTTTCCTTTAGACACTACACAGGGACACACAAAGAAAGCTATGGAAAAACCTGGTGTTAATTTCTTTTAAAGCCCTCAAAAAATGTTTAGGTCAAAGGCACTATTTAAATATTTAATATGAATATGAATCTTCATACCAATGCCATCATAACGTAATTTTAAATATATTCAAAGAAGGCAAAAGTGCTGTCGAAGAGTGAAAACTAGAGTCTCCGTTAAAATCAAATGAAGAAGATGTGCTGAAGAAACGACAACTCCAATTAGGAAATGCCAATCAAGCATACAGAGGACCTCAGCCTTAGGAAGAGGAAGAAGGATCTATCCACAACATGTAGGAACTTCTGAGCACATTTTATGTTTGGTGGATGTTTCATGATATCCAGTCAGTCACAAGACAGTAAAACAACACTCGTGTCCTTTTTAACACCAGTCATTTCTTATACAAGGATTCAGCGACAGTGTAAACAAAAATTTTCCTAGGAACATTCTGTGCAGACAACATTTCACATATTTAATCTTCAAAGTTTCTCTAGCAAAATAAACCAAGGTCCACGTGCTTGTGGGAAAGAAGCAGGGTCAGAATGGGGTCTGATTTCAAACTAATTGTACCCATTCTATTCTTGAGAGCCATGAGTCCAGCAGGCTCGTGACAAACCTGGTGCTAACATCATCAGTTTGCCCGAGTGCTTCTGTGGGGTCTGACTTCTTTCCCTCAGCATCACTTTGGGGTGTGTTTCCCCCCACCTCTCATCAAACTCTTATTACCATCATCACCCACCTCCTCCACCGCCACCACCTCCTCCACCTCCACCACCACTATCATTCATTCCTCTCCTGAGCTAGAATAATAAGAAAAGCCTCTGGCATCTAACAGTTAAGGAACCTGGTGGCTCAAGGGGTAAGAGTTGGCTGCTAAGCTGAAGTTTGAGGGTTCAAACCCACCCAGCCTCTTTCATGGCCAGAAATGCCTCCGTTAAGTATTACATCCTGGAAAACCCTCTGGGAAATTCTACTGTGTCACTTGGGGTCACTATAGAGTTGACACTAACTTGATGGCCCCTAACAACATCCTAGTCGTTAATAACGATTTCTGTGGCCTGGTCCGACCCTCCGTGCTTGAGGAGAGAACATCTGTCCATCTATCTGTCGCTCTGTCCATCCATCCATCCTTCCATCATTCATGCACCATAAAAGCATCTCTCCAGCACCATTTTTGTGTCAGGCGTTTGTGGGCCTGTGGGGAATAAAGAGTGAACAGCAGTGACTCTGGGCAGGCAGCTGGGTGCCAGGAAGGGAGCCGCTGTCCCTGCGGGGTGGTCACCAGGCTCAGGAGAGCTTCACAGCGAGACAGCATCTGGGCAGGAAGTTTGAGGAACGGATCGCAGTTCGTGGGGAAGGGTGTAAAGTACTCCATCCTGCAGGGAGCACGCATCGAAGTGGAAGCAAACAGCACATCTTGAGAGAACCGCTAGTTGACGAGGTTGGCATGCGGGCTGTACCGGACCGAGGCGGGAGACAGTCGCGACTGCGGCCCCAAAGGCTGGGGACGCTCCCATATGGTTCGGCGGGAGAGGAGGGTGGTGGGTCAGGCTGATTGGAGAGTGTCACCTGCCTGGCAAGGAGCAGGGTCAGAGGCGTGGCCAGGTCCCCAGCACACAGGGCCAGGGGAGGGGCCGGGGGAGGACGCCTCCCGAGGTCGGGGCCGCTGTCCTGCCCCGTTAGATTTGGGAGCGTCTTTTCCTCCCTCTGAGCATCACCTGACGCCGCGGGGGGCGGGGAAGAGGAACCTGACCTGCAGGGCCCGGGCTCCGTTAATGTGTAATCCGAGGGGGCCCGTGGGCTCGCGGGTGGCGTGATCTCCCGAGCCCGCCGAACCTCACGCGGCCACACCGGCACCCCAGGTTTCCCTCGGCATTCAGGCGCGCTGAGCTGCAGGCGGGAGGATCGAGACGACCTGGAGCTGGACAGACAGACAGCCCCCTGCGGAGCGCAGCTGCCCACCAGCGGGTCTGGTGTGCGAGCCCTGTCTCCCCACCAGCCTCGGTTCGGGGCGCCAGCCTTTCCTCTGGCCTCGATGGGCGCGGGGGGCCGCGGGGGACCGCGGTGGCCGCTGCTGCTGCTCGTGCTGCTACTGGGTCCCGCGGGCATCAGCGCGCAGCCAGACCCGGACGCGGACGACGTCGAGGACCTGGCGTTCGCCTTTGTGTCCGAGGAGGACGGGCCGCCAGACGTGGCTCAGCACGCGCCTCGGGCCACCTTCCACCACTGCGCCAAGGTGGGCCGTGGTGCACAGCGGGCTTGGCATGCGGGCACCTGGCTGCCCTGCGGGTGGTGAGGGGGCTGTCTTGCAGGTCCCCAAGTCAGCGCAGGGCTGGAGTGCAGGGCTCGGCTCGCAGGCGTGGAGCTTGGGGAGGCCTGCGCTTTAGGGTGCGGTAGAGGGACAGGGGACCTCGAGCCGGAGCAGGAGACAGGGCGAGCGGAGCACAGCACGTACGTACGTGCACGATCGCTGCCCACAATCCAGGTGTTGGACACCTCAGAGACAACAACGGCCGGTGCTTCAATGAATCGAAGCCCGAACACGCTCAGTCGGCCCAGGGAAGTGGGCTTGTTGCTAAAGGCCCTGCCTTAGTTCAAGATGAAGCTGAAATTGGCGGGAGTGGATGGGGGTCTGGAGCCTGAGGGTCTTGGAGAGAGAGGGAGCCTCTGGTTGGGAAGACTTGGCCCAGGATGGGTGGGAGGCCATTTCTTCCTTCTGCCCAGTGTGCATTCTACGAGGGTTTCCTTTACAGCCACAGAGAAGACTCGAGGGCAGAGTTATCGTGGGGACCCAGGGGACAGAAGGCTAGGTGCTGGCTGTTGATTGCTCCCCACAGTTTCGTTTTTGCCCGCCTGCCAAAGTGTTGCATCAACTATGCTAATACTAATGGTTGGCCTCTCTGTGGGTCTGTGTGTGTGTTTCATTCTAATGTGGTTAGTTTCGCTTCGTGGTCTGTTATACGTCATGGTGTCTCGTTTCTTTTGGTTAGGATTCTAAATAGAGGTGGGATATAAGCTCATGCGAGTTCTCATATTTAGTTATTTATTTATGTTCTGTCACCATATCCCTTCTCCCTGCCTGGGGCCAGGATGCATGGCGGCTGCCCCGCACCTACGTGGTGGTGCTGAAGGAAGAGACGCACCGCTCACAGACGGAACACACTGCGCGCCGCCTGCAGTCCCAAGCCGTGCACCGGGGCTACATCACCAAGATCCTGCACGTCTTCCACCATCTCTTCCCCGGCTTCCTGGTGAAGATGAGTGGTGACCTACTGGACCTGGTGAGGCCCCTGGGATGGGCGCCTCAGGAAAGGGCTGCACCAAGTACGTGCAGGGGCCAATCCCGAGTGCGCCCTTCACGACATCCACAAGGAGACAGGAAACACTTACGGAGCGCTTACTGGCTTCTGTGTTTCTCCATAGACACCCCAACATACTGCGTGATACCTTCATTTGAAAGATGAAGAGAGGACCACACAGCCAGCCAGTTAGCGGCAGGGTCAGGATCAAATGCATGCGGGCCTGCCCTGAGGGGAGGCTGCAGGGAGGAGGGCCTGCGGCACACAGTGGGACTCAGGGCCTGCAGGCAGGACCGCCTGGGAAGCTTATATGATCCCGTGTAGGGTCCTTCCTCTGTGACACGGCTCTTTTCAGACAATGTCACATCTTTGGTGAAGGGCCAGAAGGGCCTGAGGTATATTCATGAATCTATATAGGTTTGAAAGGTGATTTGCACGTGCTGCAAAGATATCTACGCAAGTACAGGGGCAACATTATGAAACATTGTTAGCTATAACCGAACACCTTATGGAAGCCAGTTGCCAAGCCTGGGGGCTTCAGCGCATTGCTTTGAGGGACACTAAGGCCAATTGGCATCAAAGACAATCTTCTACATCCCACTTTGGTAGCAAGTGGGGTCCACAAAGCTCATGAGGGGCATCTAGGGTGCAGCCAGCTATTGGTCCTTCCATATCTGGAGCAAAGAAGAGTGAAGAAAATAAAAGACATCCGGAAACCATTAGTCCAAAGGATTACCGGACCACAGAATCCGTAGTCTCTGTGATCTTGAAGCTGTGCAAGACTCTACAGGACAGAGAACTGCTCCAAAGGGTTTTAGGACTGTCCATCTTTCTGGGAACAGACAGCCTCATGCTTCTCCCATGGAGCAGCCGGTGTGTGTGAACTGCTGACCTTGTGATGGCTAGCAGCTCAGCTCTTAGCCCACGACACCACCAAGACTCCTTGCACCGCTGTCCAAGAAACTACTACTGCCCACAGCCATTGAGCCAATTCTGACTCATAGATGCAGGGGCGATGGATCTCCTTCACACACACTGGGCGTAGTATGGGGAGCCTTGGTGGCATCGTTGTTACGTGTTGAGCTGCTACCCTCAAGGTCAGCTGCTACTCTCAAAGTCAGCTGTTGGAAATGACCAGCCGCTCTGCTGAAGGCAGACTCCTGCGGCGTCGCACTCTTGGAAACCCCCGGGGGCAGTTTACTCTCTCCTATGGGGTTGCTATGAGTCTAAATCAGCCCAATGGCAGGGAGTGAGTAAATATGGGCATAAAATACTTAATAATCGAATGTGAAATTCAACTAATTCATCTCATTACTAAGCAGCCATCTAAGTGAGATATCAACCAAGCACACCAACATCCCTGTGATCCAAGGATTGTAATTATGTAACCCAAATATAACGGAGGGCATAGTATCAAAGTTTGAATTGTGAGATTCAGGTGTGCATACGGCTATGGATGACAGTGAAAGCCCCAAATACATTTGCAGGATCTACACAGGGAACGAGCCTCCGGTGATTCCCTGATCCCCTGATTCCTAGCCATAGCTGAGGGATGGGAGTAACCTGGCTGTCAGACAGCATATGGGAGAGATGAACCCTGTGCTGTCGGTACTAGGTCAGCTCGCTTCATGGATGAGACAATCAAGAGTTAATTCCCAAGGTCACACCACGAGTAGCTAAGATTTACAACCAGGCTGTCTGCAGAGACCAAGATCATAGTTATTTTGCTAGCCTTTTTTTGTTTTGTTTTTTAATCACAAATTATGTCATCAAAAACTCTACATTAAAAGCAAAACTATTCATCTAGGGCCATGTTGATGATAAATAGGTAGGCTAAATAAGCAGGTTCTTAAACAGTATATTTGAGACTATAAATCTTTATAGGAACAGATCGCTTCACCTTTCTCCTGTGGAGCAGCTGGTGGGTTTGAACTGCAGAACTTGTGGTTAACAGCTCAGAGCTGAACCCACCTGGGCGCCTTCATCCTTACAAGCATATCCTGGATGCTCAGAACACAGAGATGAGGCCCGCCCAGCTCTTTCCTCTGAATCCCAGTGAGGAGAGGCTGACCCAGGCTTGGGACTGTCATGCAGTGTGCTCTGTGCAGTGGCAGAAATGAAGAGGTGCTGATCAGGTGGCCAATGAGCATGAGTTCACCGGCCAGGGCAGCTTTTCCAGGGAGAGGAGAGCTGAGCTATCCGCCTCAGACATTGCGCATCGAGAGCTGGGCTTGAGTCTTGGGCAGGTTCCTGCAGGCTGATCTGTAGAAAAATGACAAGCTATGGGTCACCTTGAGAAGAATGGGAATGTCAGAGCACTTCATGGGACCCATGCAGAATCTGGACAGGGACCAAGGCAGTCGTTTGAGCAGAACAAGGGAACCCTGCGTGGTTTAAAATCAGAAAAGGGGGGGGTCCTTTCACCGTCCTCACTCCCTCTGTGTGATGAGCACAGAATCTGAGAAGCTGGTGTGTATGAAGAACACGACACTGGGGTTGGAGGAAAGCTTACTGACAGCCTCTGATATGCAGATGACACGGCCTTGCTTGTTGAAAGCCAGGAGGATTTGAAACCTTTGCTGATGAACACCAAAGACTGCATCTTCCTCAACATACAGAACACAAAACTCCCCACAACCGGACCAACAGGCAGCACCGTGATACATGGAGAAAAGATTGGAGCTGCCAAGGGTTCCATGTTGCTTGGATCCACAGTCAGTGTTCGTGAACACAACAGACAAAAAGTCAAACCACACATCGCCTTAGGCAGATCTGCCGCACAAGTGTTGAAGAACAGGGGCTTCATGAGAAGACGAAGATGCGCTTGACCCCAGCCTGATCCGTTCTGCTCTCTTCCACGCATGTGAAAGGTGAACGATGAATACGGACGATTAGCGAAGAACCCGTGCGTTTGAATTATGGTGCTGGGAAAGAATGTCGAAGCAGACTTATACCCAAATGAGAACGCTCTTGGGCTAAATCTGCATTTGAGTTTTCTAAACAGAATACAAGCCTCTCAGCCCCCGTTGACAGAATGCAGAACAGGCAGGTGAATGAGGCACGATGCATGAGGATGCCCGCAGAACTGATGCTCGCCAGGGAAGGCGTGAGTGCAGAACAGCGGCAGTCTGGGGATCGCCAGAGGAACAAATGCAGCTCTTTGGGAAGAAGCCCCGCCAGACGGCGCCTTAAAAGGGAGGATGACCAGACTGTCTCACGAGCTTTGGACGCGTTATCAGAAACGACCGTCCCTGGAGAAGGACATCTGTCTTGGTAACGTTGACAGTCAGTGCAAAAGAAGGGAGAGGTCCTGTGAGCTGGATGGACAGTGTCAGCAGCAACGGACTCAGCAACAACGGTGCGGATGGCGCAGTGCAGGGCAGGGTGGTCTTCTGCTGGACGTGGGGTCGCTATGGGCCAGAACCAACTTGACCGCACCTAACAGCAGCAGTCCTTGGAGAGTGGGCCGTGTTTAAGCCGGCTAGGGAAACTCACTGTGGGGTGCAGGGTGCGGGGAGCTCCCGGAGGCTCCCCGAGTCTGTTTGGTGGGAAGCTGTGCCGCCACCAGGTCTGAAGGGCAAGAAGAGGAAGTGGTGTTTCCGAGGCCTGAGTGAGCTGGTGGCCGGAGGAGGCGGCATTCAGGGGGCCATTGTGGTCAGGGAAGGGTGCAGCCTTTGTCAGCGGAACCCTGTGCTCTGGTGAAGGACTATTCCCTGCCCGCCCGCCCCCCCCCCCCTCCAGCTGGTGCCGCCTATTGGCTGAGCCCAGCCAGAAGCTGCAGGGGAGCCTGGCTGCCTCCTTAGGCAGGCTCAGCCTCCTGGGCTCTGAGCAGGGCAGAGAAGAAGGGTGCGGAGGGGGGCTGGGGCAAACAGCATGACCGGCACAGCTATCACGATTTGGGTTGTGTCTTGGTCCTGAGTCCCACGTCCTGCCCAGTTTGCCCAGAGCCTGCTGCCCACACCAGATGTCAGCTGAAGGCTCCTTCCTCAAAGGTCACTTTGAGGCTGATCTACTGGGCTCTGGGCTGTTCACTGCTGGGGGGTGAGAAATCCGTGGCCCCCCAGCACAGGACAGCAATGCAGTTGTGGTTGTGCCCCGGGGGCAGGTTTGATCCAGCAGGGACGAGAGCCATGGTTGCACTTGGCTTTGGGGTCAGGTTCCCGGCCGTCTGTCCCCTGCAGGCCCTGAGGCTGCCCCATGTGGAGTACATCGAGGAAGACTCCTCTGTCTTTGCCCAGAGCATCCCGTGGAACCTGGAGCGGATTATCCCTGCGCAGTACACGGCGGGTGACTACCAGCCCTCGAGTAAGACCCCTGTGACCCCCATCTCTAAATCCAAGCTGAAACCCCACTTGCTCTCTTACTTCCCCCCTCTCCTCCCTGCCTGTGGTCCCTACCTCGCAGGGCCCTTAGGACTCCACCTTTTTTCCTGTCCCACTCTCCACCTGCAGCTGCTGTGTGTCAGTATTCCCCCAGGAGAAGGTCCCTTCTCCACCTTTTAAGAGGTCTTATTTAGGAGCCCTGGTGTTGCAGTGGCTACAGGTTGGATTGCTAGCCTCAAGGTCAGCAGTTCAAAACCACCAGTCGCTCCACTGGAGAAAGAGAGTCTTTCTGTTCCCATAAAGAATTACACCCTCGGAAACCCACAGGGGCAGTTCTATCCTATTCTATAAGGTTGCTATGAGCCAGCATCGACTTGATGGTGGCGAGTTTGGGTTTTTTGGGAGGAGGCAGTGAGGAGAAGCTGAGGTGAGGCTGGCAGGACTGCTGGTGCCCTGGGCAAGAGCAAAAGGAACAGCCTGGCCACGTGGCAGGGCATGGCTGGAACTGCTTCTCGCTCCAGAGACATGAACTCAGGGCCAGAGACTGCAGAGCTTCCTGGGCCAGGCCTGAGGCCTCAGCCCAGATCCTTGGCCATGCTCAGGTGGGATGTGACCTCACAGTCTCAGAGGGTCTGGAGCCTGCGCCAGAGCAGCTCCGTAGAGCAGATGCTGCCCCCTGGACCCTCGGCATCCTGGGCTCCACAAGACGGCCCTGAGCTGCACCTGACTGCGCTCGCCGCCTCTAGAGAGAGAAGTCCATCTGTACTCCGCCCTTAGCCCACTGACATGTCTCTGGTCAGCCGGGGAGCCCTGAGGGCAGGCCTGCCCCCAGCAGCCAGGCCAGCTCCTAGGGTCCCCATCTCCTTCAGTGGCAGATTCAGCAGTGTCCCAGCACCTGGTCTGGGCCTCAGCTCAGGGCACTTGCCCTGCATGGACCAGCCCCGCCCCCCCCTTCTCCAGCCTTGCTGTGTGGCTCTCCCTGCTCAGTACCTAGTGCCTCCTCCAGGGTGATGAGCACCCTTTGGCCTCCAGGTGCCCTAGGTCTGGGTGGTGTGGCACCTGGTGTATGTCCACTGATGGGTGAGAACTATTCACCCCCTCAGAGGAGGCGTTTGAGAACAGCCTGCCTGCTAGGAGGGAAGGCCGAGGCCTGCGAAGCTGTCTGGATTGGCCCCGGGGCAGCCGAGGGGCTCATGAGTCCTGCGTCTGGAGGCTGTAGCAAGCTGCATGATGAGGGCACACGTAGGATGCTGCCCGCCCGGGGCAGGCAGGGGCAGGGGGCTGGCTTTACCTGACATCAGCCGTGGGGCGGGGTCTCAGAGCAGTCATGGAACCAGTTGGCAGGAGCTGCCTGGTGGCCCCAAAGGATGGGTTCCCCCAGAGCCTGCGAGTGTTCCATTCGGAAAGAAAGGCCCTCTGCAGACATCATCAAGTTAGGGAGCTGGAGATGAGATCCACCTGGTTCTCTGGCTGGAACCTCATCTTGAGGCCAAATGGCCCTTGTAAGAGAAGGGCAGAGGGGTGGGGGGGAGTTGAGACACCCAGCGGAGTCAGCCAAGTGAGGACAGAGGCACCACCAGCAAGCACCAGCTACAGAGCGCCCGGAGCTGTGGAAGGCCCGTGAGCCAGGCGGGATTTGCCTCTAAGATCTTTGGGGAGAGTGAGAGCCTGCCAGTACCTCGGTCCCAGACCTGGGGCTTCCTGAATTGAGAGAACAAACACCTGCTGCCACTTTAAACCCCCAGTGGGGGGCAGCAGCTGACACCGGCTTCATGCCCTCCTCTTGGGAGAGACGAGGCTGTACCAGAAAGAGATGAGGCACTTTCTGAACATCACTGTGTGGCTGGGGAGCAGGGATCTGCCATGGAGTTGCCTCAACCACCCTTCCTGGGCTTCCCCCTGTGTGCGACAGAGCAAGGGGGGCGCACATGGCTGTGCCGATGCTGCCCAGAACAGCCGTCTCTGCCTGGGGCCGTCTCTGCCTGGGGCCGCCCACTGGCTTGTCTCCCAGTACATCCCTGCCCCGAGTCCCACCTTTGTGCTGCCTCTTGGACAGTCTGAGCTAGCTCCATTCAAAGGGCTTTCCTCCTGGGCAAATTGTTGGGGGCGCAGAGAACCATGAACTTGGGGCCAGGAGGTCCAGTCCCCCTGTGTTCTGAGCCTCTGTTTCCCACCTGTGAGACTAGCTAGCTCAGCCTTTTATCAGCTAGCTCAGCCTTCTGTTCTGCAGTTCATTGCCATAGGGTGACTTTACACACGTTGCTTAACCTCTGTGGACTTGTGTTGTTTTGTCTACAAAATAAAAGCATCAGAGGTTGTACCTTCGGAAGGGTTTAGAAGACGAAATGAGTTACTATCTTTAAACTGCTAAACATAAGGGCCCGTCTGTAAATAGTTTATATGTGGTAACTCCTGGAATCGACTGGAAGGCAGTGAGTTGGGCTGAGTTGACCGCATCACGTTATCAATCACTGTGATGCTTGGCTGATCTTAGTGGAACTTCTAGACGAAGACAGACAAGGAAGCAAGACCCGTGATCTACTGCTGGAAATCAGTCGGTGAAAGCCTTCTCCACGAGAGGGGGCTGATCCCACCGTATGTGGGGTCGCCACGAGCTGGGCACAGGCTCCGTGGCAGCCGACACCACAGCAGCGGTATGCGGACCACTTCATTCATGTTGTCACGATCGCATTTTCCTCTCCCATGAATGCCGCCTTGGAAAGCTGGCAGCGGCCTGGTCGAGGTGTATCTGTTAGACACCAGCATCCAGAGTGGCCACCGGGAAATCGTGGACAGGCTCACAGTCATCGATTTTGAGAATGTGCTGGAAGAGGATGGGACTCGCTTCCACAGGCAGGTAAGTGGCCCCTGGGCCACAAATGACAGGAAGGGGGCTGCCCACTCCGCCCCAGGCCTGTACGTGGGTGGGGACTACTTCCTGCTCCTCTATGGCCCTGGCCCCCACCTGTCACTGCCCATCCCCTGTCCTCAGCGATGGGGTGGGAGTGTCCAGGCAGGTGGGCCATCCCACATGGACCTTGTGTTGGTTGAGCAGGCAAGCAAGTGTGACCGCCATGGCACGCACCTGGCAGGGGTGGTCAGCGGCCGGGATGCCGGCGTGGCCAAGGGCACCAGCCTGCGCAGCCTGCACGTGCTCAACTGCCAAGGGAAAGGCTCCGTCAGCAGCACTCTCATGGGTGAGTGATGCCCGCCAACGGCCCTGCTCTCTCTGCGCCTGCGCTGCTGTGGGAAGTGGCTCCAGCCCAGAGAAGGAGCATGTCCTGATCCAGAAGTCCCCTCGGATCAGAGCTGGGTGAGCCCCCACGGGCACAGACAGGGAAGCCAAGGCTCAGAGAGGGCCAGGACCTCAGCCAGTCCCCACAGCTCTGACTCCTGAGTCTTCCTACAACGTCGCACACTGTGCCTCTTCTCCCCTTCTGAAATCCTGCAAGTTGCGGTGTCTTGTCTTGCTCTTTTAGAATCGATGGACCCTTGAGGTCATCTAAGCAAATGTCTCCATCTTCTGCTTGCATGCCCCTCAAACCAAGGGCCTCTCTCCCTTGCAGGCTGACTGAGACCTGCATGCTACCCTAGCCGGGCAGACTTGGTAGAGGATTGGCAGAGGACTTTTCCAAAACTTTGCAGGCCACTCCCTCAAATGCCCCTGCCTGGACCCAGGTGGCATCTAGCTGACAGCCAGGACTCTGGGGCCTGAGGATGGAGAAGAGGGAGGGAACTCTCATTCTCAAGTGTCTTCTGCAGTCAGACACTGAGTGAGAGAGTTTGTGCACATGCCCTGACGTGGGCTCTGTGATCCCCGTTCAAGACCCAGGAAAACTAGCCCAGAGAGGGAGGTGACTTGTCCTGGGGCTATTGGCCTCACTGGAGAAGGTGCAGGCTCGGTGTCCACTGCTAGCACACCTGTGTGGGCACCTCCGAGCCCCCATGCCTGCTGAAGCAGCCCACAAGCCTAGGAAGGCTCAGGAGTCAGTCTGGGGATCAGTGAGCTTTGCCTGAGCTGTGCCTATGTGGAGAACAGGTCTTGATGTTGGATTTTTTTTAAAGGCAAGAAACAACAAGGCCCCGCCCCACCCCTTTATTGACTGACCCACGCTCAGGCAGGCCAGTCCCAAAGGTCAGTGGACGGAAGAGAGGCCACACTCCCAGAATCCGTCTCCTCAGGAAAGACCTTGGGTGGGGGCCTCTGGAGGTACATTACGTGCTGTCTCTCAGGCCCTGGTCCGTATAAAGCCCCTGGCACACAGCTTAGGTTAGAGCAGTGCTCGGCAAACAGTGCCCATTACAGTCACTAGCGCCTCTGTCGGCTGGCGTTCCAGGTACATGCATCAGGTACTAAGTACGGTGATACACAGCACACAGTAGGTGCATAATAAACAGCAGCTGTGACTATGGTGCTCATTACCCACTCTATGCCCCCTCCCTGGTTCTATTTGGCTCTCCTTGGTACAAACCCCTGGTACCAATCTCAGCTTCCATCTTGGCCAGAGGCTCTGGGGATGTCTCCGAGGCCCAGATCCTAAAGGTCCTGAGAGGTCAGCCAGACCACACCCCATTTGACGGAGGAGAAGCTGTCACCTTTCGACCCATGGCACCTCAGGGATCGAGCTGAACCCAGGTCTCCAGGCCCTAGGCTGCAGGGTCAGAGTCCACGGGTTAGTGGGGGTGAGAACCATGCCATGGTGGCCCTCCCCGGTGGGCTGCAAGATGAGCTGGCGAGGGCGGCAGAGGGGAGGGTGTGCTTGTGGTGGGGGTGCAGGCCCACCAGCTCCAGGGTGAGCCTCTGTCTTTTAAAGACTATGTCTATCACAAGACACCGGCCATTTCTGCAGTCTCCATCGGGATAACTCAGTGACATTGACTGGATTCATCACGCTGAGCCCCCAGCACCACTTTCTAGTTCCAAATCTCCATCACCACAATCCAGCTTTGCCCGAAGTCCCCCTAGTCCCTCCGACCTCACCCTTGGAAGCCACACATGCACTTTGATCTCTGTGCACTTGCTTGTTCTAGATCAGCGGTTCTCAACCTGTGGGGTCGCGCCCCTTTTGGGGGGGTCGAAGGACCCTTTCACAGAGGTTGCCTAAGACCATCGGAAAACACATATTTCTGATGGTTGGGGGTCACCACAACATGAGGAACTGTATTAAAGGGTCGCAGCATCAGGAAGGTTGAGAACCACTGTGCTAGATGCTTCAGATAAAGGGGATCAGGCTATGTTTGCCCCTTGGCCATCGATTTACTTCCCCCGTGTGAGGCTTTCCTGGTTCCTCCACGTTGTAGCTGGTAGCGGGACCGTCTCTCTCTCGGTGTTGTTAGATGCCATCAAGTCACAGTGACAGAAGGAACACGGCCAGGCCCCACCCGTGGTCCTACCTGGGACCTGGCGCAGCGCTGAGTGGTTCTGCCCGGTAGGACTCGGTGTGCGCTCTCAGTGCGCTCCCTGGCTGATGGGTGCTCCGGTGCTCCCGCCTCTGGCCACTGTGCGGAGGGAGGGAGTGCTGTGAGGAACGCTGGTGCGCTGGTGCGCACGCGTGCACCTACCTGCTTGCGTGCTAGGCCAGCCCCTTGGGATGGGTCGCTGGGTCGGTCCTGCGTGTGAGCACGGCCGCTGCTTGCCACTTGAACAGTCATATGCACCTTCACATGGACTTCAGGGTGCACTGGCAACGCACTGTAGTTTTCATCAGTGTCATGGGCTACGCATTGGGCGGCAAAGCACAAGAAGACACGTTAGAAACCGCCAGCAGCACCGTGAGAAACAGCTGAGGCCTTCTCCCTTAAAGATGCAGGGACTCAGAAACAGCCCGGTGGCCGTTCTCCTCTGTCCTAGGACATCGCTGTGAATCAGAATGCCTTTGAATCGTTATTTTGGTTTTATACCCACTCCCCCGCCTCTCTCTCTCTCTCTCTCTCTCTCTCTCTCTCTCTCTCTCTCTCTCTCTCTCTCTCTCTCTCTCTCTCTCACACACACACACACACACACACACACAATCATTCAATGTGGTGTAGAGGGAGACCTGATGGCAGTAGGTTCTGTATTGGGCTGTTAACCGCAAGGTCAGTAGCTCGAACCCACCAGCCTCCTCTGGGAATAAAGCTGAGGCTCTCTGCTCCCATAAAGATGTTTGGTCTCAGAAACCCCAAGGGGCAGTTCCACCTGTCCTTCAGGGTTGTTAGGAGTGGGACTTGACTCAATAGCCGTGGGGCGCACACCAGTGGACTGTGTGAATGGGCATCGTGGAATGAGTAAGCTGTGTCCGTCAAAAGTATATTTTTAAATTTCAGTAGGGTTCAAGTTAATGCAGCACAGGAGCCCGATGGCACAGTGGCTAAGTACTGAACTGCTAACCTAAAGGCTGGGAGTTCGAACTCACTCGTTGCTTTTCAGGAGAAAGATGAGGCAGTCTGCTTTTGTAAAGACCTACAGTCCTGGAAGCCCCGTGGAGCAGCCCACTCTGCTCTGTAGGGTCACTCTGAGTTGGAATCCACTTGCCGGTATGGAGGGTAGGGTAGCCCCAACCCCCCACCCCAAGAACTAATGTTGAGCACTGTTGCATGTGCTAATTGGTTATTTATATTTCTTCTCTAATGACGTGTCTGTGGCCATCTTGGCCCGCGTTTTAGCTGGCTTGTAGTCTTTGTTGTATGGTTAGGGTTCTTGTTCTTTTTACACTCTTGATAGTAAACCCTTATTATCTGTTTCCAAAAGTCTCCCTATTTGAAGCTCTCTCTTAACTTCATAGACAAAGTGTTGGATGAAAAAGGCAATTGAATTGTGATGGCATCCTGGGGGAACCCCTTAATCCCCACCAAAGTCAGAGGAGCTGTGCCCCCAGTGAGAGGGAGGTCACACAGCTGGTGAGGGGTGGGGGTGGAGGACCAGGGCTTGTAGGGAGTGGGGTGGGGGTGGGTAGGGGGGTGAGTGGGCATGGCTCTCTCAGTGCCCTGGGGCTGCTGCTTTGCAGGAGTTTCTGCAGGGAGGGGCTCGGAAGCTCAGAGGCCCATTCCCTCAAAGTTCTGAAGGTTGACAAGGCCAAGTCAGCGCCCCAGTTGTGCGATTCCCTCCTTGTGGTCCAACTCTTGGCTTATGGATGAGCCACACGTGATACCTGTCTCCCCCACACCTCGTCTCACCCCTATGCCGTGTGTGTGTGTGTGTGATCAGCTTGCTTGCTTTTCTCAGAAGTGATTAGATTGAGAACCCAATCCTAGTTCGTTCTGCTCTATCAGAACAAAGAAAGCCTTCTTTTCAAGGGGAAATGCCAGCAGGTATCATAGGGATGACCGCCCTGCCATCGAGTTGATTCCAACTCCTGTGACAGGGTAGAACTGTCCCTTTGGCTTTTCAAGACTTTAAATCTTTGTGGGAGGAGACAGCCTCATCTGTGGCCTGAGGACTGGCTGGTGGGTTCAAACCAATGAGCTTGTGGTCAGCGGCTCAGTGTAGCCCACTACACCATTAGAGCTCCAAGACACTGGTTCACCCTTAACATTCTAGAAATTTGAGCGGAAGTTTCCATTAGGACTGACAGCAAGCAAGGCTGTGGAGGTCAGAGATGGGGCAAAGCAGGGGCCCCTTCCCTTTCCCGGGAGGCCTGGAGTGCTAAGCGCCCAGCTTCCCAGTTTGGGAAAACAGCAGAGTGGTGGAGTGGGTTAGGGAAGGACAGCAGGTTCGAGCCCCACAGCTGCTCTGCAGAAAGATGAGGCAGCCGGGCCTCCAGCGCCCTTCCTAGGGCGGCTGTGAGTCACAGTGGACTTGGGAGCAGCAGGTTCATAGTGCTGTTACTGGATTCTGAGAATGGGCACTTGGAGATGACAGCCTGAGGACCCCTGGTGGTGCAGTGGTTGTCTTGGGCTTTGATCCCAAAGGTCAGCAGGTCAAACCCCAGTTACTCCTTGAGAGAAAGATGGGGCTTTCTGCTCCCGTAAGCAGTGCAGTCTTGGAAACAGGCAGTCCTCCCCTGTCCTACAGGTCACTCACTATGCGTCGGCATTGCCTCCACGGTCCTGACGTTTGTTTGAGAGATGGAGGCCAATGGGCTGATTGACTGCTGCAGTGTTGTGTGTCTGGGGGAGGTGGGGGCGGTGGCAGTGACCAGAGGACCGGCATCTCCTCAGGGCATGACTTGGGCATTGTCTTCTCAGGCCTGGAGTATATTCGGAAAAGCCAGCTGGCCCAGCCTGCGAGGCCGCTGGTGGTGCTGCTGTCCCTGGTGGGCGGGCACAGCCGGGTGCTCAACGCTGCCTGCCAGCGCCTGGCCAGGGCCGGGGTGGTGCTGGTCGCAGCTGCCGGCAACTTCCGGGACGACGCCTGCCTCTACTCGCCCGCCTCAGCCCCGGAGGTAGGTGCTGATGCCCATGTGTCCAGAGCAGAGGGGCGTGGGTGGCACATTGGGTACCTCCTGTGGTGTGTTTTCAGAAGGGGGACCATCCCCCTCCGAAAGCCCAGGGGTCCCTGACAGCCCCCCTCACCACATCGTTGTCGGGTCCCCTCAGCATTCTTTGGTGTCTGGCTGCTCCTAAGGCCCAGCGTGCCACACCAGGGTGAGGCGCATGAGGCTGGGACCAGAGGGCCTCTGCCAAGTCCACGCTAGCCATGAACCTGGGGGCTGGCAGTCTGGTGCATGTGCAAGACCTGAGCTCCATCTGACCCACATTTGCAGGCCACCCACTGCATGGTGGGACCCTGTGTGGGGTTGGCAGTCTGTGGTGTGTGTGTGTGTGTGTGTGTGTGTGTGTGTTGGGCTGGCAGCACTCATGGTTTACATGCTACGCTGCTCACAGAAAGGTCCCAGGTTTGAGTCTACCCAGATGTGCCCTGGAAGACAGCCTGGTGACTTGCTTCCGAAACATCAGCCCTTGACAACCTGTGTGTGCCCCGCTCTCCTGTGGGCACACTCCTCTCAAGGCAGCTGCCTCCACCCCCACCCACTGGCCTATCAGCGAGGCCCTTTCTGGATACCTAGACAAAACCAACAAAGCCTGCTTCATCCTCTCCCCCTTCCCTCTGCCTTTCCCCACAACTGCCTCACGCACCAAGGGGCTGGGGCTGCGTGCTTGTTGTCAGTCTCCTCCACTGGATGCCAGCTCCCAGTGGGCAGAGGGCAGAGTAGGCCCTGGGGAAGGGTAATAGTGGGGGTCAGCCAGTCCAGCTGATAGGGTTTCTGTTTGTCCCTGAAGCCCCTCTGCCACCTGCCCTCTGTCTTTTCACCTTTCTAGGTCATCACTGTTGGGGCCACCAATGCCCAGGACCAGCCGGTGACCCTGGGAGCCCTAGGGACCAACTTTGGCCGCTGTGTGGACCTCTTTGCCCCAGGGGACGACATTATCGGCGCCTCCAGTGACTGCAGCACTTGCTTTGCATCACAGAGTGGGACGTCACAGGCCGCTGCACATGTGGCTGGTGAGCTGCCCGTTGCCCACCCCCTTGGGCCACCACGATTCTAACAGCCACAGGACAGGCAAGGTCTGCACCGGGCCCTCTGTGGGCCAGGCTCTGTGCCGGGCACGGGGAGTCAAAGAAAAGTCAGGCCTGGCGGCGGGTGCCCGCAAGGACACTCGGTCTGTGGTGGAGACAGGTGCAGATTCGGGGCATCAAAGACTCAGAACAAAAAAAAATATATCATTGTGAATGAGGGGGAGCACGGAGTGGAGACCCAAAGCCCATCTGTAGGCAACTGGACATCCCCTTACAGAAGGGTTGCGGGGAGGAGATGAGCCAGTCAGGGTGCAGTATAGCAATGATGAAACATACAACTTTCTTCTAGTTTTTTAATGCTTCTTCATCTCAATTATCATGAGCCCAATTCTGCCTGACAACTCAGGCTAGACCAGAGGATATACACAGATACAGATAGGAACTGGAAATACAGGGAATCCAGAACAGATAAACTCCTCAGTACCAATAATGAGCATAGCTATACCAGAAGGGAAAGGGGAAGGTGGGGGAAGAAAGGGGAACCGATCACAAACCGATCACAATGTTATACCTATAACTCCCTCCTAGGGTGATGGGCAACAGAAAAGATTGTGAAGGGAGACATTGGTCAGTGTAAGACATGAAATAATAATAATTTATAAACGATCAAGGGTTCATGAGGGAGGGAGGAGAAAAAAATGAGGAGCTGATACCAAGGGCTCAAGTAGAAAAAAATGTTTTGAAACTCATGATGGCAACAAATGTACAAATGTGCTTGAACAATGGATGTATGCATTGTGATAAAGAGTTGTACGAGCCCCTATAAAAGAGAAGTCAGGACTAGGGCACAAGGTGGGGTGGGGTGGGGTGGGGAACACGACCAGCCTGAGGGTCAGAGGAGGAGTGTCTGAGCTGGGCATGGAAAAATCAATACAAGTTTCCCAACTTGTTTTCAAAAGCAAACAGCAATTGCCAAAGCCTAGGGGTGAGTGCACGGAGTCCTGGTGGCCTACTGGTTATGCTCTGGGCTGCTAACCACAAGGTTAGCAGTTCAAAACCACCTTTTACTCTTTGGGAGAAAGGTGAGGCTTTCTGCCCACCCTCCTCCCAAGGATTCCAAAAAAGCACTCACTGCCATCAAGTCAATTCTGACTCATAGTGACCACGCAAAACGGGAGAACTGCCCCATGTGGGTTTCTGAGACTGTGACGTTCGACCTGGAATAAAAAACTTCATCTTCTCTAGTAGAGCAAGTGGTAGATTCGAACTGCTGACCTTGAGATGACCAGCCTAAAGGGTAACTCCCTATGCCACCAGGACCCCTGCTCATAAGGATTATATGCCAGGGGCTTCTGTGGAGAGCAAATGTTTTGAGAATGATGAAGGCAATGAATGTACAAATGTGCTTTACACAATTGATGTATGTATGGATTGTGATAAGAGTTGTATAAAATGATTAAAAAAAAAAAAAAAAGAAACCCAAAGGGCAGGTTTGCCCTGTCAATAGAGTCCAGCGAGGCTTTTTTGAGTTAGAAATGTGGGAGACTAGGACACCAGGGGGTCTCACTGTTTGACTTTCACTCAGCAAGAGGCTACAGTGGCTGTGTATGAATGTGTGTATTCGTGTGTGCATTGGTGTGAGTAGACACATGAACAGAAGAGCCCCTTTTGCGGGGGGCAGGCCACCCCGTCTCTTACTGCCTGCTGCCTGACCCTCTGCCCAGGCATTGCGGCCGTGATGCTGACTGCTGAGCCAGAGCTGACCCTGGCTGAAGTGAGGCAGCGGCTGATCCACTTCTCTGCCAAGGGCGTCATCAATGAGGCCTGGTTCCCTGAGGAGCAGCGGCTCCTGACCCCCAACCTGGTGGCCACACTGCCCCCCCGTGCCCACGGAGCAGGTAAGTGGGTGGCCCTGGAGGTGGTGTGGAGTCTGAGTAGTGTAGCATGGGGAGGAGGCGCAAGAACGGGCTGTCTCAGGGCTGTGTGGAGCCTCCTCGGTGTTCCGCCTGGAAAAGTAGAATCGTTTCTGGAGCCTTAAGAAGAGCCCTGGTGGTGTCACACGTTAGGCTGTGCTCCGAAAGGCTGCAGTTCGAAACCAACAGCTGTTCCTCAGGAGAAAGACTGGGCTTTGGACTCCTGTAAACAATGACAGTCTTGTGGACTCAACAGGGTCAGTTCTACCCTGGCCTGTCCTTTTGCTGTGAGTCAGCATCGACTCCATGGTAGGGAGTTCAGTTTGGTTTTTTGTGCTCAGCGAGCAGAGCCCAGAGCCCCAGCCCTGAAGCTCAGGGCATTGTTGCAGGTGGGCAGCTGCTCTGCAGGACCGTGTGGTCAGCGCCCTCGGGCCATCAGTGGATGGCTGCAGCAGAGGCCCGCTGCGCCAGTGACGAAGAGCTGCTGAGCTGCGCCAGTTTCTCCAGGAGTGGGAAGAGGCGGGGCGAGCGCATGGAGGTGACGGGCACCCTTCCCCACCTCTGTGATCTCAGCCCAGATCAGCCCTCCCCCACCCCTCCCATCTCCCCCCTCCCCCTCCGGCTGCGCTGGGCCAACTCCAACTCTGTCTTCTGGCCTGCAGCCCCACCAACCGATGTCTGCAAGCTTCAGGGGCTGCTCTTGCCAGTACACCGCTCCGGGCTGGGGGGCGGGGGGAGGGGGGTGTCCACCATCCAGGAAGCAATGCCGTGGTGGGAGGGTCCCTGACCGTGTCCGGGGCATGAGCTAGGCTTTGAGGCTCAGGTCAGCGGTCGAAACCCACCGCTGCTCCATGAGCTTCCGAAAGAGTGACAGCCTGAGAAACCCACAGGGGCAGTTCTTCTGGGTCCTGTAGGGTCGCGATGAGTTGGGATCTACCGGAGGGCGTGAGTTCTTTTTGGTTTGGCTGGGTGTGAGTGTGGGTGCGGGCTAGTGGCACGGGTGCCTCGGGTTGTGGCTTCCAGACTCTGATGTCTGTCTGATTTCACGTCCTGGGAGTTGAGACATCTTGTCAAACCACCACAGGGTTAAGTGAAGACCCAGGGTTTGTTGGAAAGGCAGAGGCTGAGGGCGTGGGCAGGGGACATTCCCCACCGGGAGAGAAGTTGGTGTCTGAGCGCACTGGGGAGTGCGTGCTGGAGAGAGCCAGCGGGGAGGCCTTGCCCGCAGCCATTTCCCTGCCTCTGGGTGCTGCAGGCACTGTAAGGAAGACCAAAACCCAAACCAAGCCTCCCCGCCGTCGAGTTGATGCCAGCTCCCGTCCCCCTGTATTACACGTGGCATGCTGCCCTTGTGGGGTTTCTCCTTGGCTGTCACCGACAGGCCTTTTTTCTGTGGCGTTGCTAGCTTGGTGGGTTTGAACCACCAACCTTCTTGGAGCGCCAACGGTGCTGCCTGGGGCCTCAGAGCCAGGAAGCACTCTGCCTGGGCACCCAGCAAGTTGGCTTGGGCAGGGCTCTGAACTCTGTCCCCAGAGACATCTGAGGAAGACTGACTAGCCCCGGCTGTGGTCCAAGAAGCCGGGACGAGGGGCCCCTGAGGCCGGCGCCCTCCATCTCATCCCAGCTCTCTGACCTCCCTTCTAACGCTGCCTCTGTGTCTGTGCTTGGCTTCCAGGCCCAGCGGGGTAGGCGGGTCTGCCTGGCTCACAGCGCATTCGGGGGCCAGGGTGTCTACGCCGTGGCCAGGTGCTGCTTTCTGCCCCGGGCTAACTGCAGCGTCCACACAGCACCCCCAGCTGGTTTTGGGGCAGAGACCCGAGCCCACTGCCGCCATCAGGACCACATTCTCACAGGTAGGACTTGGGCCCCACCCTGGGGTATCCACCCAGCCCCCACTGGGCTTGGTCCTCACCCAGCATAACCCTTTAACCGGAACCGGAAACCCTGTGTAAGACCCTTCCTACTGCTTCTTCACCATGAGACCCTGAGCAGGTGACCTGGCCTCCCTCCCTCCCTCTTGGCATCTTCCTCATCAGAGGCCATGGGATGGCCACCCTCCACCTCCACCCCCACCTTGGGCTTCTGGGAATTGAGCCCAACGTCTCCACCTGACCACAAAGCCTGCCCTCTTTTAGGATCTCCAGTTTCCATTTCACATTTCTCTGACACGGTCACATTTTACCTTGACCCTCACAGCATGGGCCCGGGGACTTGGGGGGAAGAGACGCTGGGTGGTCGGGTTCTCCCGCCTGCACCGGCCATCCTCTGCCCTCTGCTACTGCAGGCTGCAGCTCCCACTGGGAGGCTGAGAATGTCGGCATCCATGGGCAGTCTGTGCCGAGGTCACGTGGTCAGCCTGGCCAGTGTGTGGGCCACCAGGAGGCCAGCGTGCATGCTTCCTGCTGCCACGCACCGAGCCTGGAGTGCAAAGTGAAGGAGCACAGAGCTTCCAGCCTGGCTGGGAAGGTGAGGAACATGGGTGGGATGGCGCCTGGTGCCCGTCAGTCTCATGGGCCTGCGTGGAGGGGTGTGTGTGTGGGATGCGCGGAAACCAGCCAGACTTCTGCCTCATTCGAGGTTTGAATTGCACCTCTTAGCAAATCCTCCTGGGGCTTGGCCAGGCGCTGGGGACCCAGAGATGACCCCACCAGGGCACTGAGGAGGTGATGCCTGAGTTGGATTATTGTGGGTGGAGGCCCAGCGGCATGGGAACCCCTCAGGAACCTGCAGAACTGCCTCCCCAGAAACAGCTGTTGCGGGGAAATCCTGCTTAAGAGCCAGAGCGCCTTCTCACAAGGAAGCCCCAGCGCCTGCTCTTTCAGTGCCCACAGCCGGCGGCACCATCGTGGCTCCATTGATGCATTCCTTGTGGGCAGGACTACCTTCCTCCCACTGTGTCCAATGCTATGGAGTCCAGACCCACAAACAGCCCCGCGGGGTCCCCCAGGGGAGGAGACAGCGTACGGAATTGGTCAGTGGCATGCACCTAACGGGCAGCAAGTGCTAAGATGAAAGGTCGAGCAGAGGCGGGAATGGTGGCGTGCGTGTGTATGTGCACGTGTGCGTGATGGCTGTGGGGCTTGTCAGGAAAGGCATCATTGAGAAGGTTCCATTTCAGCGATGACCGAAGGCACGGAGGGGCAAACTCTGGGGAACAGTGTTTGAGGTGAGAGAACAGCCCAGGGAAAGGCCCTGCGGTGGCTGACGTGAGAGCGGGCAAGCCAGGGGCCCTGGCAGGTAGCTTCCCGGTGGAAGGCCTCAGAGAGGGGCCCAGTAGGTCGGCCCGAGGGCCACAGCCAAGACTGGGCTTCTCCGCAGGGTTTGCGTGCAGGCAGGAGGGACGTGCCAGGCTCCCTGGCCGCCGAGCTGAGCGCAGGCAGAAGCCGCAGGCCGGGTGGTAGCTCGGGCGGGTGAGGACTACAACGTGCCGGCCTCTGCGCAAGGATGGGCACCACTCATTCCTTCTGCCCGCTCCGGCAGGTGGCTGTGGCGTGTGGGGAGGGCTGGACCCTGACGGGCTGCAGCGCCCTCCCCGGGCCCTCCCCTGTGCTGGGGGCCTATGCTGTGGACAACACGTGTGTGGTGAGGAGCCGGGACGTCGACCTCAGTGCAGGAGGCAGCACCAGGGCGGGGGTCACAGCCGCCATTGCCATCTGCTGCCGGAACCGGCCCTTGGAGCAGGCCTAGCCTTGCCTGGGTGCGGTGGGTGGGCGCAGGCCAGAGGCTGGGTGCTGGGGACCCACAACTTGGCCTATCCTCCAGTCCCTCTTGCTGAAGGCCTTCCCTGGTCTGGGCACTGGGGACAGGGTTCCTCACCCTTCCTGGAGCTGGCTGTGGTGCTGACACGGGAGGGGGGGGGACACACCCTAGGAGAACTTGACACCCACCGTGACTCCAGCAGAGTACAGCCTTCCCTGAGGGGCTGGTGTTGAGTGAGCATTCCACCACTGACAGGGGAAGCTGGACAAAATTCCTTTTGAGCTCCTGCTACATGCCAGGTGTTTAATCTTGGTCTCTGTGGGCACAGGTGGGGGAGTGAATGCCAGAGGTCCCATGGCCCCCTTCCTCCTGCCCCCTGGGAGCCCTTTGGGACTCCCTGATTAGCAGGGGTCTGTTTCCTACACCCCGGGGTCAGGCCCTACCCCCAGGTCCTCCTGCCCCGGGGAGGTCTGCACCCACCTGCAGACCCACTGGCCTGCTGCTGCTGTTCGAGCCAACGCTTCACAATGTCCCAAGGGCTTCCCCAGCCTCACTGCCGGGGGTTTCAAGGCAGCCACAGGACAAGGGCAGGCTCTCTGATGCAGGGGACAGAACTGGGAACTGAGGCCAGCAGGAGCGAGGCCATGGTGACTCCCTGCATACCTGGGTTCAAGGTCCCGCCTCCCTGGTTTGCCCCAGTTCAGCGTTCATTACAGGCTGCCGGGGAGACCATGCTCTCTTTAAATCCCCAGCTCTCGGGCCCACACAAGCCAGCGTGTCAGAGGCCCGGGCAGGGCCAGGCCCCAGGTGATGGCAGGGCGGGCCTGTTTCCCCAAGCTGCTCCCCAGTGCCCTTCTAGGCTTCCTGACCTGTCCAGGGCTGGCCTGTAGTGACAGACACGGTCCCAGGGCTTGCTTTTCAGCCAGCAGGTTAGGGCCACATGGAAGACACACCTGTGGATCTCACAAATCCTCTCACCCTCCGCTTTCTAAAAACCACACCAAACCCCACAGCGTAGAATGGCCCTGGGCGTTTCTGAGGCTGTCAATTGTTACAGAGCAGGGAATCTCATCTGGGTTGCATGGAGCAGCTAGTGACTTAGGGAAGAAACTGGGAACGAGAGGGGGTGGAGTGTCCTCCAGCTGGCCCGGAGGTGAGGTGGCATGCGGATCAGCCCAGACCCGGCTGGCTCCACCGCAGGCCTCTTCCACCTGTTCGGCCGCACACGGAGACTCCCCAGGGACCCGAGGCGTTGGTTAGCACTGTACACACAGCCTGGGCCTCGCCCTGCCCCCTGCCTGCCCAGGGCACTTTCCCCGTAGCTTGACGGGGTGGGCAGGCCCAGGCTTGGGGACCAGGGTCCATCCCCCCCACCCCGAGCCCCCCAGGCAATAGCAGAGGCCTGTCGTGGCCTGTGAACCACGCTCTGCTGCCTTTCCATGATGGTCCGAAGCCTTCCTAGGTGCGCTCTGCTTTTGTAATGTGACCATATTTATTCTGGGGTTTGTAGTGTTTTTATTATAAGGTGACCTTAAAATAAAACAACTTTACTCGACTCTCACCTGGATTCAAGCGTGGGAGGAGGCACTGCTTTTAGTGAACCGCGCTGGTGTCAAGTGCACTGACTGGGAGCGGCCCCCAGGGCAGGGCAGAGTGGCCAGCCTCACAGCATCCCCAGGGTGCAGTCTTTACCGAGTGGTGGCTGCATCTGCCTCCCGAGGAGCAGCTGGTAGGTTTGAACTGCTGACCTTTGCACCACTGGGGCTCCTCGCGGAAACAGAGAACTGGAGCGGTTGGCGGGCATGCGGTTGCTGGCCCTGTGAGTCTGCTCATCACAGGTGTCCTGGCCAGGAAAGTCGCTGTTCTCCTGCGGCTTCTTGGGCCACAAGCAGTGAGGGCTCCTCAGGCAACTTGTCCCCAGCCGGCATCCCAGCTCGGGGGTGGCATACCACATTTGGCGCTTTCGGAACATACATGTGGCTCTGAAGTGAAACAAAATATTTAGCAAATGGATCCTACTTAAATAATGGTGACTTCATTTGTTTGTAAAGATACCTTTGCAGCTCTTGAATCATTAAGCTGATGTGAGGGGGCAGGACTAGCCTTTCCTCTCAAGGGGGCCGGCCCCTGTCCTTGCTTGTGTGTGTGTGTGTGTTTGCTGGCTGGGCTCTGCACAGCACAGGGCCTGGAGGCACAGAGGTTGGGGATACACGATCCCATGGGGTCAGTGCTGTCTGTGTCCATGGCTTGGAACGAGGAGGCCACAGACCTTCCTGTCAAGTGTTATCACCCTGCTCAGAGGGCCCTCCAGCCCGATCCCCACCGGGAGGCTGGAGGGCTGTGTGGATCCGGGTCCCTACACGGACGGCAAGGGAGTATCTGCAGAGGAACCCGCCTGAGTTGTATGTGTGCTGCAGGGAGGCTGCTCACCAGCTGGCGATGTGCAGGACTTCACACTCCCCCAGGCCTCTTTCGATACCACTTTCCCAAAGAGGGCCAGACAGGGCCACGGGAACCAGAATGTGGACCAGCAAGCAAGCCAGGGGGAACTGCTGAACCAAGGCAGGGCACGGGGAGGAGGTTGGGACCTATAGGCACCCGGGTGGACAACCTAGGTTGGCCAGGCCCAGGACTTTCGCAGGTGACAGCTCAGCAGAGGCCTGCTGTATGGATGGGCAAGCACCAGGTTAGCATTCGCCCAAGCTTTGTTAGTGAGTCCTTTCAAAACCAAACCACCAGGTGCCCTGAAAGAGGCGGGGGTTCTCTAGTCTGGGAAATCCAGAGGCAGTTCTACCCCTGTCCTATAGGGGTAGAGTCACCATCGACTCAATGGCAATGAGTTCTAAGGGTGTTAAAGCAGAAGGAAGAATAGCAAAAAAGCTTGGAGACCAAAGTAGAGGAAACAGAACAAAGAACTAGGTGGCAGAGGGCATTATAGAGGTCTAAATACAGGCATGTAAAAATGTACATGCATAAATATGCTTATATATGATGTTGGGGAAATTAGATCTATGTGCATACGTTTATAGGTTTAGTATTAAGGTAGCAGATGGACACTGGGCCTCTCCTCAAGTATTCCCTCAATGCAAGAACACTTTGTTCTATTAAACTGGCATCCCATGATGCTCACCCTCCTGACACGATCACTGAAGACAAAGCAGGTGCATAAGCAAACGTGGTGAAGAAAGCTGATGGTGCCTGGCTATCAAAAGACCTAGCGTCTGGGGTCTTAAAGGCGTGAGGACAAACAGTCATCTAGCTGAGAAGCAACAAAGCCCACACTGAAGAAGCACACCAGCCTGTGTGATCACGAGGTATTGATAGGATCAGGTATTGGGCATCAAAGAACAAAAAATTCTAACATTGTGAATGAGGGGGAGTGCGGAGTGGAGCCCTAAAGCCCACCCGTAGGCAACTGGACACTCCCTTACAGAAGGGTCTCGGGGAAGAGATGAACCAGTCACGGTGTAGGACCGATGACACATATAACTTTCCTCTAGTTCGTTAATGCTTCCTCTTCCTCCACTATCATGACCCCGATTCTACTTTACAAATCCGGCTAGACTAGAGCATGTACACTGCTACAGAGAAGAGCTGGAAACACAGGAAATCCAGGACAGATAACCCCCTCAGGACCAATAATGAGTAGAGATTCCAGGTATGGAAGGGGAAGAGAAAGGGGAAACCAATGACAAGGATCTACATATAACCCCCTCTCTGGGGGACAGACAACAGAAAAGTGGGTGAAGGGAGATGTCAGACAGTATAAGACATGGAAAAGTACTAATAATTCATAAATTATCAAGGGTTCATGAGGGAAGGGAAAAATGAGCTGATACCAATGGCTGAAGTAGAAAGAACTTGTTAAGAGAATGATGATGACAACAAATGTACAAATGTGCTTGAACAATGGATGGATGGATGGATGGGTTGTGATAAGAGTTGTACAAGCCCCCAATAAAAATGATAAAAAAATAAAGCTTGTAGACACATAAGCTCTGTATTATTAAAACGGGGATCAGATTCACAGCATTATTTCAAAGTTCCACACAGAAACGTGGCACCACCGGGCACTGCACCAACAGCCCACGGGCCCCATCCCTGGCTGTGCTGTGGCATTTGGAGGAAAATGGGCGTGAAAGACCTCCAACTTGACGTTTTTTTAAAACTTTATTTTATGCTCCTATAAGCTGAGCAATCTTGCCGTCTGCGACCCACACGCAGAGTTGGGATTCTTCCCTCGTTTACTTCCTTTAGAAATGGGATGCACAGGACTTTGTGTACCAGAGGTAGCACAGGGGAGTTGCCGTCTGCTTGCTCCAGGCTCACTAGGCAAGTGCGGACACCTCCATGTGCGCAGGGAGGGCGGGCCAGGTGGGGCGACAGACTGGGTCTGAGGACAGGTGTTATCTCGGTGGGGAGCGGTCACTGGAGCACACCAGAAGTCTTGGGCAGGATGGCTGCTGGGTGCCTCCAAGGGTCAGACTGGGCACCTGGCACCGTGTCAGTCATGCAATTTCTGCTCCACCTGCAGACTGGTTATGCAAGATGCATGAAAACATCTCTATTAAAAAAATCTGGCAGTTTCTAAAAATGACAACTCCTCCCTGTTGGAATTGTTGTTGTTGGACTACATTAGGGCAAAGCCACCGGCAGAGTTGCAGACAGCAGCTGCTGGAAGTCAAGTGGTCACCGGCAAGGAAGCGCTGTTTATTTCAGGACAACATAAGCAAAACTGGGGCCGGAGGTCCAGGGAGGCAGGGGTGGGAGGTGCTGCTTCCATAGGAAATAAGGAGGGTGGGTAGTGGCAATTTCACTCCTGAATGGGGGCTCTGGAGACGGAGCTGCCAGTGAGAAGACCCCAAGACACATCACCACCTGTGACTCGCCATGTCTACACCACCTTCTGTGGGGGTGGGGGTAGACGGAGAGGTGGGGCGGGGGAGGGACGAAGGCTCAGAATCAAACTTAAAACATCACACCCAAAACTGCTGAACATCAGAACTCTGTAAGATTTCCCATCTGCCTGCGAGTTCCTCCAAGGTCACAGTTCGGCTCCTTAAAGCGGGGCCCCGGCACCCACCCCATTCCTGTGTGCCTGACAACAGGCATCGTGAGCCTGCAGGGGACATGCTGCTGCCCGGGAGTCCGCACACAACAACGCAGTAAGAACCAAAAGGCTCACCAGGCACTGGCTGTGACCCTGACTTGGCACAGCTCAGTGGCAGCGGCACCTGGCACTTCTCAGGGCTCCCCTCGTTCTTGCAAAGCAAGTAAAAAAACAGGTAGAAGATGGAACCGGAGGTCTGCAGCTCAACGCAGGGCGCACAGAGCACAGGAGGCACACTGTCACCGCCACGCCCAGGTCCCCACCCCTGCAGGAGCTGGCTTCCAGGCTGAAATCCGTGACCTATGCACATGGCCACACTCGGGAAATACAATTAAGTGGATGGTGGGTCGACTACTTTCTGGAAGAAGAAACCTTCAGCCTGGCCCCTGTCTTCGCAGGGCTAACGAGACATGACGTCTCATGGTCCTCCCCTGTGGTCAAAGTGCCACGAGGTCCACGCAGGATGCAGGATGCGTCGCCCATTTCAGACCTGGAGCCCCGCGGACAACCGGTACCCAGGGGCCAGGAACCGAGGGTTGGGCTTAAGCTAATGACTGCAGGTCATGTGATTCAAGACTACAGTTTATTCAATGTGTCTCCGAGTGTTAAAAAGTCAAACTGCAGTAAAATCGCGCCTTAAAGTGCTCGTTATTTTGGTATTTAAAATTCGTTGTGGGGGAAACTCCTAGCTTTGTGAGGGACCCATGTGAAGAATGCACCCTGTACTTCTGGAGAACACAGCGTTTTTATTGCTCTTCTCACTCTCAAATGACGTCAGAAAAATAGCTTAAAGAGCACAACAATCATTTCCAAGTTTTGATCATGGCAACATTTCAGTGAGACCCACGCTTATGCCCAGAGAAGCCATCCACACCGGTCTGAGATTCTGTACAAATAGGGAGACATATTAAATACAAAGGTCCATGTAAACAGAATTCCGTAACTACTACTGTACAACCATGAAAATGAACTTTATCGCACATCTTTACATCAGTTTAAATCAGATATTCCTATTCAATGTTACTGCAAGATTAAAAATTTGCCCCCACACATCTAAAGGCAGCTTGCTTTTTTGTTTTTCTCTTTAATATAAAAACCAAAGGTATTTCATTTGTAAGCATCCTAGAGGAAGCAACAGCTCGCCCTCACTCCTGTTTGCTCATGTAACAAAAAGCCCGCCGCCGCCGGCTTTATTTCCTAAAACCTCCACCAAAGTGGGGATCCCCACGGGAGAGCGGAGCCACATGCCCGAGTGCCCTGGTGCCAGACAGCTCCTGAGCCTCCGAGTGGCCAGAGTGCTTCCTCTTAACAACACGGCCGCCCACTGCTGGGGAGTGTTCCCAGCTCCACCTCCAGGCTCTGCGGAAGGGCTGAGGCGAGATTCTGATTTCAAAAAGGTGGTGTGCATCCCCTGACTCTGCTGACTGCATGTTCTTCTACGGGTCCACATCATCAAGGTCACCTCTTAAATCACCAATCATCATGGGGGATTCAGAGCCCTGGGCGAAGAAAGAGAAGCTCAAGTCACACTCACCCCTCCCCGCCTGTGCGCGTGGTGAATTTCCAAAGGCAAGGCATTCTGTACAAATGGAGGGCAGCACTTTGGGCCCCTGGGCCCCGCACAGCCACACGGCCTGTTATACCTGCTGCAAACGCCTCTCCCCGTTCTCGTTGGCAGGACTGCTCTCTGACCCATTACTGCTTCCTGATTGCTCCTTCTCATTCAGCAAAGCTGTGGCGTATGCCAGTGTGTCCTGCAGGAGATACGCACACAAGAAGGGAGTCATGGGGTGTGCAGAAGCAGCAGCAATCACCAGGGTGCTCTGAGTGGGGCTCCCACAGCCACCAGGGCTCCCAGCTCTGCCTTGGCCCCGCGCCGGGAACAGACTGGCAGGGCCGGGCTCCTTTCTGCTGAGTGGAAACACTCCGGGAAATCTTCTCCCTGGCTCAACAGCTGTGCCTGCTAGCGCCCTCTTGTGCAGCCCACACCCCTCTTTTTGAGGCCACAGAGTGAAAAGCCCACCCCACCATTAGAAAGGGAATCCTCACCTGAGCGGAAATCGTTCGCTGAAAGGTTTTTCCAGTTGACGTTTCGTTAGAGACGTTGCTCTGTGGTGTCCAGTAATGTTCTGACATCTGGGATGAAAAGAGGTCAAAGAGGCTGTCAGAGACGAACGTCCCTCCCAGGGCTCCAGTCTCTTCCATGAGATGTTCTGACAACATCTACAACACAGCTGAACGTGGATATGAAACGAGCCAGCCCTGCCACCACACCAGGGGATGATTTCATGGAAGGTTCCTGATCACTGTCAAGGCCTCCACAAAATAACAATTCTTCTAGAGCCCTTCCTTTCCAGCCCGTGTGCCCTGGAGCCTCATGCTTTCACGCAAAAATGCAACACCTACAGGCAGCTATCAACTACACCACACCAGCGTGTGAAGTCTGAAAAGCTTCTGGGCCCCGTCTCTACATTAAGAGGATTTCGCCTGCTAATAGGAAGGGTTCTTAGCGAATCCTATGATACAGTCTAAGACAGTGGTTCTCAACCTTCTAATGCCACGACCCTTTAATACAGCTCCTCATGTTGTGGTGAACACCCCCCCCCCCCAACCATAAAGTCATTCCGTTGCTGCTTCATCACTGTGATTTTGCTGCTGCGATGAATCGGGTGACCCACAGGCTGAGAACTGCTGGCCTAAGACGTTCAAAATTCAGTTACCTTCTTTTGTAGCCACTGCACAGCCCAGCTCCAGTGATGGGAATTCTCCTTGAAATATTCTTTAGCAGCAGGACACCTGGTCATCGGAGAATATTCTTATCAGCGAAATGCTTTCTGGGCAGCTGTGTACGTTTGTTTAACTTACTGGGCCTTTTATTGTGACATGTGCTGTTTTCATGGAAATCCAGTTTCCTGTACTTTCGTTGTGAACAGGTAATACATTCAAGGGCTTACCTTTCCAAAGGCACCTAAAGGTATGTCTACAGTGACATGCCTCTGATTATCTGACTCCCAAGACTCATCTCTATGACAATTCTGAGTTCTTCATCCACAAATCAATGGAAAACAAAATGGGACCTACCCAACCAATGGAGTATCATTCATCATGAAGAAAAACAAAGCCCTGATACATACTAGGACACAGATAAACTTTGAAATCACGATGCTAAATGAAGTCAGTCAGCCACAAAAGGACAAATATTGCATGATCTTATTTTTACAAACTATCTGAGAGCAGGCAGACACACAAAGATCAAAGCCTATCGGTGGTCCTCAGGAGGGCATGGGCTAGCGCTCCTGTTTGGGATGGTGGGCTTTTAGAAACCGATACTGATGATGGCTGCATAATACAGTGAACGATACTGCACACTTAGAAACTGCCAAAAGGACAAAACAAAACTCCAAGTTCAGAACAAAACAAAAAAATTCTAGGTGGAGAAAAAGTTGGAAAACAAAACACAAAAACCCACAACAAATGGTGCAGACTCTTGGACGCAGTAAAGTCAGTCTTTACGTTCTGTGACTTCAAGGCTAAGAAAGGAGTGAAGGAAGGAAGAAAACATTCGTGAACTGTGGACTCGGAGCAGTGGCACCCCTCCCCGGTATATTCTCGTTTGCAAACCTAGGAAGACTATGGGGGTGATACTGCCATTGATGTGTTTGTATGATAGATGTGTTATGATTATGAAGTGTACACAGGTATTTGATTTTTTACTATTTTCACTGATATTTGAACGGAGTTATCTGCTTCTGTCGGATATATACCATCTGTCCCCAAACTGCTTAGAAATGCCACTCTTTAGGCAGATACTGATGGTGGTATGCTGCCACTATGAAGCCTAATCAATGAACCAACAGTGACGATAGAACAATACCCACCTGTGTCTACGATGCACCAGTATGTCATTTAGATAACACCTGTGTGTATGGGGCTCTTGTGTACTCATATCTGCTTAGAAAGCCCTGCTACAGATTGAGTCAGAGAGCTTTCGTTAGTCAAAGAGCCAATGACGGCTTGCTCAATAACCCTGGGTTATCACCAGCCCTGTTTCACTTGCCGACGCACAAACAAGGGAGCTGAACTAGCTAACCCTCCACTTTGCTTCCAACCAACCTCTGTTCCAATACTACCGCTATGATAAGAAACAGAAGGCAGTACCTAGCCTCATACACTCGTCACAAAGAGCAAGTGCAGTAACGCAGCACAAGTTCTTGGCACAATCCTGGCTTTGTGGCTACAGGCAACATGACTTCTCTTGAAGGAGACCTTGAAAATTGGGGACTCAATGTGGAAGAGCAGGTGGCTACAATCATGAAAGAGACCATGTTTTGGAACGCTCCTCATTTCATCCCGTTGGAGGTTATGGGACGAGGTTTCTGCACTTTCCAAGCAAATGGCAAGCAGAGTTAGACTCATTAGGCTCTAAGGCAGGACAGGCGTTCCTGTGCACTGGACCACGTGAAGCAGTACTCACTTCTGGGCAAGCGTCACAAGGAACTTGACGCACTGGTAGCAGCGGCTGCTGTCCACGTGGTTGCTGTGATGCATCAGGGCTGAGGGAGAGGAGAGGAGAGGGTTAACAAGGAACGGAGCGGAAGGGGGCCTGCTGCGATCGTGACCCTGTGTGAACCACCCCGATCAGCACAACGCAAAGCTCGACTCGACCGATCCCCAGCCCACACCTCTAGCAGGCAGGCAGAAACACTACTGTTAAAGACACCAGGGATGGTGAAAACCTCACTCCTAGGAGAACTGGAAAGGACTGACAGTTACCCTGAGCGATCACTCAATCCCCAGAGCCCACTGGCACCGAGCTCACAGACACCTACATGTGGTCCCCGAGACGAACTCTTTACAGGCGCACACAGCCCCATCTTCTGCCCGTGGAGAGGCTGGTCGGTCTAAACCACTGGCCCCGTGGTTAGCAGCCCAAAGCCCAGTACACTAGGCCCCCTGATGATCTCCTTGAAGACCTCTAAGCTTCTCCATAGCCTGTCGTCTACCAGATGGGCCGATTATGACCATCAGCGTCGCTCCCCACATTTACGGAGCCTCCACTATTGTGCAAGGATGCACAGGCTGCGAGACGTGTGCTCGGTAGCTTACAGTCTAAAGGTTTTGAGAGCCTGCTCGGAGTAGCACGCATCACTGTAAAGGAGCGGCCCGGAAGGCCGGAAGGCTGTCCTTGCGAACCAATCCTGGCCCCAGGGGCCCTGCCTGAAAAAGCACAACCGCCCAGAGGGCTTTGGAGGCTGGATCTCTACGGGAGCAGACAGCCCCATCTTTCTCCAGGCTGGCTGGCTTGACCCACTGACCTTTCTGTGAGGAGCTGAACTCAAACCACAGCATCACCAGGCTACTTCTGCAACATATAGGAACCCTGGATTTCCTTTTAATAAATACCTAAAAAGAATCTAAAATGACTCAAATGAACTAGAAGGACAGACATGAGGACGGTGAGAACTACATGGATCAAAGGGCCCCAAGTGGCCTGATCTCTCTCTGGCTTAGACTGTGGCTCCAGGGGCCCCATCGACTTGTGGTGCCGCAGTCGCTGGGCGACGGCTGGAAGAGCAGCAGGGGCGGACCGTCAGGAAAGGGGTGTGCACACTTGCCTAGTAATCCATTCTCGGTCTCAAACACAAATTTGACTCGCTCTACTTGTATGGGGTCTTCGATGACCTGCGAAAGGAAGGGAACAGGGTGGGCCGAGGAAAGAAGGGGCACGCATCCCACACACTCGCTCCGCTTCGTTTCTCACTGCACACGTCCAATACAACAAATGTCACCGCCTTGTACTTCACAGCAGAAAACACCGACGAGCCCTTTCTGAAGATCCATCATTTCCTATGGGTTATGGATCGCCTAACTCCATGTGCACTTCTCTGCAGGTCATAAAGGCATGGCCTGTTTGCTAAACATCCATGAAAGCGTGCTTTACTACAGGCATGCAGAGGGCTGGCAATGAACTGTGTGTGCACAGTATGCGGTACATGTGCTCACGTTGATCTGACAGAGCCAGTCCCGCTACTGGGAACTAGTCTGTGACAGTACTAGTATCAGAAAGAGGCAAAGGAACTGGACACAGAAGCTTGTTCATTAAAGGCATGCATAATGGGTTTCCTTAGCCGGAAGGCTTGCTCTGTCCTAAGACCTGTATTAGATATTTGGCTTCCAACAGGCACACAGGCCCCTCTCCCTTTAAGGAGTCTTTGGGCTAGTCTCTCTCGCTAACATATATAAACAACCCAAAGCTTTTCATTCACTTTCTGAAGTACTGCCTGGCCTTCTGATCCCTGCTGCTTGTTCCAAAGGCAAGCCTGGTTATTTCCCCCTCAGGTGACTGCCATCGACTCCACATGTGGTCTCCCAACCCCCACATGTTCCCTTCTTTAGCCTGCCATGCAAAGGGACTCCTTTGGAGAGGCCATTCTAAAGCACACATCGGGCCATGCCACCCTTCGATGAAAACCCTCCCACGGTTCCTGTCACTGGCAGCAGAGACTGCGAATGCTGAGTGCCCAGAGACCACAAAGACAATGCTGACTCCGAACTGAACTAACTCACTGCCGTCGAGCCAAGCATGACCACAGTGACCACAATGAGAGGGCTGTGGGGAGGTGGACACCACATGCCTTGTTCGAGAAAAATGGGATGTGGGCCGAAACAAACCTATAGGCTGGCATGTGGGCCTATAGCAAAAGGCTACACCCAGCGCCTGAAGCCCTCTGTGATCCCCAGGCCACAGTCGGTGTGCGCTTGCTTTAGCTATCCATTTACTTACAATGCTCTCCACTGCGCGGTTCCGGTGTGCAGAGCCTGTGTGGGCTGGGGAGCCAGCGCCAGGCTCAGCTCTTGGCCCTGCCACTTGTAAGTGATGTCCTTCCCCAGAGTTTCACATCTCTGAAATTGGGTTGTATTTCACAACTGTAAAATCACCTTGTAGACTTCAAAGGCTTTTATAAATTATGGTAGAAATAAGTGATTGTGTTTTATATAACCATGGTGTCTTACCATCTTGGGGTTAGTATGAGGTTTAACAAGATAGCTATTTGTGGGTAACACTGTGCCTTGTCCACAGCAAAGCTGCAACAAGGTTAACCACAAATCCTTACTCCTTCCTCCCTGGCTCTGCAACTGCTTGCGTACTTGTCTGGCTCCCTCGCAAAACTGAGCTCCTATGAGGTGGACTTTCTCACCGCTTACCTCAGGGTCAACATGCAAAGCGCACGGCGGATCCTCACGGGGACATAGGCCAAATAAGCAGAAAGAACAGCAAGAGTGACCACGATGACTAAGCAGGGAGCCAGCACCGACGACTTACCAAGACCTCATGGAGGAGCTGGAACGTGTTCTTCAGCTCATGCGGGGGTGCGGTTTCTAGTTGGTTCTGAAATGGTTTTTAAAAGCACAGATAATCCAATCACTCTTCAATGGAAAGCACGCCGGAGGAGAATCTGTCACGCTGGGCCCACGTCCCACGCGTGCACTATCTGCTTCACTTGGGTCAACTCAATCCCCCTCTCGAGGAGACAGTTTCCCCAAGTGTCAGAGCTGGGAGCAGCACTCTGACACATTACTATGAAACCACCAACGAGGAGCGAGGGGGAGGGAAGAAACGGGGAGCAAACTAAGTCACCGATAAGACTCAGACTTCTGTCTTATGTGCATCCTATTCAGTTCTGGCAAAGGACAGCGTAGCCATGCGGATGCCAATGAGAGAGAGGGCTTTGAGGTGGGTGCACGCACACCGAAAGTCAGCCCATGAGCTACAACCCCCTCCCCGGTGCAACGGACGCAGAAAGCAAGGCTGTGAGTTTCCGAGTCCTCCGTGAGCTTCCACAAGTGAGGTCAGGACACGCACGCGGTCCCGGAGTAGCAGGCTCAGAACCCACCGAGCACTTTGCATACAATCCCTCACCGCGTGCTCACGACTGCTTCACAGGGGGGACACAGCCCCGGGCCACCGCAGCAGTCCACGGAGGTGCTTATGCACCGCTACCAACACACCCAACTACTCACGGGCGCCTGTGTGGAACACTAGCCTGACTACCAAGGCTATAAAGACCAGTACCGAGGGTTAGCAAGGGAGCACCCACTGGGCCGCTGGGGGCCCCTGAGGGCGGGGAGAGAAGAGGATGGTGGTAGCTAGGGTGGACTTCGTATGTTTTAGTTTTTGGAAAACAACAGTCATGTACAGCTACGTAATTAAAAATGAAGATTTGAAAGTAGGAACAACGAAGTTTAAAGGTTTTCCTATACCTCTGGAAAGCTGGTCAACAAGACAGCGGCCAAGTCTCAAAGTGTGGCCGTGGGCTAGTGGCTGACTCTGAGCCGCAGGTTTTCCAAGTGCAGTAACAGTATCTACTGCATGAGACTTGAGAAATTCAACAGTCACATGCTTGGGAACCATATTTGTGTCCAGGGAGTGACGTCTAAGAAGCTCATTACTCTCAATCACAAGAGAAACCTTGGCGGCACAGTGGCTCAGGCTTGACGGCTCACCTGCCACGCTGCTCACGGGGGGTGGGGTGGGGGTGGGGGTGGGGTGGGGCGCGATGGGACAATTCTAGCCTGTCCTGTGAGGGCCGCTGAGAATGGACCTCATAGCAGTCACAACCATCACTGTAATTAACTCTATTTAGGAAAGTGGGGAAAATTACTTTTGGTTTTTACAATGTTGCCTAGGGAAATGATTAGTAACTGGGGTAAAAAATAAACCATTTGCTATACAAGCACCACCACTGTGTAGTGATGAACTGCTATTCCTAACAGCCACCCGAAGACCATGGCACCCAGGGAGCACCAGGAGGGGATGGGGGGCTACGTTATGGTACATCGGAGGCGGCAGGGGCACACCCACAGAGGTCAAGTGAAAAAGACCCAAGCTTACACACAGTCAAGCCCCAGGAATGTTCACAGTGATTATCATACATGGTGGGATGAGCTCTTTGTAACACTCCTCAGTTCCTTGCATTCTAAAAAACACAGCTACGTTAAAAACATATAATGAGGAAAAACGGCTATTAGGGGGATGTCTAAAGCCTGGAACAAAGGCGTATTCTCTGAAAAGCCTCGAGCGAGCTCTTTCTGGCTGTCCAGGGCACCCGCGAGGCCTGACCTTGATGAAGTGCAGCACGGTGAAGGAGAAGTGCTCGTTGCAGAAACAGCAGTACACCACCATCTCCATGAGCGCCAGCAGCGAGCCCGTCAGCTCTCGCAAAGCAAACATGACCTGCAGGGGGAGACGCAAAGGCAGTTTAAGCTCCTCATGTTACAGCCGGGCTAACTGGCTTTCACAGGCATTTACTCAGTATCGCCAACAGTGCCTCCAGCAGGGGTCCCCCCCCCCACCACCTTTTTTTCTTCTTTTTTATCTGCAAGGGGTCTGTGGACAGGGTGCCGGAACATGTCTGAAATGATCTGTGAAAATCAGATTTTCTAAAGCAATGCCCCCTGAGAGATTAAAGTAACCACAGATCCAAGAAAGAACCAAAATGAGGTACACAGCACAGCACTGTGGGTTATAATTTTAAAACCAGCAGGCGATGGTGTGCATGGGTGCAGGTCACTGCAGTGCCAGAAACACACGAGGGTCAGAAAGTTCCAGTCACAAGGAGCTCCGGGAGAGAAGGGTCCCGACTGTGGACAGGCCACACTGCGCTCTTCCTTAGCACGCCAGAGACCAATCCCACTGACATTGAGACTCTGAAGGTTTACTAAGAGCAGACGCCTCGTCTTCCTCCCGGGAGCAGCTGCGGATCTGCGGTTCACAGCCGACTGAGCAGCCAGAGCTTCTCTGCATCAGGGGGCCAGGCGAAATCAATGGCCAAAGGGGCTCGTTCCTTACGCAGGACACAATCACTAACACAGCACAATAGCCGGGCGTAACAGGTACATACCTCTAACAGGTAAGGCTTCCCTTCGGACAAGAACAACAAGGCTTCCACTTCCTCGTGGAGGGGCAGCAGAGGGCTGGAGGGAGCAATGCTGATGGGCGGCCGTTGTTTAAACAAACCCGGAGCTTTAGGAGACCAGAGGAACAAAGCACAAAACACACCACTCTCACTAGGAGACATTTCATGAAACAGGTGCTGCTAAGACAGTCTGACCCTCCGATGTTGGGCCTTCGGTGTGTCTACACAGGAGGCACGCCGCCGGGCCACTGTGGGCCTGCTCTCCTTGACCCAAGACTATCTTTGAAAGAGGCAAAATACCTTCTGAATTAAAAAAATGCCAGACTTTCCTCTGGACAGACACGGGACCAACACATTTCTGTTCCTCACACAACTGTCCTCAAATCACGGCCAAGCAAAATCGACGCGGATGAAAAGGGGGTCACCATTTGTTGGGAAAACAGGGGCGTACACTCAGGTTTTCTTCTTCTTCTAAGGTTCATTTATTTTGTTGTTGCTGAGAATATGGCCCAGTAAAGCATACACCCAACCAACAGTTCCTGTGAGCACAATCTGTGACCCTCAATTCCTCGTCATAGCTAGCTCGCTCATGTTTCTCTCCTGCGCTCTCCGCCCTCATTACCGTGAACTCGCTGCTCCCTACGGTTCCTGTCTGACCTCCACCGCTGTTGCCCACGTGATTCCACGCATAAACTTCTGAAAAAAGAGTGTGATGGTTCAGGCAGACCTTTGTGTTAGTAGCTAAGCTTAACTGTCGTTTCGCTCTGAGAAGACTCCATCCAGGGGCCGTTTCTGGTGTACCTCAGGGCGATCGTTGCAGGGGTCTATGAAGTCCAAGACACCAAGGTACCTTAAAATTCTGTTCTGCTTTTGTGGGGAGCCAAGATGTTTTATTTTTAATATTCTTAGAATATTAAAGATTTCTGGTTAGAAAGGTCAGATGGCTGGGTCAAATTTGTGTGGCTAGGGCACTCCAACCCACGCCTTGGCTGGTTTCCCCACTAAATCAGCTGTTCCAATTACAGTGATGAATGGGCTGTGGACCAATCTTGAATCCTAGAGCTCTTGAAAACAGAAAGCTTTTAACGTAGCCCTTCCCCTTGATAAATGATTGATTCACTCTCTATAATCTAATGTGACAAATTAGTAAAGTAAGGCGAAGTTTAACACAAATCAAAATACAAGCTTTTATGTGCTGTGTGCACGTCACGTGGCCAAAGGAGAACCAAGTGATATCCATTGAATTGCAAGCCTGAGTGCTCTCCGTTCCAGGCAACACCAAATCAGTATCTCTTCATTTGCCTGGTGTATACAGATGTTGAAACTTACCAACATTCCTTTGGGAAGAGACATCAGAATGCAAAACCAATAATGCCACTGTATTGTGAAGATTCCCAAATTCCCGGGCTTGTGCTGAACTCCATCGACGGATCTGACACCACCGAAGAGAAGGAAGGTGGGCATTAGTGTTTTAGAGATAACATGAGAAAAAGGACAGGGCTTGCTGGGCCACAAATATTTCTCAGTGCTTGTTAGAAGTCAAAGCAAAAGAAGTCGTCACTGGTGTTAAGCTGGCTCAATCGTGTTTATCTCATATTCTGCAAGCCCCCACACACGTCATGTCTATCCTGGTGGGCCAGGTGGTTGTCCTGTTCCCTTGTACACAGGGAAAGGTCTGTGGGCTGGAGATCTGCAGGCCTGGCCCTGCCTTGCACTCACGGTGTTGTGTTAATGGGGGCAAGTTGTCTCATGTCATCGCTTCACACCACAGGAGCACAGTGCCACTAGCGACTACTCTGCCTTTGTAGGTGTGAGCGATCCAATGAAGCACTGAGAATGGCAGTGGCCTCCACAGTACCACACGTGCTTCCTAGCTACACCACAACAGTACTTCTAGGTGCCCTGCACAACTGTGCAGTTACAGGAGAGCCCACAGGGTCCCTGACACAAGCCCGACACACTGAGCCCACAGAGCACGCTGGTGTTGGCACGGGTTTCTAACAATGCAGAGTAAGAGAGCAGCTGGGAGAAGAAGCCGGCGCCGTGGCGTCTAAAGAAATAGAAGGCCTGGCACAATGCGTTACACACAGGGGGAAGCACGGGGCTTTGCAAGTCTGAACAAACCACCTAACTTCTCCGTGCTCCACTTCTGCCCTGTGTTGGGGCAGAAAATGGCCTATGGTGCAAACCTATACTGGGGTCGGACACACGACCAGTTCTAGCTGGCACACAGTAGGCTCTTTATTTTAGCACCCATCATTTCTGCATAATCACATTGTGTATATTTTAAATCCACTGAACAAAAGAGATATGATGGGAAACATACCAGCTTCACACACACACTATATATATAAAAATATAAAAATCACCAACGCCCTTCTTACAAAACAACTCTCATTTTTCTGAGTGCTCTATTTGCAATGTCATCATTCAGATTACTAAAAGTACAATTTCATATCTGAATTCTGGTCTCGGTACCAGTCTCGAAACAGCCTTGTTCCCACTGTTACTAAGGACATGTGGAAGGAGCCCTGGAGGCAGGTGAGTTCAGCTTCGGCTGCTAACCGCTAGGTCGGCAGTTCAAACCCACTAGCTGTGCCTCCAGAGCAAGATGAGGTCCCATCCATTCCTGTGAAGACTCACAGTATCAGGACTCCACATAGGGTTTCTAGGAGTTGGAGTCGCCTCGATGGCAGTGGGCTTGGTTTATTTTTGGTATAAAAATGTGGTAGAGCCTTGGTGGTGCAGTGGTTGAAACACACTCGTCTTACCAACTGGAAAGTCAGTGGTTGGGACGCATTAGCCATTCCGCAGGAGAAAGACGTGGCAGTCTGCTTCCATAAAGATTCGTAGCCTTGGAAAGCCTATGAATGGGAGCTGACTAGCTGGCCCTGGGTTTAGGTTTGGGTTTAGGGAGAAGGGAAATTTCAGTGCTGCCACCCTTGCTTCTAGCTCCCAATCAACAACTCCCTTTCCCTCCTTCCTGTGGCCCTCGGCAGTACACACTGGGATCTAGCCGCTCATGTACGCTGTAACAGGAACTAAACTCCAAAGATTCTTACAAGTACATATAGTACTAAGAATAACAATACGTATCACCAGCAGTGGGGGTCCAAGGGACCATGAAAAGCCAGGCCATCTGGGAAGCTAGCTGCAGGCATACCTGGTTGTTTTGCCGATTGATCCCCAGGAGGAAGCTGATCATGTGTCGCAACGCAGAATGCCGCAGGAGAAGGTCTCCTGCCCTGATACCTTGCTGTCATAGACAGTGAGAACGACAGGTTAGGGTCCTTTCCAGGTGGAAATGTGCCTCACAACAGTTACAGAGTCATCTATTTTTTCAAATGCTATGGTTTACACACAGAACACATTTATTACAACCTAGTTTTAAAGACTCTTGCATTCAAACAGCCTTATGTTCTTCCGAGTGGCTATGCACAGCACGGTGAGCCCCTAGCTCGCATGCAGACTCCTACTACCGTGGGCTAGTGGCCGTACGTAACTGCATCACAATTCTTGCAACTAACAGCAACCCAGAGAGAAAACAAATGTAACCCAGTCTAGGGTTTCAGAGAATACGCAAGGAACCCTGGTGTCAAGCCTGGAATAGTCTAACTTTACCCAATGTCTAGAATTATCTTGTGACTTTCCACTCCTCCTGTCCCACCCGCCTTTGGGGTGTGCATCCAGTCAAGCAGGACTTCTGCAGACTGAAGGGTGGGCTCCCTTCCTTCGCATCCACTACACATACAGGAAAATGCGGCACCAGGAAAACAACCACTTACCTTTTGTACAAAAGTATTGAAGAGGAAAAAGTACTGAGCACAGTTTTTACAATTTTCTGGAACATCTTTATCCAACAAAGCAAGCAGAACCTCCAGCAACTGATGAAGGCTTTTCAACTGGTCAGAGAGGAAAGACAAAATCACATGAAGGAAGAGCGTGTAAGGAGGACATTGTACCAGCATTCATTGAAATCAATCACTAGGAGAACGAAAGGGAACGGCAGGTTGATACAATCCAGTCCCAGACTGATGGAGCTATGCTTTGGAGAGCAGATCCGGAATGATCAGTTCTACCTTCCAGGGTAAGATCGTACTACAGGCGGCAATAAAGGAAAAGAAGGCCTACGCTGCCCCTAAATGTCAGCGTCAAGAGCACGAGCCTGCTGCCTACTGGTCACACGTTCTCCAGAGTCATCCCTGCCTCTTTACAAAGGATGGCGGCTTGGCGGACACTTACTTCTGGATCCCTCCCTCCTCTAGGCGGCTTCCTCACATAATCACAGATGCAAAGGAAAGAAACACACACACAGGCAGAGGGGCTAGAAATCAAGCCAATGGAGCAAATGGAGAGCAACAGCCTGACAGAATGACAACGGTAATATTGACTCAACTGGGAACTTACTTGAAAGCCCGCTGACGCCTCATGGAAAGCTTTGAAAAACATTTTATTTGTTTAGAAACCGTTTTGGTTATCACATTGCTCTTTCCCTCCCACCCCAACTATGGTTTTGGACAAGTCCCTACAAATCCATCTGAGAACTGGGGATTCAGGCCAGGCTTCCCCGGTGATGTAGCCGTCGACCTCTCAAGTACTCCCATCCTTCTGTCATATCCTTTTACAAATACAGTCAAAGTTAGCAGTCATACAGCACTTCAATTTCAAAGTGGGCGGCCAGAGGCACCATTTCCATGATGGAAGGGAGGAAAGAAAGACAGAATACACCAGCTGGGTATCAACGAGGGGCTACCGAGGCAGATGGCTCCCGTGTTGATGCCTCCTGACCCTTCCTTTCCGGCACCGCAGGCCTGCCTCGAGAGGGTGCAGGGGCGCGCGATCTGCCGAGGCCGGACTCTCCCGCAGGAGGCTGCACTGATGCCGCCTTTCTCCTGTGTGTCAGCGGACACCACGGGGAGAGCTGATGCAGCTTAGACATATTGCCCCAGGAACATCTCAGATCAATGGGAGTCAACCTGTCCACAGGGTCCTATGAAGGCAGAGCATACCCACCCTGACCTGACCTAGAGCAGCTTCCTCACTGCCACCGAGTCAAAGCCAACTTACAGCAACCCTGCAGGACAGGGTAGAACTGCCCCTGTGAGTTTCCGAGAGTGCAACTGTTAACGTGGGTAGAAGGCCCCGTCTTTCTCCCTTGGAGCAGCTGGTGGTTTTGAACTGCTAACCTTGAGGTCACCACTATGCCCCCAGGGCTCCGTAGAGCAGCTTCCAGTGACTTCTATTATGTATATTCTGCATCCAGGTAAAGTTTGCTTGAAGAATGGTTCTTACTGTCTCACCTGAGTGAAAACACTGCCTTGAGGAAACCTCAGCTACTCCTGATTCTGGGAACTGACAGACAATTCTAGGTCCTTCCCACAATGGCACACTGGGCTTCCTGGTTCCTTCTGGACTGAGCACAGCTCTCTACCAGCACATCCCAGGCCAGGCAATGCTGCAGGAATCAGGCAACACCCCCCTGAAAGAATTTGCTGACGGCTGTCAAGCAAAACCAGGAACCGAATCTGAAGGAGAGCTTCCAGACTCCTCTAGCTTTATTGAGCCACACTGCCTCTAGCCACTATTTTTTAAGGAGCCAATTGGTTCTGAAAATAACATTTTTCAAAGTTTTCCATGTAGTGTCAGCTGTTTGAAACAGCAAAGTTGGAAGTGACTGCTGTTACTTGCTAAGACTTAATAACTTAGTGAAAGGCCAGACTTAAAATGTACGTCATTTATCTCCCCCAGATTTGACATTCTCGGGAAGTAGAGGATAGTTAAGAAGTAGCATGGTCTGTTTTCCACGGGCATATGTCTAACTGTCAACCAGAAATCATGTTCCAGAAAACACAGTCAGCAAGAAGAATTTAGAGGAAAAGTAAAAAGGTTGGGAAATGAGAGACCAGAAGGAACTGTTTCGGCCAATGGCCCGAAGAGGAATGACACTATTTGAACTGGTCACCTATTACAAACTGGACCAGTGAGACAGCTTAGGAGGAAAGGCACAAAGCCAGGGGCGGCTCAAAGATCTGTTGGTCGAGACTAGAGTCTCTAGACCCGGGTTAGTCTCAGTTCAGAGATCTAAATCAAACTTCTGAGACAGTACTCTGAAAACGGGGGTGGGGGTGGGGGTAATTCTAGAAAGTAGAATTCTGAAGTAGACCAAAGCAGACCTAAACTCCCGAGGCTACTCTGGTTCCCAGGAACTGAGGAGGAAGGGACAGTAGGTTTGCTACAACTGGGATTGATCAGAAAACCAGGTGATCTGATGTGGCAAAATAACCAGACTCCAACCCCAGGTGCTGTTTCTGGTTATGTGCGTTTGCACACGAGTGTGGCGGTTTAAACACGGGACTGACCTTTTCCTGATAAAACAAGGCACTATCTAGAGTTTTCTCCAGAACGGTCGCTACAGCAATGCGCACTTCTCTCACACTGCACTCCAACAAGAAAATCCTGGAACAGAGAGAAATACGGTGTCAGAGAAACCAAGAGATTTCTAGCGCTCCAACTGTGCAGCTGGAATCAGCAAGCACCGAGGCGGGCCGGAGAAGCACTCTTATTGCCCCAAGACATGCAGCCAGTTCGCTCCCGTGGCGACAGGCGCCTCAGATCCTTCCGCAGCAGCTCTGCCTTTGCTTTCATGTCTGTCTCTGCCGGGGTGTGTGGGTATTGTAGGGGGGGTTTTCATCACAGGCCCCGCTAATGTCCAAGGAAAGAAAAATTACACAAAGGCCTCAGCCCCATTCTCCGGACAGCTTTAGCTTTCTTTAGTACGTGCTTATGGGCTGCTAAGGTGACCAGACGTCCCGATTTTTAACAATTTTTCCAGTGTCCTGCGGTGTTTTTAAAAAGTCCCAATTTTGGGAAAGAATGCTCGACAAGCTAGGGTATAATACGGTTTTTGGCTGCCATATGGCTATTTCACCAGGATATGAGTTCTATCAATGGTGTCCTGATTTACCAATGTTCAAATCTGGTCACCTTAATAGGGGGACACGGTCCCAACAGTGAAGCAGAACCCCTCAACACTGACAATGGCTTCCCTCTTCTTGTCCTCTTCCCCGGAAATGAACCCCAATGTAAGAGTGAACTTGGATGGAAAGGTGAACGAAGGCAAAGGACCGAACAGTTTACACATCCCATACTTTCAGGAGGAGGTGTCACCCTCCCTCGGCTTTAGACAGGACTCCAGGTAGCACCCGTGGTCCTCTCCTTGGGCTAGTTTTATCCCGTTCCTTCCCTCGCCCTCCCGTTCTGACCCAGGCTCCTCCTCGGTCCTCGTGGAACCATCAGAGACGGAGAGCGCTGTTCCTCCTGCTATACCCCCACCACTGGCTGCTCAGAAAAGGAACAAGGAGCGGTGCGAGACGTACAAAACCAAACACAACATGTCCACCTCGCGGGATCCTGATTTGTACAAACTCAAAGGTAAAATGACATTTCCAGCAAAAGCTGGCGGGCTGGGTGGAGCTGACAGCCACCGCCGGGGAGAAGGACACAGGGCACTGTGGTTTCAAGGCCCTCCCTGGCCCCATGGGACAGCCAATGACCCCGAGGGTGGGCGAGGTTGGCTTGGTAAGCATGGCTAGGAGTGACTAGAGCAACTGGATTGCTGACCAAATCACAATCTACAAAAACTCACAGGCCGTAGGCAAATACCCTACTAGCATATTTTTTTTTTGAGACATCTCAGTATTGTTTTTCAGTCAGAATTCAAACAGACAACACTGTAGACAGTGATGTACACTAGGGGGGGTCTGAGGGGTGGGGCTTGGTCTTTCTGAGCCCCCAGAGCGGCAGCAGGGTTGGGCTTGCCCACCAGGGAGTGCGTGCCTCTCTGCCTCACACGCTCCGCTGGCCCATGTGCCCCGGAGTCTGGTCCAAGAGGCAGTGTTCTGGACAGAGTGATTTGAGGAGATTCCCCACGAGTAACAATCGGGAAGTTAATTTCAAGTTGAAATAAAAAAGGTTACAAGAAACTTCCCATTTACACTGCAGCATGGACACAAGTTTCTGTGAATGAAAAGGTTTTCATACTTACTTTATTAGCTCTCGGCCCTCAGAACTAATAAAATACTCCACTAGCCACTGGCAGGCATCGGCACTTTTGGAAAGCAATGCTTCAATTGTGGCAATCCATTCTTCCGTATCAACCCTTTAAAGAGCAGAGAGAACAATGTGAGATGACGGTCTGTCTCCGCCAGGAACTGCTAGGTGTCCTTTGCATTTGCCCTTTGTGGGGTGGGGTGGTGGCAGGGGAGGTGCAAGCTCAACACGCAACGGCTACTGATTAGGGTAGTTCACTGTTCCCAAGAAGCCAATGCTTTGCCTTCTGTGCGAATTGCTTGTGGTGTCATTCTTGATGCTTAGACTTTACTAACAATTTTACCTTCTGCATCTTCTTTAAACAATTTCATTTGGGGAAAATGCCTAACCTGTAGCATTTTCTTTTGCTAAACTAATTTACATTTATAAAACTCCTACTTTTGGAATAGCTTACTATGTCAATATTATTATATAGTACTACTACAACCATTAGGAGTCTACGTTCTGGGGGGCGGAAGTCATTCATGCAGAAGAAAGATCAAGATAAAATGGAAATCGTGTGTAGACAACATGTGGAAAGTTTACAAACAAATTTCCTTATTTGACCTAATGCTAGACTTTAAAAGCCTTGTTATTTTTTCAATCAAATAATAAAAACAGATCTCACACATATCTTTGGAAGAGTCCACCTAAAATTGAGGTTGCGACCGCATTCACTTTCTTCTCCAGGTTTCCTCGACACCATTTCCCCAAACATCGTTCCACACACGGAGCTCACCACGGCAGCGGGTGAGGCACGGCTGGGAATGTCAGTGCTCTTCGAGCTGGCACTGGCCCCCTCACCCCGAGTCTCTCCTTGTAAGCCAGGGCTCCACTGTTCTTCCCGCTCTGCTCATCTACTCACAGAACAACCGTGCATGCAGAATGGATGGGGTGTCGGGCGGGCACAAGGACACCAGCAGAGGCTAGGCTAGAGTCTCCAGGTCCTGCTCAGAACACCCCGCCTTCCCGCACAAGCCCGCTCCTGCTCTCTAACCTGGCACTCAAGAACCCCCTAACCTCACCACATCCAACATGCACCTGAGAGAGTAACTGTTTCCCAGAGTAGAAAGCCTGATCTCTCTCCCATGGAGTGGACAGTGGATTCTAATCGCTGACCTTGCAGTTAAGAGCCCAAGGAGTAACCCAATAACCCACTAAGCTATGAAGGGTCCTTCCTTTGTAGCCAACCTCTCCCAAAATGCCTGGCTCTGGGCACGAGACAGCTGCTCTCTCCATCCCGGAGGCCTGCCTTAGTGCCTTTGGAGTCTGAGTTTGGATGGTCGTATAAAATCTTCTCAAAAGTGAAAAGAATGTTTGTTTTCTGATACGTCCAGACGTCCTTTAGACTACTTTTCAAACTCATTCTGAACGTAACGGGATCTACCTCGGTTTAGAAACAAAGTGCTACTGCCTTCAGTTCTCTTCGACCTGGTGCGCCACCAGCTCATTGATACCAGTCGAGAGGAAATGTTTCGGGTTTTCTACCTGTTTCTGTGCCCAGCAAAACATCCGTTTCCAGTTTCAGCCCTTTTTAAAACAGTTACATAACATCTACATAGTGCCAAGCACACGTCTAAGAACTTTACATATAATGATTCATTAATGTCTCAGAACTAGGATACAATGACCAGGATTATTCCCATTTGCCAGTTGAAAACTGAGACACTGCAAAATCGTTTATGGAGCGCGTCTCCCCTGAAAGGGAATTTCTTACATGCAATAAAAAACACAACTAGTCACTCGCTGCTCCTTAGGTAAGGTGGCCTGCTGCGCCTGTTCCCACTCCATCTAGGAAAAGCCCTCTGTTTTTCTGTCGGCCTTTCAAAGCCGTCTGCGAACACCAACATCCCACTACCTTCAAGAATGCCCATGTCTGGAGGGGACTTTTCCCACTTTCCCCACACCTGCGGTCCCTGTTCCCCACACCACAGTTAATTCTTTGTGGGTTGTTCCATTTATCTTTCTAATTGGATTGCTGTTAGCTGCCATCAAGTTCACTCCTGCCTCACTCACAGTGACCCCCACACGATGGAATTACACAGGCCCTAGTTCTGAGCCAGCGCCTAGGGTTGGTTGTAGGCTTTGGTGTGATCTATAGGCATTTCATTGGCTGATTTTCAGAACTGATGGCCAGACCTTTTCTTATTAGAGTAAAACTCCCTTAGTGACACAGGTCATGTCTTAACCATCTGATTTTATGAGCTGGTGTTTCTATAATGCTTGAAAAAGTTCGATTTACAAAATTAAAAAATTCAACTTCAAATGAATTAGTCTGTGCTTTTGGGTACAACAGGTACCCCTGCTCACCTGAGTTTCTTCTTTGTTCGTAGGTAAGTCTGGAAAAGGAACTGGATGGCAAGCTGTAGGCTCACCTTTGCCATGCAAGGATAAAAGGGATGCTTTAATTTCGTCTATGAGAAGAAAAAAAGGAAGTATTTTTTCAGAGGTTTTATAGGTCATCACCCCCTTCATTAGGAACTAAACAGTGACATGATATGGTCAAATGTTCTAAGGAAAAGCTAGCCAATTTACTATGGACAATGCTCCTTGTAAGTTAAAAACAAGCTAAGAAATGGCACAGCCTCCATTTCTTCTCTGAGGTCCCCTTGAAATAGGATGTTAAGTAAGCTACCAAGAGACTGAAAGCTTTTTCCTTACTGGCAACGTACATAAAATCACGGTCCTCGAGAAAAAAACTACTTGGCAACTGAGTAGTGTCTGATGACAAACCAGGAAAAGCCCAGTACCCAGTGACATCCCTTCATGACGATTCCTTGGAATTTTCTTTACAAACCCTTAACTGGCACTCAAGTCAGTAAGTGGAAACCCAGTCGGGCCCCTCCACTCGGAACACTGCTGACATTTATGGGACCTCTTCTTTGCATCTTAAATGTATGTCAACCACTGAGAGGAGTGTTACTGAGTGTCAATGATTCAACTAGCTACTTACAGCATTCAGTGACGCTAACGATAAAACAAAGCTGAAATAGTCGCTACTGTACACATCCCTATTCTTCATGAACTTCAGGTTTTCATCTCTCACCATCTACAAAAGAAATTAAGTAATTATTATTAAGAAACAGGATAAAATAGCAAAATTTAGAGGATATTTCCAGTGGTAAAGCATGTAAAATGCAATGCTTTAAAGCCCGTATTTTCTTTTCCACATAGTTTAAATTTTTAAAGAAAGGAAGCCAATCTTCCTACAGAAACAAAATGATGATAATAAAATCATCACATCCTTCTGGGTAATCCTCCCCCTCTCCCCCCTGCAAGAGGAGCGATGGATGAGACAGTAAATGAGTTCTCAAGTACAAACCACGCCAGGTTTTCCCTGGTCAAAGCTCAATTCTCTCTCTCCCAATGAGAGAATCCAGCATTTTCTTAAAATCTCTGGGCCTAGCTATATTTATTGTGAAACGTCATTTCGACAGTGTCCATATTTTTATTTTTAAAAACACAAACAAATTTATTTCTCAATTAAGGCGACTAAAAGTTCAAATCCTGGGCACCATCTCTGGGGGTCGGCTTTCCCTGCATGTCAGCTCAGAAGGGACGGCCCTTGTCTTCTTACAGCACCTACAGGTCCAGCCTTCCTAAGAGATCTCTATGGGTCTTGGAGGTTCTCAGCTCCTGGCTCTTCTTTCTCAGTGATCAGAACCTTCCTCCTCCCCTCGTGCTGGGCTCTCTCTTCTCATCACTTGTGAGATAAAAGGTATGATGTAAGCAAGAGTGGGACTTGGGTACGATCCACCACACACTGACTGTCCTATTAAGAGTTTAGGATTTACAACACATCACAAATGGTGGGCAATTACATCAGTTTACAAAACGGTGGGTAATCAGTGCTAGGACTCATGGCCTAGCCAAGTTGTCCTGTATTTTCCCCAAACTCCAAACTCACGGCCACTAAGTTGATTCCAACTCATAGTTGGACACAGCAGGATTGTCCCTCTGGGTTTCCGAGACTAACTCTTTACAGGAATGGGAAGCCTTGTTTTTCTCCCACGACTATTTGGGGTGGGGAGGACAAGACACAATCCAATCCATGGTGGAATGCATTCTCTAAGTTTCTGCCCTGGCCCTGCCCTAGTTCCAGACTCAAGCTAGGACTCAAAAGTCAATTCTGCTGAATTAAGGGCCCAGCCTTTGATCACTCAGGGTCTGAAGCCCAGGTTGATAGTCTGACGGTGGTGAATAAATCCCGGGTCTAGAATACCTTCTCTGACACCCAGTTTTTCCACCTGAAAACAGGAACTAATAAAGCCTGCTACTGCACAAGTGTCTGAAGAGTTAGATATTTGTTTAATAGTATGCAGCACACTGTAGACTTTCCCTAAGTAAAGGCTATTATTGTCTTACTAGTCTTACCTACGGATTCTGTGTATGATGTCTATGAGGCAGGACTGGAAGCAGTTATACTAAGGGGCAGGATATAATCTATTGGGACTCGGCTGTATCTTGAGTCACTCCTGAAATATAAAATGCTAGCTCTACACATGTTGAAAGGAGACAAAGACCTTCTTTCCAAAGTTTGTAAAGAGAAAGCTTTCCCCTTGAGTCGGCATGCTGCATTTCGATGCATAACCTCCTTACCTTGAGAAGGGAGTTCCAATGGTGTAATTATGCACTAGGCTGCTGACCACAAGGTCAGCAGTTCAAAGCCAGCAGTCACTCCTCAGGTGAAACACAAGGATTTCTACTCCTATCAAGAGTTACAGCCGTGGGAACTCACAGGGGCAGTGCCACCCTGCCCTACAGAGCTGCTGTGAGTTGGAATGACTCCATGGCAGCGATTTGTTTTGATTTTGAAATTGTGAGAGAATACATTTCTATTTGTTGAAGCCATCCACTTGTGGTATTTCTGGTATAACAGCTCTAGATAATTAAGATAACAACCATCTATCTTTAAAACCCAGTAGAAAAGATAATGACTAACATGAACGGGCAACTAACAAGCAGCTAGTTGTATTTCTACTTCGGGACCTTTATAATGAGTTTTGATTTTTAGATGGATTTCAATCCTTGACTTTTATATGGCTCTTACCTGGTATATTCGCGCGGGCATTTTCTCTACAAAGAGTCCTTTTTTCTCTCCTTTTTTAACCAACTTGGTTAGAATAGAGAGCCGGTCATTATTAGGCCTGTGGGGCCGCGGAGATGACTGAGGTGAAATTTCTGGTGAGGACGGAGCTGACCTAAGACATGGAATTAGAAAACTGTTTGTTGGGTGTAAGGTCGCTGTCACTTCCCTAGTTGTTACAACTTGCCAAACTCATCTAAACAGAGCTCTAGCCCTAACCGTAGTATATGCTGGGCACTTAAACAAATACTGCCAGGAGTTAAAACAAATTCAGTTCCAGGTGTAAAGGGGAAAAAACCCGCTCAATTCTTGAATGATTTACATGGATGTTTCTAAATACAAACTAATGTCTTACAAGGAAACAATGGCTAGAAGACAGATGAGGGGTAGAAAAACTCCCCTCTTTTCATTTCAGGATGTGTCTCTATCAGATTACACTCAAACAGTACATTCTTGAGCTTCCCGAACCTGCCCACTACAATCACGTAGCAAAGTACACACCAAGAGAAGAGAAACTTACAGAGATAGATCCTCAGCTTCCTGTCTTACAACGCTGACTCGACTTTTCTTTGGCAATACTGGGGAGTTCTGATCGGATACCCTTTGGTAGAAGAGCATGTAGGCATTCCAGTATCTTCGGCGTACATCAGTATATGGGTTTGCTTAATAACACGACATTAGGAAAGAAGCCTTTGTAAGTAAAAGCTTTTCTAGTTTTGACACTATAAAACCATGGGCCCATAAATCAAATGAGCAACTACTAATTACATTTGTAAAGTGCAAAGTTTAAAATAGAATGTGTGGCTTTTTAAGTGTACTGCACTGAATGGAACCCAGGGCACCACACACAGTTCTGGGTACCAATCACTCTAAGTGATCAGCGAGCTCACTTGGGTGGTGGGCGGGAATAGAGAAGGTAAGGGTTTCAAGTCCATTCTAAGTAAAACTAACATTTAAAAATAGGCTCTGATGGGATTATAAGTGGCCTCACCACCATTTCTGCATTGACTTGTCAAAGTTTTCTTGGTAAATTGACAACTATACATTGAACCATCAAAGGCTACTACACTAGAGGAACCAGGAGCATGCCATCACATCATAACCTAGGAGGGTGGGTCTTAGACCCACAGGGATTTTAAAGGTTCCCGGAGTATTTCAAAAGCAGGCAAGATGCATCCTTCTTAGGCTGGTATCAGAAGAGCTAGTCAGATTTCTGCAAACATATTTATTAAACAACAAATCCAGACTGGACTTTGTGATATACTTTTCCACATAACCTTGTTTTCCCCCAGGGGTAGGAGCTGGCAAGGCAAAGATTACTTTGCCACATTGTACAGCAAATGTGGTTTTAAAAATACAGGGCTTAAAAAGGTCTTCCTAATTAACCATATTACTAGACAGGTCAACGAGAAATTGGAAACCTTTCGTGGACAACTACTTCTGAAAAGATTTTAAGGTTGAAATTCTTAGTCGATTAGTTTTTTTCTCCTTGATATTCATATTCTTCATTTTCCTATCACCTCATCCCCTAAAGACATCTGGAAACGAATTTTATTGTTTTTAACCTCTGGTCAAAGACAGACCTTAGTTATCCTGCTAGAGCAACAGTTATATACATATAATTCCTTTTTTAATGTAAAGTTTTGTATAAATAAGATTTATATGTACACACATACACACACACACAGACTGTATTTATAGCAAACTTTAGAGTGATTGGATGATAATTGAGATGTCAGTAGTTTGAGCCTACTACCTGCTCCACAAGAGAGAGTCATAGTCGTCTGCCTACGTCTATAAAGATGGACAGCCTTAGGAACTCTGTGGGGCAGGCCTCTGTTCTAAAGGGTGACAATGAGTCAGAATCAGCTGAAAGGTAATGCTTAGTTTATACAAATTTTTTAAAAATTAGGTCTTTCTAAATAAGACAGACAGGAGGAGAAAACCACGGGACTGAAGGTTCTATGGGGCATGGGAGAAGGGGAAGTGGGGGGAAAGGAAGTGGTGTTAACAAACCCAGGGACAAGGGACCAACAAGTGATCCAAATCGGTGAGGAGGGTGTAGGAGGCCTGCTAGGGCATGATCAAGGGTAAGGTAACTGAGAGGAATTACTGAAACCCAAATGAAGGCTGAGCATGATAGTGGGAAAAGAGGAAAGTAAAAGGAAAGAGAGAAAAGAGCTAGGAGGCAAATGGTATTTCTAGAGGTCTGGATAAAGGCATGTACATATGTAAATATATTTATATGAGGATGGGGAAATAGATTTATGCACATATTTATAGGTTTAGTATTAATGTAGCAGATGGAATTTGGGCCTCAAGTACTCCCTCAATGTAAGAACATTTTGTTCTATTAAACTGTCATTCCATGATGATCACATTCCTGACAGGATCGCTGAAGACAAATGGGTGCATAAGCAAATGTGGTGAAGAAAGTTGATGGTGCCCGGCTATCAAAAGATGTAGCTCTGGGGACTTAAAGGCTTGAAGGTAAACAAGTGGCCATCTAGCTGAGAAGCAACAAAGCCCACATGGAAGAAGCACATCAGCATGCGTGATCATGAGGTGCTGAAGGGATCAGGTATCAAGCATCAAAGAACAAAAAATCAAATCACTGTGAATGAGGAGGAGTGCAGATTGGGGACCCAAAGCCCATCTGTAAGCAACGGGAAATCCCCTCACAGAAGGGTTATGGGGAGGAGACGAGCCAGTAAGGGTGCAGAGTAGCAATGATGAAACATATAACTTTCCTCTAGTTCTTTAATGCTCCCCCCCCCACTATCATGACCCCAAATCTACCTTACAAACCTGGCTAGACCAGAGGATGTACACTGGTACAGATAGGAACTGGAAACGCAGGGAATTCAGGGCAGATGATCCCTTCAGGACCAGTGGTGTGAGTGACAATATTGGGAGGGTGGGTTGGAAAGGGGGAACCGATTACAAGGATCTACATATAACCTCCTCCCTGGGGCATGGACAAAAGAAAAGTAGGTGAAGGGAGACACCGGACAGTGTAAGATACGACAAAATAATAATGTATAAATTATCAAGGGTTCATGAGGAGGGGAGCGGGGAGGGAAGAGAAAAAAGGAGGAGCTGATGCCAGGGCTTGGGCGGAGAGCAAATGTTTTGAGAATGTTGAGGGCAACGAATGTACAAATGTGCTTTACACAATTGATGTATGTGTGGATTGTGATAAGAGTTGTATGAGCTCCCAGTAAAATGATTTAAAATAAATTAAAAAAAAAACTAAAATAAAATATCAGTAAATACTTACTTTGATCATAAACTTTTGGTCTGTATTCGCCTCCAAAGCACTCATATTCCAAAGTCTCATCATTTAAGTCAAACTCTTCTATAACTGTGTCATTAAATTTATACCACTTTCCTTTACCACATCCCCTAGAGGACAGAGATAAGACAAACCTTGTCAGGTTAAAATGTAACATTCCCCATCTTCAATTATTTATCTCTATGTATCCTTCTCAATAAAACACGATTACTATTTTAAAACCTAAGAAACACATAGCAAGTTATTTCAATCCCTACAGTATCTTTTCCCATTAAAGGCACGGTAACAGTCACCGCAGGTCTCAACAAGGCGAGCTGCGGCACCACCAGAGAGCTGTGCACCACCACCATGGTCGCTGTGGGGGATGCGCAGGGACCACGGGCAGGGCTGAGCGGCGGGAGGGTCGCCACCACCAACGCTTACCGCCTGTCCTTAATGAAGGAGTAGTAGTGGCCCGCATGTGCCTGCCCACTGTGCACAATCACACCGACAAGCTCATAGTTTTCCGTGAGGGCCACTTTTTTCCGTGGGGATCCTCCACCACCCTGATCCAAACTTCGTCCGTTTTCACCAACTTCAGAAGACGAATCTTGACGAGCCATTCCTGAAACGGTGTACGGCTCCATGTTTAGCATCCAGGGAAACTGAAAACCAAAGGACCACAGGAGCATTGTACACCACTACCCAACTGAAACCAGACAGAGAGAGGGTATAAGCCTGTACAAAATCGCAGAAGGGCTCACAAACCCGGAAAAGTATCCAAATAATCCCCAACTCTTCACAGTAAGGGCAGCATCCAGCACCAGTGGGACCGGTCTAGAAAGGCGGTTGGCTATGGATCTGCTGTTCCACCACCAGCAGCCCCGGACTTGAGGAACCCCACCTCACGCTGAGCCCCTACGCTTCCATCCTTCAGGTGAAATTTGAAATATACAGGATGGAAACATTGACGACGAGAGTCGGAAATGGGTGTAATACACTTCAGCGGGGAACATTTACCCTGATTTGTTCATCATATTTAATGGAACGTCCGCTCTCCCAGTCAAATCCAAATCTCATCAGGTGAATGACCAAGACACTAGGCAACGATTTAATGCAGGTCCTCTTCACCGTTGTTCTCTGAAGAAGAGTAGAAGGCAGTTATCCCCACGGAGCAAATGAAGCCGCCAAGTAACCAGAGCAAAGGCTATCGATTTCCAGAGGCCTTCCCCACCCCACATGCAACCAACAATGGTACCACCCAATGAAACTTAACAACAGAGGAGTACTAGAGAGACAGAAGACATGGACAACCATTTACTCTTGCTTCTTAAAAAAGGCAAAGGTAATACCTTTTCTTTACACTTTTCACAGTAATATGCATTACTTCCTTCCAAAACTTCTCCTCTAACAAACTGATCCAAAGAAATCTCCAAACTTTGACAAGAAGTCACTCCTAGGTTGAGAGCCATGAAAGCTTCTTCACGCTCATACCTAGGAAAGCAACGAGAGGAGAAAAACCAAGATCAGTGATGGAATCTGAAGGTCATGCAATGATCACAAAAGCTGAGCTTGAGCTACATTCAGAAACTGGGGAAGTACACTCACAGCTCCCCTGCTCTCCTCAAAAGTGCAGAGAAAGACAAAGGGAGCAACCTGTGATGGTTCCTAACCGAGTCTCAACAACCATGCCCCGACCCCTCGGAACATTTAGAGAATCATTCAGAAATACACTCGCAAGTTCCTCAAAAGTGCAAACGCACATCACCCCTGAAGAGTCGTTTCCAATGACGGTCATGGTGTTCCATGACCATGGTGATATATACAGTGACTCACCTGTGGGGACAGTCTTTACAGATCTTCTGATCAGAATAGATGCCTTGAAAAGTATTCTTGAAAACTTGGTCTCTTCCCATTTTCTGGTGGAATGAAAAGTTTGAACTTTATTTGAAGACTCTTGTTTCAATGGACTTGTATCTAGGTCTAGGCTAAATCAAAGATTTCTTATCAATCACCAAAATAAAAGGGGTCATTTGAGTCGTATAGGCTGGGAATGAATGGGAAAATAAGCCGGGACAGGCTTAGCTGTCAGAGTAATGCAAAGACCTCATCAGGAAAAACAGACGGACTGGGCTAAGTCACAGCGAGCGGCTGAAGAGAGCACTCCGTGGCGTCTAAGAACCCCTCTGCCCACACCCTGGCTACCAACCTAGTGGGGACTCTCCACAGTCTTTTCCTTGGTAACCAGAGGCTAGGGATTTGTAGGTAACTACATGAAATATCTAGATTTTGGCACCTAGATCGAGATCACAGTCTGGGTGGTTTTCAGGGGTGAGAATGGGCGGGGAGGAAAGTCGCTGCTTTGGTGGTCGGGGTGAGGGAGTGCCACGGAGTCTGATAAAGGTGACAGAAAAATCTAGAAATACATATTGAATGTAATGAATGTCACAGAACAGCAAATACTGTAATGTACATCTTTACCATAAGAAAAGGGTGAAACTGACTGTAGATTGTGCCTATTGATAAAGGAAAAGCAAAAGCTAACAGCAAGAGGAGGAGGCTAGGTGCCCCTTCCAGGGTCATGCCGTTTCGTCACAGGTTACTGGGTGGAGGAGCCCTAAGTGCATGGCAAACAGCGGCTCCACGCTGGTCTCCTCGCCCTCTGACAGAGCCCTGTGCATTCTAAGACGGCTCTGAATAAGCCCTTGGCTCCCCAGTGAGGGCAGGTGCCCTCAGCGAATGCACAGTGCAAACAAATGATCACTTTGTAGGTATCAGATTTTATTAAGCGTTATACTGAGTAAGATGAAAAGAGATGGACAATACTGGTGATTGGTTTGGTCAAACCCAGAAACTAAAAAAGGGTTCCATTTCAGTTGTTAAACACAATCAACTTCCAATTTACCAACAATCACAAACCCCCAGCAACAGTCCTGGTGCCATAGTCAGAGCGTGAGGGAGACAGACAGAGTGACACTCGCACTACCTTGAGGTACTCATCCATCTGATCGATGAGACTCGTGAAGAATTCATATGCATCTTGCTGTTCTCGTACATAGAGTTCTTTGTTCCACATCTTGAAAATCTATGTCAACAAGAATGAAAGATGTTGAACAAATAAAATCAGCACTTTCTGAACAGTAGAAAGAGCAATGAAATGTTTTTAAAACCAACTTCACCACTAGCACATAGCAATGTTTAACTCAAGTGAGATTAGCTTGTGTTCAGCCTTCTATACCCTTCCTGGGCCCTAAAAGTAGTTTCAAATCTCTGCAACTGATAGCAGCGTTTGTCTAAGGCCATGGAACAGATTCTACCTTAGAAAACACAAGATGACCCCCCCCTTCATTTTATAAGGCATAGTAACCAAACAAAAACAAATTCATTGCCATCTAGTCAATTCTGACTCATAGTGAGTGACCCGATTACAGAGTACAAACTGCCTCTGTAGGTCCCCACGGCTGTAAATCTTTAGGAGGACAGAGTTCTAGTCTTTCTCCAGTGGAGCAGCTGATGGGTTTGAACTGCTGACCATGAGGTTAGCAGCCCAACACGCTGCCACCAGTGCTCTTTAAAACATAGTAAAGCCAGGTTAAAAGTTAATGTTCTTTATTTAAACTCATTAGTGAAACTGGTACAGGTTGAGAGGAATTATTTGAAGTTCTGAAAGTCTGTTTTTACAGCACTTTGGTCATCTGAAACCAAGTATCAATTGCAAGATGAACGTCAGTCAATTCTTTTTTAGGTTGCTGCCAATGAAATTACTCTAGAGTGAATAAAGTTAAGAAACTCTCACTACAAAAGGAATCGCAGCCAAATTTCAAACACATAACCATTTTAAATCTAAAGAGTTACTGGGTGAAATACCTTCCAAAAGTTCTCAGGTACGTAATACTGCAGCTTGCTTTCCATCAGATGGCCAAAGAGAGACTGCACTTGGTAAAACACACTGTCGTCTGGGTTGTCTGTGTCATCATCCATGGACAGTAATGACTAAAAGAAATGGACCACATTAGAAATAGCCAAGTGCTTCACAGATTGCCTTGATCACTTAGAAAATCAGGGATGTCTAGATGTGGCTACAACTCTGCAGGTTTACCACCAGCACTTCCTACCTGGTGTGATCACCAGCCTCTCCCCACTTTTGATTACGAAAAATCCCAATTAGTAATACGTATTTCTAAACTACTAAAACTGTTAGTAAATTTATGGGAGGGACACAAATTGAGAATAATCAAATCCATCTGTCACACAGGCAACCTTATTTATAAAAAAAAGTGAACATGTTGTTTATGTTGATTTCAAAAGCTACAAAAAAAAAAAAAATCCTAGCTGTGCTTAGTTTTAATGAGCTGCCAAAAGAGAAGACCACTTTCCGGCAGTGTACCACTACTCTCACACCCAACGGGACGGAGCGGGGGAGCGGTCACCTCGGGAAGGCCGGGTTGCATGTACAGCTGCTGGAAGACTGCATTCATGTAACACGTAGCGCCACCATTCCTCAGCCCCACAAACCCTGAGCTGGACCTGCTGTCCACGGGAGGCAGGTACTAGGAAAGAGGAGAGAGCAAGAGTGAGAGCGAACGCCCAGCCTTCACAAAGCCTCCACTGTGTAGCTCTTTGGGATGTTTGCAAGGAGGAGGAGAAACACTCACCATGCAGCGTGTTAGTAAAACCATGTCCACAGAGTTCTTGGGTGGACGTGAAGAGAACCACAACACAACACCGCCACCCTGGTTCCCACCTGCTTCTATAAGGACTGACCGCCTGGAAGCAGTTTGGCTCTGCCTTACAGTGCTGCTGCCCCTAGTCAATCGAACCCACAGCAGTGGTTTTGTGTTTCCGTTCACAATGCGGAGCACCTGGCACGCATACAGTAGACATGCATTTGTTTATCCGGATTTAGTCAGGCGCTCAGTCACTTGATCATCACTCAACACTGACTGCGGGCCTGCTGGGCGCCTCACGCCACACAACATGCCAGGGACAGAAGGAACAAAAGCAGACCCGGTCCCTGACCTCAAGGTGCGTACCACAGGGGAAACAGATGGTAACCAATTAAGAGCACCGACACACCTTACAAATTGAGGCAAGTACTTTAAAGGCCTACGGGTCTATGGCAGCGTTTACCATGCAGACTGCTGATGGGTATGGATGGGCAAGGAGGGCTACTATTTATTCCTTCCCTTTGTGAAAAGGCACTGCTGTTCTATGAAAATGCTTCTAACAAGCACATAATTTAATACACTATAGTTCAGTATATAATAACTCACAGTATCGTGTGTTTTTTTGTATAGTTAGGAAATACAAATGTAGTTTTTAAATCGTGCTTAAGACATCAACTTAGAAAATTAAATGCACTAACATCTGGAAAACTTACGTCAAACTCCTTGGTAAGAGCAGGGTCAGGTTGATGATGCATAGAAAGTAGCTCTTTTGTAATAATTTGAAGATTTGAAGGTGAGCTATCAGCCAACATTACTAGAACTTCATAGGCTGCCAATCGGCTATTCACTGTACTACACCTATGAACAAAAGAAAGACAAATTACTTTCAGCAATGAATCATATCAATTCGTTCACTGAGCTCAATTAGCATTTCAAATAAAAGTGATCCATCACACATCAGTCAGATCTGACCTCAGAAACCTAGTAACACAGTAGGAAGGAGCCTGCTTACTTAACGGAAGAACAGGTCAGAGAGAGACACAGAAAGGATGACTATGACTTAGCTAAGTATCTTTTCAACCTGATGATAAAATGATGTGGGAATAACTGCCATTCAAATGAAGTAGCCAAGGAAAAAAGTTTATCCATCACTCTGTAATTCAAATATCTAACTGGCAAAAAAAGAAAGCCACACGGACACATATCAGAATAGCACGAACATTTTATATTGTAGAAGGAAATGGAAGTAACCTTTTTATTTTGCTGGGGGCGGGTAGGGCAATACATACTTTGGCAAATCCACTGCCTTACAGTGACGTATTGGATCCCTCACAAGGATTCCAGAGAGCCATGGTGTGAAAGTGGTCACACTGCAGGCTGCTAACCACGGGGACAAGCGTGTGAAACCACCCGCTCTTCTGCAGGCTTTCTACTCTCGGAGAGTCCCAGCCTCAGAAACCCAGAAGCAGCTCTCCCCTGTCCTACAGGGGCTCTCCTGGGTGGAACCGACAGAGTGGAGTGCAGTGCTTTGGGTGAGCAAGCATTCACTGAAACCACAGTTCTGCAGACTGACCCCTGGAGATGGGCAGTCTTTTATCATGACCTAGCCCAATTTTGCATTCCCGAGGGGATCACGGGTTAGGTAGGGTACACCATAGCTCCGAGTGACACACTTAGGTGGCACAGCAGCTGTGTTCACGGGGGCTTGTGGAGCCTTGTGGAACCCTGTGGCAGGTACTGGGGACAAAGGCCATGCAGCTGGCACGGTCCTTCCTTCCAGTATTGCAGTTCTGGGCTGCAAAGGCCGGGGAAGCAGGGAGGTCCCCCCACAGAGGCTGTACGTTAAGAGGTTGTTCTGGTAGGGTTGCTACAAGCAAGAATTGGTAAGTAAAATTTCCATAGAACTGCTGGCGAGTTCTTGTTCACAGAAAATGCAAACGTCGTTCTGTCTGTCGCTGTATCACTTTAATGCAGTCTTCCCATGGAGGGAACACTAATCTTCCAGAAAAAGACTAGGAAAGCATTAGGGGAGGGGAGTCACAGCCTGAGGGACACTTCAAACATTACAATGCTGGGTTAGTACATAAAATATCTTAAGGAGCTTCTACCTATATATTTATACATCTTAAGAGACTTCTTAGGAGGGCATAAAATATTACTTATTATACCCTGCCCATTTCAATCACTACTAAAATTATAGAATTTTTCCCTAGTTAAAATGACAAATCTTTCGTATCTTCCATATTGCTCGATTTCACGAGTGATGAACCAGTCACTTAGACTCAGAGCCCATGTGAGGACAGCTCTGGACCCATTTCCTCAGCCTATCTTCAATACTGTCACCACCATCCAAAGAGGGGCCGAGAGACAAAGGAAGCTCTCACAGTTCCACGTCTATTCTAGACTGACAACTGCAGCATGTCACCAGCAGTTTCAGAGGTCAGCACACAGTCACTCTGTAGAGAACAAGGTTCATGCACTGAGGCGCCCACATGGTTCTCAAGGTCCTCAGGGAGTTACCCTCAGAACCCGTTGGCTTGTACTTTAGACACCATTCTTTTTTTTTTAAGTCATTTTATTGGGGGCTCGTACAACTCTTACCACAATCCATACACCCAACCATTGTGTCAAGCACATTTGTGTACATTTGTTGCCATCATCATTCTCAAAACATCTGCTTTCTACTTGAGCCTTTGGTACCAGCTCCTCATTGTTTCCTTTCCCCCTCTGTCCGCACTCCCTCACGAACCCTTGAAAATTTATAAGTCATTATTATTTTGTCATATCTTACACTGTCTGATATTTCCCTTCACCCACTTTTCTGTTGTCCGTCCCCCAGGGAGGGGGCTATACGTAGATCCTTCTAATCGTTTCCCCCCTCTACCCCACTCTCCAGGTATCGCCACTCTCCCCACTGGTCCTGAAGGGATTATTTATGCTGGATTCCCTGTGTTTCCAGTTCCTATCTGTCACAGTGTACATCTTCTGGTCTAGCCAGGCTTGCAAGGTAGAACTGGGATCATGATGGGGAGGGGGGGGGGAGAGAGAAAGCATTTAGGAACTAGAGGAAAGTTGTATGCTTCATCGTTGCTACATTGCACCCTGACTGGCTTGTCTCCTGCCCGAGACCCTTCTGTAAGGGAATTAAACATCCTGCTTATCCACTTGGTTTTCTTAGGATTTGTTACCAACCAATTGCTATCTCCGCTATTTATTGACAACAGAGATGAGCTTCCTTGCTCAGCACTTACTGGGGGTCACGCAGGTTTCGAGCTCGGTCTCTGTGCATGCATTTCTTTATACAGTGGGTAATATAAGGCACACACAGACACAGATGAAAGACAAACTCCAAGTTAATAACATCTTTTCGAACTAAAGTTTCAAATTAGAATTTTTACCCAAACTGAACACAACGTGCATTTTCCATACTTTGGATGAAAGTCCTGTTGACTGATGGCGGCACTGCCAGCTGGGGAATGGCTGTTTAAAATAATCCTGGAAGCCCGGAAAAGGAAGTCATCCAACAGTGGCTTGATGAGGGACGAGCCTGGGACAGAGCGTAAGATTCAGGTTGAGGATGAGCGCAGCTGCACCTATTTTAAATCACGTCCTGAACTTTTCTATCAGAACAGCACAGGCATCCAAGGTCACGCATGGAGCGGGTTTTGAGTCTAGTCTGGAGCTTATTTCTGAGCTCTCCCTACGCAGCAGGAGCTGTGAGCTGGGCCCTGGGCTAGGTGGAGCGGGGCAGGCTATGCGATGGATGAACGCCTTCCTTCGGCGCTTACAACACAGAGACAGGAGTCACCGCAAGGCAGGATGCTTTGGGTGGATAACAAGGTCACAGAAGGATTTTGAGATTTCGTCAACACTGCTTTCTTCAGTAACCTGGAAGACTCGGCAGAACTTAGCTTGTCTTATCAAAGTGAGAGGTAGTATTTTGATTCATTTAGGTAAATATAATTTATCATATTAAATATGCTTTTTCAAGCTGTATGTGCCCGCCATCTAGGGAGGGAGGGGCAGTTTGCGCAGCTTCCTCAGATGAGAACCACTCTTAGAAGAAGGGAGATAGGCAATGGAGCATTATACAGTAGCTAAAAAAAAAAATCAACAAAAACCTACTTTGAATTATAATTGCGACTTGGTACTAAGTTACACGTTCCAATTGTTTTGAACACTGTAACATTCTCTGTGTAGGCCTAGTGACAAAGATAAAAAATGAACCTTAAATTTGTAGCTACTAAAATCCAGACAATCCCTGATTGCCTGAAGGGTCCGTTTTCTGTGGGACACGGCTCAGCATGCAGCCCGCCCATTTTCCCATCGACAGACGACAGTTGGGCAGTAAGGGAGCAGTGAGGCGCTCTCCCACGTGGAAGACACAGTGATAATTACCAAGCATTTCCTTTTCTGCCCCACAGAGGGACAGAAGGGTCTTAATGAGTCGTAAGTGCCCTGCCAACAAGATGTTGTCGGCCTCACTGGTCTCACACTCAGCGGTGCGATTCGGTTCAAAGTTATCCAGCCACGTAATCTCATCTTCCAGCATGGTGGCTGGGCTGATCCTTAACTGTTCCATTTCCGAAGCTAAGAAGACAAAAAGAAATCAATTACAAACGGAAAGAGATGTCCCTTTATAAGGCAAATCTTGAGTTGAAGTCAGCAAGTCAAGCCCTACTCTTTGAAGGGCTGAGAAAGACTGCCGTCGATAAAAGGCAGCCGGCACAGGCCCCTCAGGCTTGCGCAGGCCCTCTACTTCTGAAAGCAGTCCGTGCTATCTGCTGGGATGGAGGGCCCCCATGCTGCTCCGACGCCCCCATCAGCCCGGGTGGACGCAGTGGCAGAGGGTGTGAGGGGCAGGCACACCGAGGCAGTGTTTGTAATGCCAACCAATGAGCCCAGCGCTCTGCAAAGGCCAACCAACGGTGCAGGTTTCTAAACAGTGAGCCAAACCCCTCACCCTTGACAACCAGTCGTTTCTATGTAAGTATCTCACTTTGCCCCGCAACCACGGATTCCGAGTAACATTTCATTCTGGCGTTGGAACTGGGCAGGGAAGGAGAGCTAGTGCTCTATTGTACCTCAGTACAGCAACACCCAGGCAGGGTGCCCACCCACACAGGGAGAGGGAAAGGGGCAGTCAGAAATAGCTTGGCACTGGATAGGAGTCTGATTCTCCACCACTTATTTGCACAAGACAAATATCCCCTAAAACAGCAATCCTGGGTCCCTCACTTACCACTCAGCAACACCAAGCCTCTAGCAATCATCCGTCCCCACGTTCTGAAGCTGGGCATACCCAGTCGTCAACAAGCGAAGCAGAGCCGCCCCTGCCAGCCCAAGCCACAGCCAAATCCGGAGGGCTGCTGCTGCCCTTCCCCCAGAGCCTGGTTGAAACCTCGCAATTTAGGGCACCCTGTTAAGATGGGCAGTCCCCCCACGTCTCTAGGTACAACAGCTCCCATTACGAAGCAAGACTCAGGCCATCTCAACTGTCTCCAACAGATCAATCTCCCGGCTCGGAGCACTGCACCCTCAGTTTTTGTTGAGACACTTCTGAAAGCGGACAAAAGCGTTTGCCTTAGAGATGCTGCTGAAGCTTGCCAGCCGCCTGCTCTAAGTGTCCGTGACGTGAAGACCGCTTCTGAGAGCGCTTTCAGACTTAGCCAGAACCCACCGGCATCGAGTCCATTCTGACTCGGGGCAGCCCTATAGAGATAGGGTTGGCAAGGCTGTCACTCTTTACAGGACCCCTAGCTCTTATCTTTTTCCTATGGAGTAGCTGGTGGGTTTGAACTGCTGACCTACTGGGCCTCAACAGTGCCACCACATGGCTCCAATTTTTGACAAGAGCTGGGGAAAAGATTGGTAACGATTATGTTTTCTCTGTTTATAACCTGCATGTATTTGAAGTATGTTTTCCTCTCCTGGACTTGACACTCTTTTCCAATTAATATTCTTGATAACCGTGATTTTCATTTTATTCATCTCTTATAAGCTGAAGCCAATCCTTTGTGCAAGACAGTGGAGAATAAACCAGCAACTTTGATTTTAATTACTAGCATTCCAGTATCTACTTAAATTATTTCAGAGTAAGTATAGACAATTAAAATCCCACGAGTCAGTTTAGTTATGGGTAGTATCAGGAAATCGAAGCGGACATAAATTTGTAACACGTGGGTGTACCAGAATAGTAACTGGAACGGGAAAATTGCACACTGAAGCGTTGGAATGGGAAATTCAGACAAAACAGCGTTGCCTCTTTAAGCAGCCTAATTCAGGCAAACTGGATTAATGTCAGAACTGTGGAAGGTTACATAAATCCAAAGCAGTCGAAGACTGCTATTTCCTACTCTGCCTGTTAGGAGATTTGGTTGCTATGCAATGTACACGCTGCTCTTATTTATTTATTTATTTTAGATAGAAGAGTCAGCTTCTAGAACAGTGGTTCTCAACCTGCGGGCTGCAACCCCTTGGGGGTGGGGGTCAAACGACCCTTTCACAGGGGTCGCCCTATTCATAACAGTAGCAAAATTATAGTGATGAAGTAGCAACGAAAATCATTTTATGGTTGGGGGTGGTGGTCACAACATGAGGACCTGTATTAAAGGGTGGTGGCATTAGGGAGGTTGAGAACCACGGTTCTAGAAGGATGTGTTCATCTGTAATTTTTTCCATTCTGGTACCCACATTTTATACATTCAATCCATTCTAATTTTGCTGGTCATGAATGACCTGGGAAGTAGTGGTTCAAAGACCTCTTCAAATCATAAGGCTCTACTGATAGAATTTCTAACAATATTAAACCACCTAACACTATATAATTCTCTAAATGATCATCAGAATTGATCATCCTACAGAAAAAGATCCTTCCCAGTAGTTTTGTCTAAGCGTAATTAAAATGTGAGCCGTGGAACAGTTTTTCAGCAATAGAATCTACGGACCCTGTCCATCACAATAATGGAACAGTATACAACACAGGAGCTCACTGGTACACAGATTTACATGCTATTTGCAGGGAAACAAAAGTCAACTTTGAACAATCATGACAATCTTATTTTACGTCTCAGATATTTAAGCCAGATTTAGAATGTCTACTTGTTCTTCTTTGTAGTCATCCACCTCCCACCCCCACCCCACTCCCCGCACACACAAATCAGTTAGGTATGTACTTACTTGTCAGATCATCTAATAACTGGCACCTCAGATCAAAATACTCCATACATTGAGATAACAGTCTAAAAGCACAATTAAGTTTCAGTTATTAGAAAATGACTGATTCAAAAAACAAAACATTTTCCTTATAAAAACAAGTTAAAAATGAGCAGGATTTTCTGAAGCAAAAGGAAATTTTTACACTGATTCTACTTCTATATTTTAAGCAAGCACATGAATGAATTTACTTCTACTGACACAATACAGGAACAACAGTGTAAAGAGAGGGAAACTTACTATCACATTCTGCACTAACGAGTGCACTGGTTAAATATGTAACACACTGATTGCATTCATTCATTCAAATCATCAGCCAGTACTTAACAAGCACCTACTACGTGCCTGGCACTGTTCTAAGGGAGCAGTGAATAGAAGAACAGAGGGGAGAAACAACACATTTAAACATTACACACATGCACGCGTACACGTGCCCAGTGAAAACCAGCGCGGACAGGAAATAACAGCAGCCTAAGTGGAGACAGAGGAAACAATTCTGCCTCGGAAGATCAAGGAAGGGAGACACACATTTAGAGTAGTTGATGACACAGGTTTTAGAGTCCCACACCAATTCTGATTTTAAGCTTGGCACCACCACTTACAGGGGGTGGGGTGGGGTTGGGGTTCATGGCCAACTTATTCCAGTATTAGAAGGAAACATACACGCATACACAAATGCAAACGTGAGAGGGGCTCAAGCAGAGTGTACAATGGACCGAAGATTATTTTAAAAAGGGGACAGTAGTACTGTAAAATTCACCTGACTGTTGAGAGGATCAACAATACTACATGCAAAGAATTTAGCATGCTTTGTGGGGCACATGGTAATTATTACAACCATCATCACTACTACTGTTATTAAGAGAAAATATACCAAACGCCAAACTTGAACGTTAAAAAAAAGTAATTTTATGTAAAACAAATTTCTATCTATTTTAATTTGGGTATCTTTATTGCAAAATCACTCCCTGGCATTTGGTTTTACACCATTAATGATTTTTTTTTTCATGCTAGTTCACGTTTAATCTTGAAAAACTGTTAACATCATTATAACATTTGGATCAATTTTACACATTCAAGTCACTCACAATATTTAAGAAGCCCAAATCCTGATTTTATTGGTAAATCAGAAATATTAAAAATAGGTTATGCACCCAAAATAATGTTTGTAGTGAGACTCAAATACATGGACCATGAAACTCCCTATTTATGGCACGAGGCCATAAATACCAATGCGCATCAAGTCCTGTAATGATGACATGCATACACGGATAACATAACTCAATTTGAAGAAATGTTACAGATTATGCATTTCACATCTAAAAAATGCTGACATTAAAAATAAGTTTGGGTAGGTGTTTGGGTAGGTGTTGATAGGGGGCTGGGCTCTCATGAGCACTAAGAATGCACACACTGATTCCGTCATCTCTCTGGGACCGTCATCACCCACATGAGGCTCTGGTGAAAGTGGCTTAAACTTGAGGTGAAAGGAGGAACTCCTATCTCGCCCTCTGGGCTCAGACTGGAAAAGCCATGCAAGCCTGTGGAGCAGAGTTCGGGCAGGTAGACCCGACTCACAGCCAGCAGCACCAGTGTAAAACAGAGGAAGCCATCTAGAAGAGCCCGGCTCTCCGTGGATAGGGAGAGATGACGTGCACCGAGTCCAGAGAGGACTGACAGAAGTGACGGGCACTGTGACCTTGACACAATGGCCAGCTCAGAAACTGCCAGGCTGTCACCAACCAGGTTCCTCCTCCTCCTCCTCCCTGGGCTGGGTGCGCTGGGGGTGAAAGGAGAGAAGAGAGCGCCTAGAGTGCTTCCTCGGATTTTCCTCGCCTGAATTCAGAGGGAAAGAGCAGTGCACTCTTTCAGGAAGGAGTCCTTTCTGGCTAACTCTGTTTCCCACCCGTGTCACATACCTCTGGTTGACGCCTCGCATAATACTGGTTGGGGACCAGAGAGGCAGCTGCGCAGTGAGAATGACCCCGAGGAGAAACTGATTTGGCTTCTGTACATCTGGGTGGGCTGAAGTGTCGGTCTGACTAAGCGTATACAGCTGGTCACAGGCAACTCGGCGGATCTGAAACATGATTAGTGGCCAACGATGGAGTTCAACAAATATTAAAAAGGGATTTTCCTCCACAGCCTACACTGTTGGTTACTGATGGAGCCTAACAAAGATGAGAGGTGCAGTTCTTAATGGCAACGTTTTCACCGAAACTGAAAGAGTTCATTAAAAATAAGTGTATTTGGGGAGCTGCTTTCCCGCTGTCATTACTTATTATCTAAGCAATAGGGATATAGTTTAATCTAAATGAAAGTTAGGAAAAATGTCAAGTGTTTAATATGTAAGTTAATTTTGTAAAGATGTCAGAATTAGAAGCTATAATGAAAGTTCAAGGTTTAAAGTTGGCCTTTCCCGGTTTTGACCCACCTGTTGACATTTAATGCCAGCTGCCCTTGTCAGCTGTAGCTATTGAACACTGGCTGCGTCATCTGGTGGTGTGAACTAATTATCTCCACAATAAAAGCCAGGCATAATGCCACTGGTTTCACTCTTCCGCGCACTAGGGGCTTAACTTCGGGTGGACCTGCACCAACACCGAATGGCAGGGCAGAGCACCAACACAGCCACTGCACCTGGAGGACTCCAAGAACACGCACTGCCTTCGGTGCGTCTCCCCGTTCCACAGATGTCCGAGGTCCACAGCAGAGCAGCATCAAAGGGTTTTTAGAAAATAATTTTAAAATCCTTACCTCAGAACTCGGGGATCCGAGGAGGATATCGATGATAAAATCAGCAACACAGGGCAAGTTGTAAAAAGATGCTAAGCATAAAGGGAAGGGGGTGGGAGAGAATTAGGTTAGGCAACATATTAAAACATTTTTTTAATTTGAATAATTTAAGCTTAATGTAGTAGAAACGTATCTCTTCTTCTTCATGGAGCCAGAATGGAGACCTTGGAAAGAGCTTCCATGTCTGTCCATCTGCCTCATGAAATTCTAAGGTGCTCAGGGGGACAGGACTGTGTCTCAAGCATCTTTGTACCCCACTCTGCCCCCACACTTCAGCACAATGCCTTGCACATATAGTTACAGAGTCAGTATTTATTGCACCACACAAATTCCACGACTTATTTCCTGTAAAACGCTGCCTCAAACTTAGCAGCGCGGTGTGTCCAGTGGACTTCCAGCTCACACTGACCCACGTGACGGGACAGAGCTGGCCCAGAGTCCGCTCTTCAGGTAACAGCCGAGCGCTTAGCCCTTTTCTTGGGAGGGCTCTTCACTGAGCACAGTTACCATTTTTAAACGCTTCATTTGAAAGTCTCTATACCATACAATTCTAGGAAAACTGAATTCAGAGTATAGTGCACACACAAAAGCCATTTGGTATCACATACAACCACAGAAACACACTTTTGCTCAAAGGAAATAATCTTGAGTACAATAGCTTTTTCTTATGCATTTACTTTGCTTATCTTTACCTCTGATTTATGCAATTAATATGCTTGCTACGTGGAATTCATGATTGCCAATTACATACACTGAGCATTACTCATCAGAAAACGTACTGCTCCTATGTACTGGTACAATTTAAAAAAGTACACGTGCTAAAACGTCCATCCTGAGTATTTACTGAGGACCCACTAGACACCAGGCAGTGTCTGAAGGTTAGGGTTCAGCTGGGGTGGGGGGTGGGAATGGAGCAGCCCCTGTCTTCTGTGTGTGTCCTATAAAGTTAGGGAGGACGTGACAGTACTGAATAAGATGAACACATTTCAAAAGAGGGAGGCGCTACAGGAATAAGTGGGCAAAGGACCTGGGCAGTGCTGGAGCAGTGGGAGGGCTGCGACTTGTTATAGTGATCAGAACATCTCCCTTCGAAGGGGCCCTTTAGGAGGGGGAGCCACCAGAGTGAGGAAGAACATACCAGGTAGCACAGTGGTTCTCAACCTGTGGGTCGTGACCCTTTGGGGGGGCGGGAGGGTTGAATGACACTTTCACAGGGGTCTTCTAAGACCATCAGAAAACACCTATTTCCGATGGTCTTAGGAACCGAGGCACCGCTCCTCAATCCGTCTTCAAGCAGGTCTGCCCACATGCAGATACGCCCACATACGAGTACCCTGTGTGAAGACTGTCACCCATGCTACACCATGCTTCAAGACAACATTTAATTTATTTATCACTATAAATAAATATTTCACAATATCTAATTACATATTGTTTTTGTGTTCAATTTGTAACAATGGAAATACACCCTGCACATCAGATCATGACAATCCATAACAGTAGTAAAATGACAGTGATGAAGTAGCAACGGGAATAATTTTATGGTTGGGGGGGGTCACACAACATGAGGAACTGTGAAAGGGTTGTGGCATTTGGGGGGTTGAGAACCACCGAGCTACCGGGATCAGTCAGTGCAAGGGCCCTGGGCCATACACAAGGGCAGAGTTGCCAAAGCGCGGAGAATGAAGGGGGAGCAGAATGGGAGGGCCTGGAGTACTGAGGGGCTAGGACTACGCGGCATCTTGAAGACGGCTTCGCTTTGACTCTGTACGGACAGAGAAGCCACAGAGGAACAATGTAAATGGGCCGCTGTTTCAAAAGGTCCCTCTGGTGACTGGGTGGAGAACAAACTATAAGCACAGAAGTTGGGAGATGAGTCGGATCCAAACACAAAAAAAGCGCCAAACCCACTGCTATCGAGTTGATTTCAATTCATAGTACCCCTACGAGACGGAATAGAACTGTCCCACAGGGTTTCCAAGGCTGCCACATCTTTTACCCACAGAGTGGCTGGTGGGTTTGAACCCAGAACCTTTCAGCTAACCTTTCAGTGTCTGACCACTGAGCCACCAGGGCTCCTTTGTCAGGGCACTGTTGGTGTAACCCGAGTAAGAGGATGGGAGGTCGCAGGTGCTGGCAGTGGAGGGGGCACTAAGGAAGTGAATTCGGATCTCGCTGGAAACAGGATGTGCTGACCGATTAGAAACAGGGCTGCAGAAAAGCATCAAGGACACCGCTTGGGGCCGGAGCCCGTGGATGAAGGCGGGTGCCGTTAACTAAGGAGCAGAAAGTCTTGGGTCATAGGGATAGGCACAGTGCTTCGTTCGGTTCTAAGCATGTTGTATTTGAGGTGTCTATTCGACATGTGGGATGCCTATGAACTACGCCAAGCCATGTGACTGTGTGGTCCATAACAACTGGATAGCCCTGAGAGGAAGGGGAATTCCAGAACACTGCCCTGTGCTCAGGTGGAACTTGTACGTAGGTCAAGAGTCGGTTGTGCACACAGAACAGGAGGCCGCTGCATGGTTTAAGATCAGGGTTATATCCTCTCACCATATGTTCAATCTGTATGCTGAGCAAATCATCAGAGAAGCTGGATTCTACGAAAAAAAATGTGATCTCAGGAGCCTTAGCAACGGCCTGTGGTATGCAGATGACACAACCTTGCTTACTGACGGTAAAGAGGACTTGAAGCACTTGCTGATGAAGATCACGGACTGCAGCCTTCAGTATAGATAGATTACAACTCAATGTGAAAAAGACCCTAATCCTCACAACTGGACCAATAAGTAACACATCATCATGAGTGGAGAAAAGACTGAAGTTGTCAAGGATTTTGTCTTGCTGGGCTCCACAATCAATGCTCACAGAAGAGAGCCGTCAATAAAACAGATGAAATAACTTGTTGCATTAGATAAATCTGCTGCATAAGACCTCTTTAGAGTGGTGAAGAGCAGGCAGGTTATTTTGAAGACTAGGATGCGCCTGACCCAAGCCGTGGTGTTTTCAATGGCCTCCCACGTTGATGTGAAAGCTGGACAACATGAATAAGGAAGACTGAGGAAGGCTCGATGCATTTTAATTACTATGCTGGCAGAGAATATTTACAGTCCTACAGACTGCCAGAAGAACCAACAAATCTCTAGGAAGAAGTAGAATCAGAGTGCTCCAGAAAGGCAAGGATGGCAAGACTCTGTCTCATCTACTTGGGACATTTGTCAGGAGAGACCAGTCCCCGAGAAGGACCTCAATCTTGGTAGAGCAGACAGGCAGAGAAAAGGACCTCAATCTTGGTAGAGCAGACAGGCAGAGAAAGAGAGGGAGGCCCTGAACAAGACGGGCTGACACAGCGACTGCAACATGGGGCTCAGACATAGGAACAACTGTGAGGGCAGGGCAGGACTGAGCCGTGTTTCCTTTTGTTGTGCCCTGGGTCCCTGTGGGTCGGAACCAATGATCTGACATCCAAGTGGATGCAGTTGCAAATTTTGGAGTCGCCAGCACATCGATGGGATTTCAGGGTGTCTGGCTGACTAAAATCACGGCGAGAGTAAGCGTGGACTGAGAGCAGATGCCCGGCTAGTGTGGGAAGAACAATTGCTGGTAACAGCTCCCATGTGCCAAAGCAAACCATAAAGATGAAAGAGCTAACCTTCAATATCATAATCTTTCATCGTGGAGTCATTATCAGTTTAGGAAGCTGAAAGGCAGACGCACCTCCCTGGTTAGCACCTACCGTGGCACCTCATGTACAGCAGGTGCTCCATGAAGATCTGTTCAGATTTAACTACTCTAACATAACTCAATCCACACATCAACTTCTTCTCAGATCCGGGAAGAATCTGGCCTACCCTAGAATGGATTAACCACAAGTAAGCCTCTGGCATACCCAGCTGCTGGCTCCGGAGCTGTAGGCACGTAACCAGAAGAGACAGCGCCTCTCCTGCGATCAGAGAGTCTTTGGTGGACACAGACTGCTGCCGAACGCAGATTCCCGCATGCAGGGCGACTGGCTCTCCTTCACTCCCCGAGCTGCAGTTGCTTCCTGAAAACAGGCAGGTACAAGTTACTGTGGAGCCCATGGACACTGGGGGATCTTCTGATAACCTTGTAACATGTGCTAGTGTCATCATGTGAATTTCAACAAAAGTCTTAAGACAGGAGATTCCATCACTTCCATTTGAAATGCCGTTCATGTCTCAAAATGTGTTTACAAGGTAAACCTAAGGTAATACAAGTTAAGAGTAATATAATTTGGGGTGAGGGAATCCTCCCAGGGTACTGAAAATGCTCTACAGGTTGTTTTAAATTAGACACATACAAAATAACCTACATCGCATAGTAACATAATGTGTACATACATATGCATGTCATATCTTTTCAGCAGAGTGATCAGGAAAGCCCAATGAAGCTGGGAAATAGGGCTATGAAAGCTTAAGAGTAAACCAGCCAAACGAGGAAAGGCCTGTTCCAGGCTGGGCTTCCAGATGCATTTGTCCTAGAGTCTGACTCACTTTTCTCACGGCGCTTTCATGCTAACGTGAGCCGGAAACCCTGCTGGGGGTGCTTTCCCCACTCATGTTTTTAAATACAGATTTTCTTTCTTAAAAGAAGGGCAGTGTCCACGCAGAAAGATGTGGAACTATTCAGTACAGCCTGATGAATGGGTGCTCGAGCTCACGAGCGAGGGAAAATGCATCCTCCAAGCATGGATAATTCTCTCAGGTATTTCTTGCCCAATGCTTTACTTTCCCTGTTGAATCAATACCTGAACTGCTGAGTCTGTTTCGAATTCCAGCAGGGAACAGAGAATTGCTTTCTTTAATTGGCTGGCTACTCCCAACAAGGTCAAGGCGTCCTGCGGCTGCAGCCCACGACAGTCTCATGAAACAAGCCACGGTGGAAGTGAAGTCGCTGACTTCCATTGTCTAAGGGATGTGGACAGTGTTAGGAGAGAAGGCAGCAGTACTTGAGCACCCTCCATTGACTGAGTAAGTGTCTTCAATTCTGGGAGACACCTCCCCCGCCCCGGCCTGTCCAGAAGTACAGCCCTGCTCACACCCCAACACTATGCAGACCCGGGCCGCGCCCTGCCCAGAAAACAGACCCCCTCTCTAGAGTCTGGTCTCAAAGGAGCCCTTCAGTGGTCTGTATTGCGTTCTCTCTGCCCAGACTACTGGAACCTCGTAGAGGCCCAGCCTTAGGTTCACTGTGCTCATGCTTTCCTGGCTGGAGTTCACACTGCTCCTCTCTCCCGCCCCTTCTTCTTAAGTCTCTATTCTTCAAACCAAAAAGCCAAACTCAGTGCCTGTGAATCCATGGTGCCCATAATTACCCTGATAAAGCAGGACTGCCCCTGTACGTTTGGGAACTCTTGATGGGCACAGAAAGACCCGCTTGCCTCCCTTGAGGCCATTAGTGGTTTCCACTGGTGCCCTTGCAGGTGACAGGCCAACGTCTGACCAACCGCCACCAGGGCTCCTTGCCTCACCTGCCACCTCCTACTTTAAACACTCTCACGGAGCTACAGGAGAGAAGCCGCTTCCTCTGAAGGCCACAGGACAGGCCCTTCAGGGCGCTCGTGGAACTCGGTGCTTTCTACCTCGACCGCTGGTCATGTCTGTCCTCGTGTTCTCTTTCTTACACAAGTTCTCTGACAAACAATAGCCATGCCTTAATCGCTCTCTTTTTTGGTCACATTCAATGACTATTTCTGCTCTTTTTATACTTTTTTCCTGGCATTAATCACTGCCTGGTTTTTCCATTTGCTTTGCTTTTTATGTACTGTAATGCTCCCTTCATCTTTGATTTCTTTGTCTTCAGCACCAGAGGCTGGGGTGCAAATGTGTACAACAGTGGTATTAACCGGCATTCCTTGTAGGGGTATGAGATGATCGCTGAGCACGGTTTGTACTGCGGTAATGAATGTTAACACCATCACTGTTCCATGTCATCCCTGGGCCGGGACAGCACATGAGTGTCCAATTCAAAGTGGCTCCCAGTGCCTAGATAGAATCATTTGTATGTCCACAGAACCTCTGCACTCCACGACCAAAGCCTTCTAAACCAGAAATGCTTAAAACTTCACGGACCCACTGATCACTTACTTGTATTGCCACCCGGGCAGCAGGGATGATTTCCTCAACCCTAATAGAGGACCTGTCGGATACGGAGAGTTGCCGGTAGGACGACTTTTCTGGGGTGCCGCAAAGGGACATCTGCCTACTTGTCTGACGGCTGACGTTTCGAAATGGGCGAGAGGAAAGTGCTTCGATGCCATCTTTGGTGATGTCGTCATCTAATAAAGTGGGCATTGTTTGTCCAACAAGCAAAAACCTTACAATGGAATAAAGAGTAGGCTTATTCCAGGCCATGTCACACGATGTAAAATGATAGGGTTTGGAAAGAGAAACAAACTACTGCCGTGAGAGACGAGCGCAGCATCGATGGACATACCTTGCGAGTTGCAGGCAGATGGAATAAACACCTTGCCTGGTTTCGTAGTCGACTTCTGATGGGATGGAGTCCCTCTGCATGACATTGACAACCAAACTTACAGAAAAAAAGAGAGGACAGTTAAGACTTCTGTTTCTTTTATAGGGAACTATTCATACGTAATTTAGTTGGCTAGCAGCAGCATCAATTCGAGTTTCTGCAAGATCCTCACAAAAATGGACCATACATATTCCCACTCCAATGCTTTTCTTGAATGCTCCTGATCTACATTGAAACATACTCCTTTCTTAGTCAAAAGAACAGTCACGACAGAATGTTTTAGATAGTTTCTTCTTCTCAATAACTAGTCCGAGTTCACTAAATAACCGTTACCTTGGCGGTAATAAAACAATCAATTCAAAAATATGTCCAAAATGGGCATATTCAATTAAACTAACTTGTCTCTCATTGTGTTTGCAAATCTTCCTACCTGGTTCCCCTACTTCCATTCATAACTGCCCCTCTCCCGCCCCGCTCCCCATCTCTTGTTAAAGACCAACCAGTGCAATCCCTTCAGATCATGGCCTCCTCTAAGAGATCCTCCCTCAGAGTTGCTGACAGGAGACCTGTCCTCTCTCTGGGCTTCTCCTGGCCCAGTGCTCTCTGCCCAGCCAGCCCGAGTTGCTGCTGCTCTCGGCACCCGCCGACCCGGCCTGCCCTGCTGCTCCCTGTGGGAGCACCTTTCCCTAGGTGTCTCCTGGTCTTGTTCCCCGTCTCTTTCAAGTCTGCACTATGTTGCTGAGCAGGGAAGTTTCCTCTAATCGCTCTATCAGAACCGCAACTCTCTCTTTCATCATTCTCCATCTTCCTGTTCTCGACAAAAGCTCTTATGTGTGTATCCATGACGTGACTTCTATTTCTGATCATCGGATAGGCACGTTTTCTTACTGTCTGTCTCATTCTCTTGACTGTAAGCTGATTTATTCACTGCTCAGCTCCTGCTTTGCAGAGCAAAGCTTGGCAATAAGGTGATGCACAAAAACTCTGAGTTGACTCCCACTCATCGTGACACTACTGGACAGAGTTTACAAGTGTGCACATCTTGAATGAAGTGGAGCCACTACTGGTCTAGAACCTCTCCCCTCCCCCAACAACTTTAGAATGTCCCTTCCTTATTTACCTAGGGAATGTCCAGGAATTTCTCGGCTCCTGAGTTCAAATGTCAATTCCTAGGAAGTATTGCATAGCTACTTCTACTCTAGGAAAATGTGGCCACCTTTTTTTTCACTCCCAGCCATTTTTTTATGTGTCTTTGAAAACATGGATATGGTATAAGTGTGTTCTTTTCCTTTGCTAAACCATGAGCATCTCCAGACCAGGGTTAATAGCTACGTGACCTCTGCATCCTCAGCACTAAGTAGAATTCCTAGCACAATATGGACCACTGGGAGTCAAATTCACCTTATCCCAAACTAACGTAGGAATCAGAAGTCAGCTAGAATGGGAAGCTACACCTTTCTCTTCTTGAGCACTTCCCCCACTTCAGGGGAAGACACATGCTTCTTTAGGCTCTTTCGGGGAACAGATTACAAGGATCTACACATAACCTCCTCGCTGGGGGACGGACAACAGAACAGTGGGTGAAGGGAGATGGCGGACAGTGTAAGACATGACAAAATAATAATAATGTATAAATTACCAAGGGTTCATGAGGGAGAGGGGAGCGGGGAGGGAGGTGGAAAATGAGGAGCTGATATCAAGGGTTCAAGTAGAAAGCAATTGTTTTGAGAATGATGATGGCAAGAAATGTGATTGACACAATGGATGGATGTATGGATTGTGACAAGAGTTGTATGAGCCCCCAATAAAGTGATTTAAAAGAAGAAACTATTCTAAAGGATGAGACAGCATGCCTTCTCAACACTCCATAGAATGCCTTACAGGAATCATTCAGTCTTTCTAGAAACCAGTAACGGACACCACCGCATGCCCGTCCGGCAACTCGCCGACCAGCGCGCTGAAACGAACCTCAGACCGCCGGCTTTGAGGAAGTTCTCACAGAACGATTTGGCACAGCTCCGTGCCATGTCGTCATCAGCGGTCGGCATGAGTTTAGAGCTCAGCACCTTGGAATCAGAGACGCACAATTAATCATCCCAACATCTTGGGGGGAACAACTCCTCTGCTAAATACAACATGCGGGTACCCGAGTCAGAGAACATCTTCTTCAAGTGTGATAATGAAAATAACTGCACTTTCCAAGTTGTATTTACACAGCAAGAGAAATCTGCTCTGAAGAAAACGGATGTGCTCTTCATGAGACCAGCAAATGTGAACATCAAGGGCCTCAGGACTGGAAAAGAATGGGTGACTTATATGGTCTTTAAAATGTGTATAAACTGAAATTTTATAAAACAGCCTAGATATTAAAAAATCTCAATGAACTCCCCTTACTGATGACTTTGCTTTAACTCCTATTTCGTGAACATTTCCACCACTGCCATCTGTGCAGAGGCGTCCCTGCGGCTGTGAACCACTGACTTTCCACTTAGCAGCCAAGCACTTATTCAATGGGCAACAAGGCCCCTAACAATAGCACCCATCACTCACAGGGCACGTGACACAGTCCTTTCTCATGTAGGTGAGCCCTGGTTTAAAACATATTCAACTTATGAAGAACCTCACTGTTTTTTTACATATTGTTAATAGTATGTACTATAAACAATGTTGTAGTAATTTGCTTATATATAATTTGCTGATGCTATAATTCTCAGATGTTCACAAAAGATAAGCTTAATAAAGATATTGATAATAAAAGGCAATAATGAAAACCTTAAAAAAAAAGATGCATTCAGCTTCTAGTCAGAAATGCCACAAGGCAGAACTGTCGGAAGAGACGCATGCATGAAGTCAGGGACTATCTGCACATGCACACGATCTCCATTCGCCGCAGAGAAAGACCGCGAAGGCGCCTTCAGCAGCAGCCCTAGAGCACTGCTGCTGACCCCAAAGGCTGGAGCTTCCGACCCATGCGCTGGGGCAGCCCATCTCACAGATAGCAAACCCTCAGGGGGAAAGCTTTGCTCTGTGCTACAGAACTGCTGTGAGCTGGAATAATTTTGGTTGACCACGTACTGTGCCATTATGATGCAGGTGAAGAATAGGGAATACGGATGGACTGACAAAAAAACAAACAAATCTGTGTTGAAGCAGCATAGCCAGAATGTCCCTGAAAGGCAGGGATGGTTAGACTCAGTCTCAAGTTCTTTAGACATGTCACGGTAGGCTAGCCCCTGGAGAAAGTTATCATGCTTGGTGAGGGAAGGGCAGTAAAAGTAAGGAAGGCCTGCCCTCCACAAGGTGGCCTGATTGCTAACAGTGACTGAGCATCAATGGGCTCAAACCTAACAAGTAGTGGGAGGACGGTGCAGGACTGAGCAGCGTTTTGTTCTGCTGTACACGACGACCCTGAGTCTGAGCCAATCTGAAGGCACCTGACAACAACACAAGCATAAAGATGAGCTGCTTAATATGCATCATCCACGAGTCGCACTATGACTTGAGAGCTGACGCGACCTCAAGGCTGTGAGACTCTAATTCGAATCCAGCGTGTTCATGACTCATACCCATGCTTCTCTGAAGTCATGGCAATACTTAAGTAAAGGGAAGTCAGGTGGATCTTCTGGCAAGTCAAGAGAAGTATTTCATAGAGAAACCAAACTGTGGTACAGCATGACAAGCTGGATTGTCCTTCAGTTTTACCATCAATTATCAGCTAAATGGGATGCTGTGCCATTGAGCAGGTCTCATCTCCGAGGCCTCTCTGGATCACCTGGATACGGTAGTGTTAGAATGGTTCCTGGCAAATTTCACCTGTCTGACTGCCAGGTTTGTCGTACCGTGGTGGCTTTCAGGTGCCTGAATGCTGGAAGCTAGGTCACTGGAACTTCAAATATCTGCTGTGCTACCTATGGTGGGCAGGTTTCGGTGGAGCTTCCTCACCAACACAGACCAGGGAGGAAGGTCTGGTGATCTACTGGGAAAAATGAGCCAACGGACCTTACAGGCAATAAGATGATGGAGAGAGCAGAGCATCGGGCAACACTTCAATCTGTTATATGTCAAATTTGCTACGAATTAAAGCTGACTAGATGACACCACCACCACCAAAAACAAATTGTATCCTTTGAAAAAACAAAACAGGATATATTTAATAGCTCTGAAACCATCCTATGGAGCACAATTCTACTCTTGACACACGGGCTCACCATGAGTTGACACTAACGTGAATCAATCGAGCTGAGGGAGCTAACAATTCCTTATTCATATGCTCTTTTTCGAGCATAGGGAGCCCTGGAGGTGTGGTGGTTACAGACTGTGCTGCCGACTGCCAGGTGGGCAGTTCAAAGACCACCAGCAGCTCCAAGGGAGAAAGACAAGGCTTTCCACTTCCACTCCCCTGGAGTTCGAATCTTGGAACCCCACAGGGGCAGTTAGTTTTTCCCTGGCCTCCAGGCCTTCTGAGTCAGAATCAACTGGATGGCAGTGAGTCATTTGCAAGCATCATGCACACAAGTATAAACTGAAAAACCAAATGAAAAGACGAGCACTTTCAAAGGCAAAGTTCAATTTTTTCCCCCAAAGTTAATTTTCTAAGAATTCAGCTTACAACAGAAATCTGTTTGTTTCTAAAAGCAAGACTCTGAAAAGCAAAAAGGAAATGACAGTAAGTCTCTTACTTCTAAGTTGTAGAGCACTCTGAAGGTGGACATTCCTGGGGCGAAAGACCGGAACAGGCTTTCTAAAATGGAGCTGGCGCTAGGCTGGTGCTGCTGCTTTGCGGAGAGGGAAGGGGACTTTGAAGACTGAGAACTGGATTCAGAGAGCAATGTTTTCTAAGTTTGAGAGAACAAAAGAAGGAATGCATGCTATGAAAGCACAAATTAAAAAGCTCTCAGGGCATATTCTAATATACAAGTACATAGTTTTGACAATAGCTATTCAGAAAACAAAAGGCTTACAAATTAATCCTAAGGTGCATGGTTGTAATAATGATCAAAACCTCAAACTTAATCATATAAATTACAATTGATCAACAAGATTCAAATACTACATGAAGGCCTTTGATAGCGTTTTCCAATTAAGCATTCATTTCTCTATGAGCTTTTTGGAGCCCCCTCCTGTATTTTGTAGTTACATTAATTTTTTTCCTTCCCAAATACATAAACTATAGCTGTCTAGAATCTGCTGATCTCAAGTTCCACCCGGGAAATACGAAATGCACATCTTCGCAAAACTACCAAGTTTGTTCTAAATGAATTTACTCTGAGAACTTAATTAAGTAATATTATCAACAAAAGATGATTTTAATACATGTACATAACCCTTAAGACCAACATCTTAAGATTTAAATGAAAGGAATTTTAACTATTAAATATGAAAGAAGTAAATGCTAAACCATTTATGTACGAACTCCAACTTCTGCAACTATCACATGCTGAGAAAGACTGACACGAAAGAAAAGTACTTCAGAGCTACCTTATGACCATAGACAACCCATTTCCTCTCTCGGAGCCCTGGCTTCTTCATAACTACCGTGAAGACAGTAGAAGTAGATGGTGTGAAAGTGTCTAAGGTATGACACATGTATGCATGCATGTATATACACACATATATACTTATCAAGTACTGCTATGAATCATGGAAAACTTTATTAAGTAAAGATGTCAAAATGTGAAGCTATGGCTTCCCTCCCAGAATATCCCCAACCCTGGTCTATCTGCCACTGCAGGCATTTCCAGTCCTCTAATTATTCTCTTAAGAACTCTCAACTTTGCAACTGATGCCACGTCAAAATCGTAGTCTGGGCATCGAAAAGGTCTGAACTGTGTTCCTTTACAATGTTCTTGTTGTTTGGGGAACAAAAAGAAACCTCAGAGGGCAAGGTCAGGGCCGTAGGGTACCTGGGATGGGGTTTATTCAATAGACGGTTGCAGGAACGAGCAGGTGCGTGGCTGTGATGGGAAATGCCTGGGCGCGCGCGGCTCTCCCGGGACTTCCAAACACCAAGCGGTTTACAACTTTTTAAGAACGTCCTAATAAGCTCTCTAGCTCATCCCCTTTCCTCCGGAAAATCTATCTAAATGACTTCTTTGGAATCCTCCCTCCCAAACCAGTCACCATCATCTTCTGGGCTGACTTCTTTGCCTTGAATTCACCCTTGAAGTCTTCCTGACCTTCCTTAAAATGTTTGCTCCACTTAAACCTGCGGTGTTATATGGGGAAGCATTTCCATAAACTTGCTGCAAAGCTGCAATGATTTGGGAAGACAGTCACTTGAGGTTAGATGATAGTTAGCTCTCCTGACCTCAAAAGTTATTTCCGCCCTCCCATGATATTGGGGGGAGGGGGGCACGAATCCTATCAAGACTAAGACAAAAATACTACTGAGAAACCTTGTCTGCTGCCTTCCCAGAGACGTGTTGAAACACACGTTTTGTACCTGCCCCGTGGTGCTGTGGATAAGGGTTGTCTGCACCCAGTCATGATGTGCAGTCTCAGAAGCCCTAAGGAACAGCTTCCCGTCGGTAGGTTTGCTAGGGGTTGGAGCTGAGTCGATAGCAGGGGGTTTGGTTGCTGATTTCTGTGCGAACTGGAGCCTCAGCAAAACACTTCTTCACTCTTCCCTGGACGTGCTCCTAAATCACTTCAAAAGCCAGCCTGAAGTCTTCACTTGGGTTTAGGGCAAAGATAAATTCCCAAAGAAGGAAAACTTTGTAGGAGAGGTATTGCATAGTCTGAATGGGCTTTTATGTTGTATTTTCAGAGAATCCTAACACAAAATTTCCATGGCAGTGACACTCATGCATACCTTTCTTCCTAAAGAATCAAGCTGATCAAGGGCTTCCTGAATGGCTGGGTCAGTGGGTATCAAGAGCAGAAGCTTCCGTACACGTAGTGTTATCCTGAAATGATCCAAACAGAATTTTTTTCACCCAAGTTGGTTTATTTTCACCCCCTTAACCTGAATTAAAAAAAAAAGTTTTGTTTTTTTTTAAAGGTCCACTAATACTTGTATTTACCTTGGCTCCTCTAGATTGGCAAGCTGGTAAAGCATGTCAAAGACGTTGCATACAAGCGCCATCACCACTCCCGGGAGGGACTTCTCCTGGGAACAAGAACAGCACGGACAGGTTGGTAAGCGAATTCTCTCCTTTCCTCACTGCATTTGCAAAGAGTACAGACACGACTTCTGAGAGCCTGGGGGCATGAAGAGGACGAGGGCCTCTCTCTCCTCCAGGGTGCTCGCGGCTCTGCATGCCGGCCACAGGGCCCAGAGACAGGCGGAGGGGAGACGGGAAAGAGGGGCACCTGGTTGTAGTGTCGGAGTGGGCACCACTGACAGCTAGCAGGGCTCAGCTCAAGTGAACAAGGTAAGGAGTCGTTTAAAAGCGATATTTAGGTAACAGACATGTATAAGATTCACAAGCAACACACATGTAATATCACTTGTTTTTTTCCCCTACAGATGAGGGAAGATAATCTAGCTCTGCAGTAGAAATGCAGACGTAAAGCAACTACTATTTTCTGCCTACTGAACACCACTATGGAATGTATTTATAAAAAAGGCTTTCAATGCATTTTGAATACCTATGAAGTCCTTAAAAATAGTATACTTTAAGATTTTGGGTTGTTAATGAGTTGTCATAGTGCCACTGTTGATTGGGATTTTTTTCCTTAAATTCATGCAACAGATGTATATGAATTAAAAAAACAAATAAACACCTCAGAATACTAAAACTAAACCTGATGGACTTTTTTTTGACATCTATAGCAAACTATGCTGTCTAAGTTAAGAAGATACAATCACACAAAAATCTTAAATTTGGACTTAAAGGATAAAACACACCACACGCTAATCGTGGGCGGGTGGGGATGTGCCTATAGATCTTTTAATAACCTTTCTTCACAGAAGTTTGTATTATCTGCATTTCTCGGCTGTAGACGTCTAATGAGCAGAACAACTTTGTATTCCTAGGGCTTAGTGCAGCTCGACACAGAAAGGTGCCTAATAAACAAACTGATGGATTCATGAAGTTACTCAGCAAAGAATAACGGAGTATCCACTATGTTCTAAGGAGGGAGTGTTTCAGGTGCTGAGGATATTGCGATGCGCAAAACAGATTTTGTTCTCACGGAGTTGGCTATTTTATTGAGGGAGACAAATAACAAACAAGACAAGTGAAACATATAGTCTATAAAGGGAAGAGGAGTCCTGGTGGATTCTGCGTTGGGTTGTTAGGTCGGCAATTCAAATCCAGAAACCACTCCACAGGAGGAAGATGAGGCTTCCTGTTCGTGTAAAGACCTACAGCCTTAGAGACCCAAATGGGCAGCTCTACTCTGTCCTATACAATTGCTATGAGTTGGGTCTTTTGGTGGTTGTTGATATTTTAAAGGACAACACGACCAAGGAGGGAGGGAAACTGAGATGTGCAGGGTGAGGGGTTGATATTTTAGACAAGGCCTCACTGAGTAGAGGCTGTCTACTGGGAGAAAGCAGTCTAGTCAAAGGGAAGGGCAAGTGCACAGGCTCTGCAGAGGACTCACACGGTGGCCGGGATGGCTGGACAGACACGAGTAAGGGGAATCTGGGAAGAGACAATCGTAGAACAAGCTGGCCCTCTGGGTCCCATTAAGGCTCTGGTAGATGGGCCTGGAATTGTGGCCATGAAGTAGGTTTAATAAGATTGTAAGCTGCTGGCTGCCACGTGGAGCAGAGACTCAGGGGAAAGGCCACCAAGGACTGGTTAGGACACGAGTGAAACACTGCCTGCCTGGGCCAGGTGGAGGCTTGAGAGACAAGGAGTAATGCTGATGGGTTACAAACACCAGTCCGTTGTCGAGAGGGTGAACCTCTGAAGAGAGGCACAGGGCAGGGCCACACGAGTAGCAAAGCAGCCCAGCCCGTTCTGTGATTCAGAAGATGGAGAAGTGAATACATCTTCTCCCAACTTAATCCTCAATCCAACTTAATTCTCTGTGCACTGACTTCTGAGGCCTCAGGATCGTCTGAGAGAAAAGGACGGATTCTCCAGGTCTACAGGGCAGAAGGCAAAGCGATCGCTAGTCTTCTTTTCAAATGGAAGTGGATTACTCAGTACCTGCTCCATGGCGTACGGAGAACTGAAAACCCCGCCGCCGCTGCTGCTGCTGGAGCTGGTGGAGGAATCGGCCGAGCTCCCAGATGGGGTCCCGCTGCCTGAAGTCTTTACTGTAAGGACTTGCTCATCAGAAAAGCCCAGTTGGTGGAGCAGTTTCTGATCTTTATTCACTGTCAGCTGCAAAAAGTGATTTCGTGATTATTGAGGGGGAAAGGAAGAAGAAGGTATTACTATCAGATTAAAGTGTTGGAAGCAGTGTACTGAAACCTACCAGACTATCGTTAGTAAATATCTGTATGTTATCCACAGGCGAGCACAACTGCTTGGCTATCTTCCACCGGACACTTCCTATGGTTTCATTACTGTGAGCCTGCAAAATAAAATGAAAAGGTATTGGGAGAGCATGCGTTTACCTATTCCAAAAACAGCTGTTAGTGAGCTGTGATTTTACAGCAATCACTAGTCTTGAAGCAAAAACACTGCAAGAACCCCTGCCATTCTGAGGCTTGCCTTCGGCTTCAATGATGGGTTCTGTTCCTATGGTAAAGGAGCCCAGACGGCACAAGGAGATAGATGGTGGACTGCTAACACCCTCTGACCACAAAGTCAGCAGTTCAAACCCACCAGCTGCTGCTTCAGAGAAAAACTATAGGCAGGGTCACTGCGAGTCTGAATTGGCTTGAACGCAGTGGTCTTGGTTTGGGTTTCTCTAGTTCCACACCAGGAGCCCTGGTGGCACTGTGGTTAAAGTGCATGGCTGCTAAACGCGCATTCAGGGCTTGGGATTCATTCACAGCAGAAAGGCATGGCAGTCTGCTTCCAGGGAGATATGCAGCTTTGGATGTACCGGGGGCAGTTCTACTCTGCCTTCTTAATGCACTTACCGACACACCATATCACTGGTAGAAACTGCGGCTATGGATTGAACTGTGTAAATCTTAACCCCTGTACTTGTTGCCATAATCCCGAGTGGGAACGAGTCACCTTCGTTATATTAATGAGCCAGTACTGGAGCAGTGTCATGTCCATCTCTTTTGAGGGAGTGAGCAAGTGCCGATGGGGAAGAGACGCTGCGTCACATGAAGATCATCTTGGAACAGACACACACGGCATGAGAGCGTGTCCTCCCTTAGAGCTGGCCCCTGGATTTGGACTTTGAGCCTCCTCAACTCTAGGCAAACAGACTGCTGCTCACTAACACCTCACTGTAACAAACAAGAGTTGCCACCAAGTCATTTCTGACTCACAGGGACCCCGTGTGGGCTGAGTAGACAAGTGGTGATTCTTTGGTAGTGGAGGCCGGTCTGTTTTCTGAGGGGCCTCTGGTGGGTTACATATTAGCCAATATATCTGCTTGTAAGCTCTGCAACTTCATTTCAGGCCTTAATCCTGGATTTTCTCTGGCCAAGCTATCTCAATCAACAGAGTTCTTATTAAAAGAACAAGGCAATACGCAGATGGCCACTAAGCTTCAAGCAGACCTACCTCCACAGTGAAGGTATCTTTGGTAGACTCATAGGTAACATTGAGAGTTAAAAGATGTCCATGAAATGAGGCACCATGAGGTAGAATAGTTCGTGGAACCGAGTAAAAATCCTTGAAGCAAATAAAAAGAGGTCAGAAACAGCCATTATTAAACACCATGAAAAATACATGCCTAACACATTTAGGCAAGTGATGTATTGAAGGATGCAGCTTTCGCAGAGAGGCTTACCTCTATAGTGATCACGTAGCGCTCTGCCAGCAGCAGCAGTCTCTCGATAATTACAAGTTTAGTGGATCTACGGGTAGGAAAATGTGATAGCTGAGATGAACTGCTGACTTGAGCTCGATTCCCGTCTGTCTCAGACACCAGCACCATAGCGCCCCCTGGTGGAAGGCTGGGCTGTGCATACTAAACTTCCCTTCCCCCCACAGTCACCGCTGGGGAGACGCCTGGCTCCTTCCCACATCTCCTTTACTTCCTGATGGTTTCAATAGGTGCTCCACAGATACAGGATCTGAGTCTCCAAGCTTATTTGCCCACCAAATTAGCAGTGAATTTGACCTCATAATTTTATACTAAACTATGTCATGCAGTTCTGTAAACACAGACACGACCAAGTTCTGAGCTGCCTAAAAGCCAGAAAACAAAGGCAAACCAGGAGGTGTACCACAGAGTGCTGTTTGTTTGCATCAACCTGAAGATGGGTGCGGGGTGGGGAAACAAAGTCATTCATATAGTTAAAATATGTTCAAAGTACTTCAGAAATCAACATACACTGCATGAAGCAACCATCCCTAGAACAAGAAGCCAATAGCAGTGCAGGCCTGAGCTGTAACGGTCGACAGATCCATCTGGAAAGACAAGGAGGTACTTCCATTTCCTAGCAATTGATTTGGTATGCTGATAAGAACTATTAGAAATCTGCTTTAAAAGAGTTGGCTAAACACAGAGTTCTAGCAAATATCTATTAACAGAATTCTAAATTCTGCCAGTGTAGTAGCCAAAGCTTCCAATCCAAATTCTTGCAGAATTAGAAACCAAAATTCAGGTGAACAAACGTTAGGTTATCTACGTGCTACAGGTGAGTGAGTGAGGGTTTTTCCTTGTGCCGTAGAAGTGAGTTAAGTCACAGATAACCTGGCACTGTACTGTATGATTAGAGACCCCAGCCCCCACCACACACTGCGATCACTAAAAAAGTTCTTTCACAATGAATGAAATGAGGAGATGAATTACTAAGTCCTGGTTCAAATACAATTGTGAAATGATACATTCTGATTCATTCTAGAGGTGTCATAAGAGCATTTGAGAACTATTATGTGATTTTGCTCTGTGGTCAACCAACTGCAACATGCCCCAGACTAGAGAAACAACAAAAACCCACACACATTTAAAGAGGTAGCAGTCTGGAAATATGAGACTGAGAATCCATAAATGTGTCTATTCTGGATGAAAAGACAAATGAATCATTAAGGAACCAGATCTCCATGAGACACTGCATCTTACCAACAAGCAATATTCTTCATTAAATGAGTCTGGTTGAGCTACACTTAAAAGAAGGTGGAGACCGCAAGAGTTCACATTAGTGTCTGCAGGAGCTGACTCCATAGCCATTTTCTGCCACTCTTAAATGAGGTCCCAGAAGGTTGTGTTTTACTGAATTCTTTCACAATAAGTATAGCGACACAGGACTATACTCGTTTTAAAAAGAGAAAGAATAGCAATATAGGCATGGGTATTGCTCTAATCCCTTTTCTAAAGGATGGCTTTAAAAAGAAGTATCACCCCATTTATAAATGAAACTAAACTCATCCTACCCGTTCAATTCCACTAAATCAATTCCAACTGTAGGACTGTGCTTAAAGGCTCTGAGATTAAGCGGAGAAGGTACACCCATCACTAGAGGGCAGCAGAGAGAGAGAGAGAGAGAGAGAATGTGTGTGTGTGTAGGGGAATGGAAGGTGATAGGATGGGGGGTGGGGAGGGAGAGAGCACCCTTCTCTAAGCAACAATCCAGGATTCCTTTGGGGTTGCTTATGGGCAAAAGGCTCATAAAGCCCCCAAAATTGTTTTAGTCACTCCAGTTTCATTTTCCTAACTACATCCTCACCGTTTGTCCAAAGAGCTACACAAACACTGAACTCGGGCTCCAAGAGTAACATTTGCAATCATTAAAGGGCAATGCCAATTCAAACTTTTAACACAAATATTTGGAAACAAAGTTCTTATTAAGCCTTATTTTGAAAGGTAATAAATATTTCAATTGGCAGTGCCTACTTTTAATTACTCGACATTTCTAATACATGATTTTTGTTTACCAACATCTTCTACTTAATTTTCTTGGCCTGGTTGCGGCTATTCAAAGAAAAGGTTTTAAGATGTCTAAGCGAATAGATATTTCACGCTTGAAAAAAATTACTTAGTACCATGAATAAATTTATCCCAGCCTAAAAAGCTGGCTACCCAGGGTACACAGAGTAAAAGTGAAATGAAAGCGGAGCGTGTGGGTGGCTCTGAGGTCGACACAGAGCTGCAGGTGTGAGGGGGACACATGGTTTCTCTCAGCTGCAGCTGTTTACAAAAGCTCTGGCGTTTGCGCTGGAGAGCTCTCCACAGGCAACGCGATGCGTTTTTACTGAGAGCTGTGCGAGTGTTACTGGTGGTCAGGTCTGTTCTCACTTACCGGTACGGAGACTGAACGGAGGTTGCCACCGTCGGCATGGCGGTTGCCGTGAGCATTTTTGTTGCTCTGGTCACAGCATGCGTAAGAGTGGGGCCACCAAGTGCAGAGCTGGCTGCCTATAAAACACGGAACCGTCACCCTACGTCACGCCTTGTCCATCTCGGCTCGAAGGATATGCTGAACTGCACAGTTCTTTGTTGGTGAGCACTCAGGCATCTCTAGCTTCTAGACCCGATGCTTGTAGCAATACCCGCCTCTGTCGACACCACCACCGCCCACCCCTAGACTTTGCCACCAACAATGTCTCCAGACTCGATCCTGTGTCCCCAGGGAGGCAGCCTAGCTCCCGGGTGGGAACTACTGTTCTACATTAGAGACTTATACTATACGTCAGTTAGGAGATGTGGGTACAGTGAGTTAGTTGATAAGGATCACCTATGTGGCGGAAGTCACAGAAGACGTGGCAAGATTCTGGCAGATATTCTTCTCCATAAAATTAAATGGATGCTTTGGGGCACACTCTGTTAATACCTAAGAGGAGCAGTGCTGGCACAGTGGCTACTGCAAGGGCAGCAGCTGCAAACACCAGCCACTCCATGGGAGAAAGGAGACTTTCCCACAGGGGCAGCAATGCTGCCCGGTCCTACATGATCACCGTGAGTCAGGAACACCTCAAGGGCAGTGAGTTTTTAGTAATACATAAAGTATAAACAAGCACAAACAAGAATAGAACTGAATGTTTAATTCCTTAACTATCATAGTAGAAATAAGGCCTTGGGAATATAGGAGACTGCAGTACACAGCAGGCTTCTAATGGACAAAGACAACCAGTAGTAACCCCTCCTCGAGTGCCCGGCGGTGGTCTCCAACAGCATGAGCACTAAACCCAATAGCCTTAAGGACACAACGAGGGGAGACACAGGAAAGGGTAGGAAAAGCGCGAGGGTGTGTATGAAAGTCACGTAGAGAAAGGAGAAGAGGGATTCTTTAGAAACAGGCCTGTTGCGTAGACTTATTTTTGAAGGCAGCTCCTCTGCCCACCTGGGCGTGGGGCAGGGGGGGCACAGGGGAGTGAGAAGAGAGGAAGTGGCGGGAGAAAAGTTTTATACAATATATTTCTATAAGGGGCACAAGGCAAATGTGTTTTCCATACCAAAAACTGCACTGCTTGCATGAACATCAACACTGTGTACTACCTGATTTAAGAGTGGAAAAAGACCCTTTTTTTTTTTTACTTCAGAAAGAGGTCACTGAAAGGAAACTGAAGTTGCAGTAGTGAGCATATAGGAGTTAGTACTCTGTGATGAAAACTTTCGGAGGGAGAACCAGGCTAGAGGGCTAAGAGCCAGTCTCATCTGTACCACCAGCTCTGATAAGGGTCTCAGTAGATGGATGCCATGAAAACAGGAACTCAAATTCTTAAAAAGCCCAGAACTGCTGGGCTCAGTTAGCCTGCAGGGAGTCCCTGAGACGGTCACTGGGAACTGTTCTTTAAACCTTGAATTGAAAATACCTCCCAAGGTTAGCTTTCAGCTAACTCAGAGCGGCACACAAAATAAAGGTATTACATGTGGGTCCAGTACCCCATTAAAAACCACCTACATGAGACTAAAGGTCAATGAGGCAAAATGAGACGACAAGGGGTCAGGAGGACTGAAGTACTAGAAACAGAGCAACCAGAACACAGTGAGTGTGTTGATACACTGTGAAAATGTACTATCACTGAAGAACTTGGGTAGAAATGATCAAATGAGAACTTAATTTGCTGTGCAAACTTTCATCAAAGACACAAACATTAGGGGGAGAAACGGTGAACCAACTGCAATTATCAACGTACAACCGCCCCCCTGCCCGGAAGGGGGCGGGTGGAGATGAACAACAGAAACGTAGGTGGAGGGAGATAGCAGAGGGTGTAAAATATGAAAATAAAAATAATTTATAAATTATCAAGGGTTCATAAGGGTGGGAGGGCAGGGAAGGGAAGGGAAAAAAACAAGGAGCTGATACCAAGGGCTCAAGCAGAAAGGAAATGTTGATGGCAACATACGTACAATGTGCTTGATACAACTGATGTATGGACTGTATGATTTATTAAAGAGCTTATGATTTATTAAAATTTTAAAAGTACAAACATTAATAAAAAATTTTCTACTCACTTCTAGTCTTGTGTAGCAATCGGCAATAAATTTCTTATGTAATGATACCGAATCCTAAAAGTAAGAGGCAAATAAAAATTAAAACAAGCTGGTGACTTTAGCTTTAATCAGGAGTAAAGACAAAATATGCAAATAATGGAGCCGAATTTCGGGTGTGCCAAAGATCACAGGTTACCACAATAAAAATGTACTTAAATACCCACCTTCTTCAACCTAGGATTCAGGTTAATGTAACTATAGTTTATTATTAACTGAATCGCTTCATTAGCAATTTCTTCATCAGGTGATTCCATGGCTATCTTCCAAATGAAATCCATTCCTATCAACTCCAGCTTTTCTACATACTGTTCAAAAGAGAAAGAAGTTGCATAGCACACCAGAGTCAAAGAGTCACAATTACTCTGTGCTTCGTCGTGAGCCCGTGCCTCTTAAGTTCAATACAAATTCACGCTGACATGAAGTTCAAAGGAAAGCACACAGAGCCGCAGAAATACTGGGCAATCTCATGTGAACCCGGTGAGATACCGAGGTTGTCTGCACACACTGTTAGACCAGGCTGTCAGCTACCTGGGCCGGCAGCTGAAGCAGAACCTTGAGAAGAGGGAGCAGGGCAGTATTTTCCTAAGGAAATGCAGTCGAGCTGGAAAAGATTACTAAACCTCAGGGCTCAGTCCAGTCTTCCCAGAGCTCAGTTAGAAATACCAGGAGCCTGGGCTAGGACAGTTGTAAAAGGCCTTACCACCCCCAGGAGGCCAAGCCTGGAATGAAGGAGACTTGGAAAAAGAACTGTTTCCTGGCGTTCTTTTTAAAGGTGTACGTGCACATTTAAACATAAGCTGCATGTATTTTATAAGGCCTTCGTTTCCTGATTTTTACTCTACTTTCTGCCATTACTGAACCAGAACTAAAGAATGTATTACTTTTTAAGATTTATGTGAATTGCAGGATTTGTGGAGTTAAAACTATATATAGAACCGCCCCTCCTCTGCTACACCCACCAGTCACAGGTGGGAGGCCACTGGCTGTCCCAGTGCAGCCAGAAGCAGAGTGGTTTGCGGTCGGCTGGCTTCTCCCAGACGGTTGGTGAGGTTGTGTCCTGGGGAGGGAGCCACCCGTTATACTACTGAGAGACGTTGTGTCTTCAGTGTTCGAGACCGCAATCAAGGGGATGCTTGCCCTTTAAAATATATTCTTTAGCTCCATCACAACCCATTGCTTTCTCTGGTATTCCCGCCTCACTCCTTAATCTCAAATTATCAGCTAATCCCAGTGGCCTGATCTGATTATTCAGACTGCAGAATCGCATACTTACCAACTGGGCTCCTTGTCTTTTCAATCGATGATCACAGAGATTCACATTTTCAAAAAAAGTCTTAAATAAGTTAAAACCTGAAATTGTAGAACACCAGAGAAATTCATGCTCTAAGCAATACAGACAATCAGAGCACAAACAAAGCCCTCAAACGTGTATCAAAGACTCAAAGGTAAAGCTACCTCTGAGACAATATTCATGACCTTGAATTAAGCAACTTAAAAATGAACAAACTGGACTTGACCAAAACTAAAAACTCTCGTGTCTCCGAGGATCCTAAGAAAGTTGAAATAAAATTCAGGATAAGAAATATCCGCAAGACAGGGCAAGAGATGACAAAATAATAATTTATAAATTATCAAGGACTCTTGAGGGAAGGGGGAGTAGGGAGGGAGGGGGAAAAAAAAGAGGACCTGATGCCAGGGGCTTAAGTGGAGAGCAAATGCTTTGAAAATGAAAGGCAATGGATGCACAGATGCGCTTTACACAATTGATGTATGTATGGATTGTGGTGAGAGTTGTATGAGCCCCAATAAAATGTTAAAAAAAGAAGAATACCCGTAAATGTACATACCTGAAAAGGAGCTTGTATCCAGAATACACAAAGAATGTGCACAATAAAATGCAATCCAATTTAAAAATGAGTAAAATTTGAATAGATATTTCCCCAAAGATGTCCAAATAACACATGGAAAGATGTTCAACTTCATTAGTCATTAGGGAAAAGCAAATCAAAATGAGATTCTACTTCACATCCCCCAGGATAAGTAGAACATAAAAAAAAAAATGACAAAAGGAGGAAAGAATAAGTGTTGGTGGGAATGTAGAGGAAATTCAAACCTTTGCACACTGCTGGTGGGAATATAAAATGGTAAAGATGGAGTTACTGGGAACGCTATTTCTAGTTCTACATAAAACCAAGAGACAGATGAACTCACTGCCACCACGTCGAGGCCGATTCAGAAAAAAGAAAACCGGAGTCTACACAAAAACGTGTATGTGTTCACAAACAGCAGTGAGAAGAGCCAGAGTGGAAACAATTGAAATGTTTATCAACAAATGGATGGGAAAGCAAAAGTGGCTCAGCTCTCCACACAGATACAGAAGGGGGTGAAGGGCCGCAGGAGGCCGGGAGAAAGGGCAATGGGGAGCGACTGCTGATGGGTAAGAGTCTGCTTTTGTTTGTGTCCTCAGGCATTGGAGGGGAAGGTTTGATGGAAGGTTTCCTAGAATTAGATAGTGGTGGTAGTTATATAACTTGGTAAATATATGGAAAACCTGAAATGGACAATTTAGAAGGGTGGATTTTATGGTATATCAAGGATCTCAATCTAAAATTGTCATTTTAAAACGAATCCTTTTTGAACATTTTGCACTTATCAAAAGACAACTCAGCCCTTTGAGCTAGCAGGCCACATCACAGAAAGTGAACTACAAGACAGCATTATGTAAAAGTAAATATCAGTGTCGGTATACCCATGCAGAAGACAAAGTCGGACAGGGTGTTCAGGGGGCTCCAAACCATGCAGCTGTCTCTGAGCCGCTGGGCTGGAGGGAAGGGAGGTAACGCTTTGTATGTGAAAGGGGTGGAGAACGACGTTCAGTCCTGTTCGTACCTTGCATCGTGATCTCATAGGACTCCAGTTTGAGGATTTTCTCCTTGAAGAGCTGCTGCTGAACATCACTCTCGAGATCGTGCTGCCCTTTGGTAAACCATTCAAAGCACATCTGCAGATGAGACAACCCCCCCGCCCCAGAACTGAAGCTCATTTCAGGCACACTCAGATTCCAAACTGGGGAAGTAAACACGTCAACAATGATATTGCCAAAACATTGCTGAACACGGAAATGTCCTTGGGGTTTGAGTTTAAGGAAGCAGTCACTAACACACAATCTTTGCTCTTAAGGTAATAATAAAAAATATGCTTTTCATTAGTTTTTTATCTGGGCCTACCAACTCTGTGCCAGGTACTGTACTACTCACTGTCATTTCACTGTCTCAACAACACCATGAAGTAGCTAATAGTATTCTGTACAACGAGATGAGGAAACAGATTCCCCGCCAGAACATGCCAAACAAAGCAGGCATCTGCTTCTCTTCTAACCAGTTTCTGGTGGTCTAAGGATATTTTAAATAATTTTATCTACAGATGGATTCCTTGTTAGTACTCCAAAGTCTGTGCCGGTAAGTTTCATTCCACAGGAAGAAAAATACAGATGTTTACCTAGAGCTCTTTAACTATACTCATTTGGCTAAATAAGCTATTTCACCTAGACTGGTATCAAAATTATTAATGAATTCATGCATTCATTTATGTCCTGAGTATACAGAAAAGCAAACCAAACTCCAAACTCATTGCCTTCAGGCCCCTGTCCGCGCACAGTGACCCTGCATGGCAGAAGAAAGCTCTCTCACGCTCCAAGGAATGGCGAGCGGTTTTGAGTTGCTGCCCTTGCTACAGCAGTCCAACTCGTAACCACCACAGCACCAGGGCTCCAGGGGCATGAAGGGATTTTAGAAGTTCATGGGAAAATGGAATGAAAAGATAACTGGAATTTTTCCACCAACTTTTTGAAGTCCCGTGACACGTAAAACGTTTTGTTCACACCTACCGATGCTGTCCTACTAGTATAAATCTGTACTTACATAAATTAAGAGTATTTAGAAATAAAGATGTGAGACACATGTCAAAATTTACGTGAGCTAATTAAGTTTCAACGCTGCCTAGCTTTACGGCAACACCACCTTCTTACCTCTCTGTCTAACTCACAGACATCCTGGCCAGTGACAAGACATTCCCAGATCTCCTTGGCACGATTCCAACCCAGATAGAGAGTCGCTTCTTGCAAGAAAAATGCCAGAAATTTTAGATGTGCCTCTAAATACTGCAAAAAGAAATAATGCTCATTAGTTAACTCTATGCATTACTATCTGAAAGCAAAAACCATAAATAATTAAGTTTAGAAATACTTTAAACAACTTTTTTAAAATAACCATTTAGAATGCATTAAATGCGAGAAACCAGTTTAGAACAGTTGCTGTGGGCATTAAGAAGCAACATTACAATTAAGTCCACTGCAAATTCAGTTGATTTCAGATGTCAAAATCAACTTTTTCCTGATTTAAAAAAATAAATTACAATCAAGTAATCTGAAAAACATCCCCAGATTTGATTATTATTTCAGAATGAAGATACAGAAAAGGTGTTTGTTTACTTTCATTAACACATGCAATTCTTGGGTGATTTACCGAAAAATTTAACAACAAACACCAGTTTTCCAAACTTCTATTTTAAAGTACAGTCAAGACACACCGTTGTTCCAACACTACAAAGCTATCTTATACTACTTCTTTACAGTCACACGCGACAAATACCAATTTCATAGTTCAAAGGCAGAAAAGGCCAAACGAATGCAAGAAATCACGAAGCAAAAACACAATGCCTGATACCTCCCGGTAAGTGTATCGGCCATCCACCAGTGTTGGACCGGCTAGTCCTCCAGGGCCAGCCACAGCGGCAGCAAGCCGATGACAAGCTATCAAGCTTCCTGTTACCAATTTGACTATTTCAAAGTTCTTCTTTAAATCCTGAATGATGCTCTTGGTAAAAAAACAAAACAAAGAGAAAGTGGTATGAGAATTGACAAAGGATTGCTTTCTTGATTTCACACAACTTCTCTTATAGAGTCAAAATAAGGAACAGCAAACAAAAATTTCTTCACTCACATTTCTCCTATGAAATAAAAATGACCTGATATAGACGTGTGGGTTTCAAAGAGTTGGAGGAAAAATGGAATCAACAGATAATGGCAGTTTTCCGAGGACTTTTGAAGCTTCCTGGTATACTTACGAAAAAATTAATGTCTCTATTTTGTTTCACTTTTAAAAAAACTCCCTTTTTAAAAGAAAGTCTTTAGGGAAAAAAAAAGAAAAAGATTTCCTGTATACATTCCCAGAATTTTCTTACATATGCACTACACTGAAGAACACTTTTATTACAATATAAAATAAGCCTTTGAATTTTTTTCTATGTTTCTAAAAAAAACACCATTCTCACCTTTGAAAAATGCCTCAATTATTTCAGTAAGATAGAGAAATCAGGCAGGGGTTTATTAAAAAAACAAAACTCCATAGAAATGAAAGCGGGAGGAGGCTCAAATTCAAATTTATTAAATAATGTAAAACAATTATAATAAGTAACAATTTAATGATGTCTATAAAACCCAGCAAGCAGTATCAGTCTGTTCTACTGTCAAAGGTCATGCATGACACAGTATAATAGTCAAATGGAGCTATGCTCTTACCTTGTCTTGCTTCTGATAGGTCTGTTTTATAAATGAGCGGGTGATTTCGTGGAGTTGACGCAAAGCCGGTACCACCCATACAAACTGAGGATTATTAAGCTGAGATGACTAGAGTTAAAAGAAGTCATTTTAATTAAATTCAGATGTAAATGCAGACTAAATGTATGAGCTATAAAATTATCAAGTCAATTAGATCTTATTATTATGCATTCTATTATTTTCTCTTCACAATAGCTCAAGTACAGCTTATCTGCATGCACTCTCATATTCTGTCCTCAACTTCGCATTCTGCATGCAATGTCCTAAGGCCACGAACTGCAAACAGGAGTGGATGTGAAATGAAAGTAAATGTATAAGGACACATCAGCAAAACACAGACGACAAAGAATTAGCAACTTCAGAGGACAGATTAAGGAGCAAAGGCTGAGACATGTCGACATAAATAAAATAAACCGATGGCAAAAGCTTCACTTGGAAAACACTGAACTTGTTGGTGAGTAAAATGGAATTTAAAGCAGGGCGCTTTACAACTATGTGAGAAGGATAACCAACGATGTGATCAAGATACCAGTAATGGTCTCCATATTCAAGGACACGTTCGCCATGTTTGCCTTTCCAGGTCAAAACAGTCAGAGTCAATTCTACCTTTGTTCAGCACTGTAGCACTTTGTGCTCACATTGTAATTTATACTTTTCGGATCATTTTCAAACTCATGTGCAAGTGAGAGGTGACAGTCTAGATCTTCACTGTACAGACGTGAAAAATCTGATGTTCACATAATACTCAAAAAAGAGAATTGCTTTTTAATCAACAGCATTTTTGAGACAATGAGATTTTGTACTGTATTTCATTACAAAACTCATTAAGAATTTCATATTAAACCCTATTGGTCAAGTGAACAAATTAAGTTTCTAACTAAGAAAAATTGAGTAAAAGCTCAAGTCCGTGGCACTTGTATAGAAGGCTGTCTGTCTGTCTGCGCCAACGTCAAGGTGCCTGCTTTGGGAAGGGCGGGTACAGGACTTCTGATGTCTTTTGCAGAAAAAATTCTACCACTAAATATGTAAACATGAAAGTTATTGCCCAAACCTGGTTTCCATTGCCTCAAAGAGATTAACCCATCAGCAAATACCATATTTCCTGGATTCTAAGACACAAGTTTTAGAAATCTTAACTATTTTTTTTGAATTGACAAAGTTTATAATTATGCAAAAGCAATTTACCAGCCAATAGGCATAGGAGTAAGTTCTGATGTGCTTACCTCACTATTCAAATGTAAGATGTGTTCATCTACCTGTCATCATAGTTGTTACTTGGTACATACAGGTAACACCACACAAGGATGGATCCTTAAATTTGGATCACTTGTTACTTCAAAGGTTATAAAAAAAGATAACACCTATGAGGTAGCACTAACTGGGCTGTTGTGTCTGTCACTACAACTAAAAGCAATGAAAATGGCCAGTAATCTTAGCTTACAGAACTTGTCAAAGGCCAGAGAAGTCAAGGTGGCAGGCCCCTGGCTCTACAAAGGGCTGTATCACTAGGCACTAAATGTCTCTAGGCCCACAGGTGCAACTGAATTCAAGAGAAGCTGCTTCACTTCAGCTCAATTTAGGAGAGGAAAAAAAGCTTGAGTCTTATGAAATAAGAGCAAAAAAACAAAAAGGAAGAAGGAAGAAACAAGCTTCCAGGTTTTTCAAGAGGCATTGAAATTGTACACCCAATCTTCCAAGTCAAACTCACTGTCCCTGAGTCCATTACATTTAAACTTTAGCTCACAGCGACCCTCTAGGACAGGGTAGAACTGCCCTTGTGGGTTCCGGAAACTCACTCTTTACAGGAGTAGAGAGCTTCAGCTTTCTCCCAAGGGAAGGCTGGTAGGTGGTTTCACACTGCTGACCTCGCCACGAGCAGCCCAATGGGTAGCCACTACATGCCAGTACCCTTGGAGACTGCAAACAGGTCCACAGTGCCAGCGAGAGGCGCTGGAAAGCACGGTGGAGCTGTGTGGGGCAGGCCTCGCCAGGTGACTACGAGTGAATGGCACCCAATAAAACTGGTAAACACGATCTGATCTACAGCTGGCTGTTAAGTTTTAAATGTATCGTTTCCGCAACTTATTAAATTCAAGACACTTGTAACAACCACTGGCATCTTAGAATCAAAGAAACAAGGTATAAGGCCAACGACTTGTGCGACTCACTGGAGTACTTCTGCCCATTGAGGCCACAAAGTGACAATGGCCACCTCTCTAAGGCGGAATTCCAACCTGATACATTCCAAAAGGATTGAAAAAACTCAATGTGAACCAAACCACTTTAGCAATAAAGCAAGTTAAAAATTATTAGGACCAGTAAGTGGTTTATTAGTAGATACTTTTATTTAATGTTGAAAACCACCCTTTGAAGGTAGCTCATCATACAGTGAAAATATAAAATTGAATTTAAGAATTGTATTTAAAATAACATCTCTAAAACTTAGCAAACAGGAAAGATGTCCTTTATTCCATCTTATGTATTTCTTTATGGTGTTCAATTTTTTAAAAAAACAAACAACTTAAATTACTCTTCTCCATTACAAAGGGCCAAAAAAAAAAAACCCAGCGTAAACAATTAAAAGGAACCTATCTGATCAGGTCATGGAGTTGTTTTCATAAAGAGGAGTTAATTTAATGGCCAAATTATATACTCTTAAGGTTAGATGAAACCTCAAGAGGTCACCTGCATTAGCCTGCAAATCTATGCAGATTCGAGTTATTCATCTTTGCTAAACAACTGACGGGTCTCTTGCTCTTCGCAGTGATGAGTTTTATTTTCCGACAGTTCTCAGAGACAGTCCTTTGCTGTCATCATAGTGAAGCACGCCTCCCCTAACTGCGTAGGAGACACAGGGTATGCTCAGTGCAACTTCTCTGCTAACAATCCTTGCGCTATGGGAGGAACGCTTCCAAGTGTGTTCATCTCAACGGTGCACAGCCCCTCTGCCTCATGGGTCTCCCTTACTCAGATTCAGCCATCTATCTAGAACCACAGCCTACAGTTTTGCCCGGGATAAAAAAAAAATGTTTTCAAACATTTCCTCTTGTACTAGCATCATTGTGAGACTGTGTGGAGGAAACCTGGCACATTTAGCTTTGAATTACACATTTTGGCAAGTAGAGGCCATGCAATGATGGACAAGTGACATTGCAGTGTCCTTACCAGGTTGAAGGGCAGGGAGTAAGGGAAAGGGAGCCAACAGCTACCAAAAACCTGCCAGGCACTGTGCTGGGTGGTCTTAAGAGAACAACTTTGGGAATATGCAAATGCTAACTGAGTAAAAATGATTTATTGGGGTTTAGTAGAAAAAAAATTTTTTTAGGGGTGGGGGATGAGTACATTTAAACTTTTTAATTGAAGCAAAAAAAGAAGTGAAATAAGAGGGAAAGGGTTGAGGGTAGACAGTGGGAGGTATACAGGAAGCCCAGGGGATCCTGGCAGCATCTACAGAAATAAAGTCAGACTTTCTGAACATAACATTGGGTCTTGGGGATTTTAAGAGTGTCAAAAGCAGAGGGGCGGGGGATCAGTCGGGGAAGTAGAGGTAGCTGAGGGTGGGAAAGGAGTAAGAGGTGGGTGATCTTGTCTTACCCTTTGCTTAGTTTCTGTGTAGCCTGGCAGGGAGACATAATCCCCAGTCAGCCCACCTTGCTGCCTGGCAGGAAAGGGCATAGCACAGAAAAACACCTTTAGTGGCAGTATCAACTTAACCCCCTGCCGGAGTCCTATCCAGGGGCGCTGATCTTCCCACCGCCCCCCTTCAGCAATGTGTACTTCAAGACAGCACCATGGGAGCACGAAAGGGCTACAGAAATGCGAGCAGCTGTGCTTGGAAGGGAATTGTGGCATACCAAAAGAGCTTTACTGGGAGCAGGGGGGCTATTTTTTTAAAAAGAGGGTGGGGGTGTGGATGGGGGAAAAGCCAAGTCTCACAAAATGTCTCAAAAGTTTTCTCTATTATATAGTTTCTGAGAAGTTTTGTTATAAAATGACAGGCATGGATGAAGTGACTGCAAAGAGAAACAATACAGATGCAGAGATATACTGGCTAGAAGAGCTTAGTGATGTTTAGCTGTAAATAAGGAAGGGAGAGGAAATTCAGAAAGGACTCTCTGGTTTCACAAGTTAATTCCCCTGCCCCTAATCTCTGACCTTCATATCTACAGAGAAATCTTATCTGTCGCAGAGAAGACTATTTTTCTACCGGTATCCTCTTTCCTCTTTGTGAGATTCTAAACTTCAATAACACTAGATGAGTTTCAATCATGGAGACAGAGGCTGCCAAATTATCACAATCACTGAGCTGAGAAACCTGGGGAAACAAAGGGCTGCTGAGCAGCAAGGGAGCAATGCTGCTCAGGGACAGAGCACGGCCTCACACGCGAGCACGACGCTTTCTAAAATCTCTCAAAGTGGTTACGTGTGCAAAACTCCCCCGGAACAAATCCCAGTGTCAGAAACGTCAAACACAAATGCCTCCCCCAACAAAATCGTGTGACCAAATGTAACTACAGAGAACAAAAGCCCAGAGTCACCAAAGCCTCTTCCTAAGAGCTAAAAGGAGTCTCTGAAAACACCAATTAAAATTAGTTATCAGTACTCAAGATCCTTCAAAAGATGACTTATTAATCAGAGCCAAGGTTCATGTTCCACCAACGCAATTACTAAGCTACTAGCTATTTTACCCAAACAAAAAACCCAACAGGCCCTTTCTCTTATGTGAAAATGTCATTTGACAAGTGAAATCCCAATCCCTCCACTGAAGACTGAGAGTAGGGTAGGCGCTGCAGTGATGACGGGCCTACAAGGATGGTCTTCTCAGGGGAGGCAGGATCAGTAGCCACTATCTTAACCAAGGGCAGCCCACACGAAGGACAGGGCTTGTGTACACCAGACCATCTTCTGGGTTAATACCCAAACCCACCTCATAAAATTGAGCTCCACCAAATAATTATGAACTGCTTCACTGGACAAGTTACTTAATGGTAAGGTACTACAGGTCAGCCTCCAACTCGCCCAGGGAGCACCACAGTCACTTAGAATCTGCTGTCCAGGTTAAATAGTGCACACTTTAGATGCAATTTAAAAGAGAAAACGTTGTAGGTCTTATAAATCCATGAAAAGAACATAGTAAAACCACTCTTTGAATGTGACCCTGAATATTTTATTTTCCCCGAGAGTCAAGAAGTACCCAAGCTTTAAATCATAAAGCTTAAGCCATAAAATAAAAATGAAAAATTTAAACATGAAAGTTACATATGCGCACTGCCATAAGAAACACTAAAACGTGATAATTTTAAAACCATGAGGTGGCTTATTAAACTAGAACACGGTGAACTTGATTTCATCTGCAAATTCTTACCTTGAATCCATCTTTCTTGTTTTTATCCAAACTTGACCATTCTCCGGGCTGGAAATTCATGTGAAGAGAAACATAAGTCACTGATAAGAACACAGTACCTATAATCTCACAATCTCTGGACTGTACCGTAAGAGTTTCATCTCATTGACATAACAAGGGAGGGAAATGGCTCTAATTTCTCAGGCACCCCGGTGCCTCTGACAAGATCAGACCAAAGACAAAACTGACCCTTTTAATATCTTCTATGCACTTGACGATGTAGCTCTTCTTGATTGTTTCTTTCACTGCATATGCGTCACTCAGGATTGTCAGGTGCTCCTCCAACGCTTGCTGAATGAGACTACTGGGCAGTGTGGGAAGATGAGCCAGTTCCCACAGTACGTCCAACACCTACAATCACACCACATAAGATGAGCAAGACAATAGGCAAACACACGACATTAGACATTGTAGCTAGGAAAACTCATTTGCTTCTTCTACCTTGCCAGAAGTGGCTTCAAAGCGAGCTTCCCGGCCTATCCGGCCTATCAGGCTCAATAGCTTCTGCCTCACCCTGTCACTCTCAATCTCCCAGCTCTGTGCAAAGGACAAGCAAAGACACACTCTGTTAGCAAACTGGCAAAACAACACCAACAAATTCAAATTTGCCCTAAAGGAGCTTAACAAGGAGGCTAACGTTGAGCCTCTGGGTGGTGCAAGAGATTAAGGGTTGATTCCTTGCCCAAAGGCTGGCAGTTCAAACCCATCCAAGAGTCGCCTCAGGAGACAAACCTGCTACTGAAAGGCCATAGCCTTGGAGAGTCTACAGATGTACGGATGGAGCTCCGCACGGCTTGAGACAGGACCAACTTGACAGCAGCGGAGACCTCAAAGCGAGCTTGTGTTAGCAAAATTTAACAGTAAGCCATTCTGGCTGAGCACATACCTTCTGAATGAGCACAAACAAATGATTGAGCTGATCCGAGTTAAATTTCACAGCTGCTGCAGCAATAATAGTATGAATATTCTCAATCACAGTGGATGATTGTCCTGACTAGAAGAGGAAACGGTAGAAAAAGTTAAGGGACAGTTAAGACTGCTGTCAATTTCTTGATGTCAAAGCAGGAAGGCAGGCCGCACGGATGCTCCGCCACCCAGCATGCATGCCTGTGACGGCACTGGCAGGGCTCGGCGAAGCAACCAGTACCGACGGTGACCAGCTGGCCACATTGACATTCCTCACAGTATAAAGCTTATGACATAAATACAAACACAAAAACTTTAAAGGCAGCAGGTTCTCAAATCTGACACTTATTAAGAAAGCAAAATATCAGAGGTCAGATAAAGCCACACTTGTTTTCTGGGGAAAATATGGGAAGTATGAAAAAAAAAGTAAACAAAATATTTTCAGCTGGCTAAAAGATCCAAACTTACTGACACTTTTGATAAATGATCTTGAGAGCTTTTCTTAGTTACAAGTATTTTCTGCCTCATCTTTTAATTGCTCAAAGGTATTGTGAGTTCAATGAATATTTATTTATCTCACATGCACACTCTTCATAACCTCATAGTGTCTTCGCTGCTTCTCTTGTGAAGAGATTGAAAGGCAGAGGGCCTTTTCAGATTTATTTTACAAATGTGTGATGATGAGCCGCTGTGCAAAGGCTGCACTAGGGCTACACAATGCACACATCGTGGTTTACAGACTGCAACCCGATGGGGGCTTACAACTTGCAATCAGGAAACGATACTATATGAAGGTACACAAGCAAAGTCAGGATGTGAGAAGTACAGTCAATAGTGTCTGGAACTATTTTCTTTCAGTTCTACACCTAATCTTCTGTGGCAGTGGTTCTCAACCTTCCTAATGCTGCGACCCTTTAATACAGTTCCTCATGTTGCGGTGCCCTCCCCGCACCATGAAATTATTTTCATCGCTACTTCATAACTGTAATTATGCTACTGTTATGAATCGGGCAACCCCTGTGAAAGGGTCGTTCGACCCCCAAAGAGGTCGCTACCCATAGGCTGAGAATCACTGTACTATGGTCTTTTCTGTATTGCTGGACCTGGGGCCTTGTCACAAACTACATTTCCCAAATCCCTCTACCAGCTTCTTCCAAATATGCTGGGTCAGTGAGAGGGCACTGCTGGGAAAGTGGAAGCTGAGAGAAAGCGAGGGTTTCTGGCGCAGGGTCAGACAGTGGGTGCAGGTGCTAGCATCTGTGGCAGTGAGGCATACCAGTACCTTGGTGGCCTCGGCACCTTTTAGGCAATACTAGCATTTTAAGCATGAAACTAAGCAACAATTTAATGTCACGATGTCATTATCATCCTGCCGGTGAGTTCCTTAGTAGATTAAACCATATTGAAACTACTCTTTTTGTATGTGAAAATAGGTTGAACAGCAGCAATTTTACACAACACAAGATACAGGCATAGTGCCTAGCACTCGACAGTCGGCCAGGAAATGCTTGCTGAATAAATTACATTGATAAAACACGATAAAAGTATAGACAACTGATATACCTACACAATTTAGTAATAAGCACCATCTGAGTGCTTTACCAGGTACTAGGCAGAATGTACTAGATTAACAATGATTTCCAGTGACAAGTAGGTGTGGTGTGTCACTTTAATGACGAGGATACGGAGGCTCATACAGTAGTTGAATAAACTGCCAAAAAACACAACACACTTGCAATGGAGCCAAGATTCCGTGTTGGGCTCGCTGACTAAAGTTCACGCTCCTAATCACAAATCTCCTTTGAATGCACGTCAACTATCTGCTTGTCATGCTGCCCTCAGTCACAGAACACTACCCTTTAGTGAATAAAAATGCACTGAAAACGTTACGGCAAAAGCAATTCTGAATGACTTACTTGTATCCTCCAGATTTTGGTGAGCTCATCTAAAGACAATTTACTACCCAAGAGTTCAATAATCCCCTTTATACGATCACAGTACTGCGCCTGGTCTATGTTGCCTGTGGAAAGACAGCAGAGAGGAAGAGAGGTGTGGTAAACACTAAGCACTAGTCTACACATTAAAAGCAACCATAATTTGCTGTAAGATTCTGTAAAAAGGCTGAAAAGTCAAAGCAACAATTTTGAACCTACAGAACAAAATTACTTACAACTATCTGTTAGGTAGTTTTTGTTTGTTTCTTTTTTAAAGCAACTCACCTTCCAATGCAATTGACAGAACGGAGTTCTCTACTAGCCAATCTAGTAATCTGTCTGTATCTATCGCATTCTTCACAGATTTAGATAAAGTGCTGTCTTCTATTAGTTTGGTTACCTTTAAAAAAAAAAGAAAGAAAAGATTATTGTGACCGAACCTAACACAAAGATATGTAATTAAAATCTTCACATACCCAAGCTGTGATTTTTATAAATGTTAAGATGTGGACTGATCATTCGCCCAAGTTCATTTATTTGAACTTAACAGACTACCATCTGTGACGTCTCTTCGAGCTCACCTTCCTTGGACCCCTATTAAGAGGCTCAGGAATGAGCAGCTAACCTAGGCTCAACCAAAGTACTCTTTCCAATTTTGAACGTGGGACTAGAGAGCATCAGTCCCCCTCTTGTGATGGGGGTTGCAGAATGTAAAACTGAGGCACTGCCAATGGCCAGGATCTCTGTCACACAAAATGTGTTTCTCTGGAGGTAGGTAGATAATGAGACCGCATGCCAAAACAGCATAGAGAAGAATTGAAAGTCCTCGTAGTAGCCACGTCTTGAATTCTGGTTGTTCCTACATCCACAAAAACTCTGGCCCTTCCATGGTTTGGGTCTTTAGTCCTCTGTTTATGTTACACAATCCAACCTCCTTCCAATAAATTCTTAGGTCTAAGACAGCGGTTTCTCAACCTGTGGGTCGCAACCTCTTTGGGGGTCAAACAACCCTTTCACAGGGGCCGCCTAAGACCATCAGAAAACACCTCATTTCCGATGGTGTTAGGACCAAGCCACTGCTCCTCGATCCACGTCTCCTGGTGCCCGGGGTGAAGACTGTTTGTTACCCATGCTACACGATAAATTTTCACTTATTTGTCATTAGAAATAAATATTTCACAATATATAATTACATAGTTTAGTGATTAATCACTATGCTTTAATTATGTTCAATTTGTAACAATGAAAATACGGCCTGCATACCAGACATTTATAGGACGATTTATAACAGGAGCAATATTATAGTTATAAAGTAGCAACGAAAATAATTTTATGGATGGGGTCGCCACAGCATGAGGAATGATATTAAAGGATCGTGGCATTAGGATGGTTGAGAACCACTGGCCTAAGAGGTTTCAAGAACACTTTATTTCATTTGCAGCCAAGAATTCTAATTAACAGAAGAATTGAAAAATAATTCCTAAAATTATGAACTACATAAACTCCACTGAAAAACCAACTCCTCTCCACACCGAAACCAACTATGTTCCTTGTCTGAATCTATGCAGCCAGGATATTACATGACCTTATTCCCATTGTTCTACTAAGACTATCACAGATGTAGTAATTCCGTTTCACTAATTAGGACATTTGGGTTACGAAAGGGCTACCTTAATAAAAATAAAAACAATAACTGCACCTTTAGGTAAAAATTAAATCCCAAACAGCACATTCCTTAAGACTGCTGCTGCTATTGTCAGCCGCTGTTGAGCTGTTCTCAGACTGATGGTGAGCCCTGCACAACAGGCCTGGTCCACTGTGATCCATCGTTTGCTACTGTGACCAACATCTGCATGATTTGGGGAAGCAGACTGCCAGGCCTTTCTCCCTAGTCTGTCTCACCTGGAAGCTCTGCTGCACCCTGTTCAGTTATAAAGAGCAGCACACAAGTCTCCACTGGCAGAGGAGGCTCAGTTGTGCTTGAGGTGCACTAGCCCAGCAGTATACCTGGATCCCCGGCGTGGAAGGTGAGTGTGCTACCACTGAACCAGCACCGCGCTCTTCCAAAGTTTGGCTGCCTAGAAAATCTCACAAAGACGCAATACGAAACAGCCCAGGATTTCAAAGAATTAATTTTGAATATATTATATATAAAAAGATGGGCTCTCTTTCATATGCCAATATAGCTCAAAAATGAACTCTGAAGAAGCTGGACTAACTGGAGGCTTCCCACATATAAAATACCAGTATTTTCCGGTAATCTTTATATTCATGGCCCCAACTTAGAGCAGAACTTTACAGTGTGTATGTCTTAGGTATTGATGAAACAACTGCAAAACTTACTTCTTTGAGGGAATTCATTTTAGCACTGAAGTGTGGTGATTTCAGCATGCGCAGCAGGATGTCCAGTCGCAGGTCATCCACAACTGTAACCAGCTCAGGTTGGAAGCGCATGCAGAGTAACTTGATGGCGGACAAGAGCTCAGGGATGCTAACCAATCTCTTTTAATTAAAAAGCAATAAAAAGGAGAAGAAAATTAGGAACATCTTGATCTCAGAATTTCCAGCATAGCAAGGAAATAAGGAAGAAATAAAGACTACAGGACTTCAATCAATACTTAAGGTAGCAGATGGACATTGGGCCTCTACTCCCTCAACTTTGTTCTATTAAACTGGCATTCCATGATGCTCACCTTCCCGACACGATCACTGAAGACAAAGTGGGTGCATAAGCAAATGTGGCGAAGAAAGCTGAAGGTGCCCCACTATCAAAAGACATAGCGTCTGGTATCTTAAAGGCTTGAAGGTAAACAAGCGGCCATCTAGCTCAGAAGCAACAGAGCCCACATGGAAGAAACACACCTGCCTGCGTGATCACAAGGTGTCAATGGGATAAGGTATCAGGCTTCAAAGAACAAAAATTATATCATTGTGAATGAGGGGGAGTGCAGAGTAGAGACTCAAAGCCCATCTGTAGTCAACTGGACATCCCCTTACAGAAGGGTTGTGGGGAGGAGACGAGCCAATCAGGGTGCAGTGTAGCACTGATGAAACATATAACTTTCCTCTAGTTCTTAAATGTTTCTTCTCCCCATCCCCACTACCAGAATCCCAATTCTACCCGGCTAGACCAGAGGATGTACACTGGCACAGATAAGAACTGGAAACACAGGGAATCCAGGACAGATGAATCCCTCAGGACCAATAACAAGAGTAGAGATACCAGGAGGGGAAGGGAAATGTGGCGTACAAAGGGGGAACCAATCACAAGGATTTACATATAACCCCCTCCATGGGGGATGGACAACAGAAAAGTGGGTGAAGGGAGACGCTGGACAGTATAAGACATGAAAAAATAACAATAATTTATAAATTATCAAGAGTTTGTGAGGGGGATAGGTAGGGAGGGGAAAACTGAAGAGCTGATACCAAGGGCTCAAGTAGAAAGCAAATGTTTTGAGAATGATGATGGCAACAAATGTACAAATGTGCTTGGCACAATGGACGGATGGATGGATTGTGATAAGAGTTGTATGAGCCCGCAATAAAACGATTTTAAAAAGAAAAAAATGTCTGAAATGAAGTCTTAACAACAACAACAACAAAGAACATGAATACTAATAACAGTCTGTTGGTAACAGGTACTCTTTGTGCTTAATTAATTCCGTGTTGTTTGGAACAATGATGGCACACGGAAAAGAAAAGAGGAGGATCACGTGAGTAAGTCCCGGAGAGCAAAACAAGTCCTCTCAACTTTAAATAATAAAATTGCTTTTAAAATGGTCAATTCTATATATATTCTAATATTATCAGAATTGATATATCAATAAAAGTCACTTGCAGAGAACCTTTTACACTCATTCTCATGACTGAGGCCAACACCAAAACTGGCGCTTCAGGAAAAGCATTTTTAAGTGAGAAAATGTAGGATCAATAAATTAAACGTATATATCCACATGAGCAGAAGCTAATGAGCAAAGGTAGCTGAACTGTGCCTGGAGTCTGGCTCCGTTTCTACGGGCAAACTGGCTGACAGCCTGTACCTTGTCTTTGAGGTCCTTCTCCTCCACGCTGCGCACATCCTGGATCGTCGTAAGAATGACTGGGTCTAGCATGGGCTGCAGAGAATAAATGCTACAGTTACCAAGGGCTCCTGAATCTGTGCCACAAACAAAAAAGGAGACAGTCCATTCACCATTCACAAATGAGAGGGTGCAATGAAAAGATCTTCATTCTAGGATCAGACGCAGCACCAACTAGCTCAAACACTCAAGCGAAGCCTTATGCAGGAGCTGCTGGCCCAGTGGGAGTTAAGTGGGCAATCTACTTGTTAAGATGACAGCCTGGAGACCCTTCAGGCAGTTCTACCCCATGCTGTACGGCTGCTAAGAGTGGGGATCCCCTCCAAAAACAGACAATGCTTAGTTTAGTTTTGGAAGCCAGATTTCCATCACTCGATGTCTCTTAGTTTCATCCCATATTACACTCATGCAGTGCCTGTCATCACCATTTTTAGGGGGAGTTTGAATTGCAATGAAAGAGGAAATAACTTTGAAAATATCATGACTGAATAAATATTTTTAAAATAGAGTTTAATTATTTTCTATTTTAATTTTAAAATGAAAGCATGCTCTAAGCCATGCAAAGTACATTATCCCATACACTACTTCCTGGATGTGGCCTACAGCTCAGACTCGTACACACACCTCGCTCCAGAATGACCCCATCAGATAACACTAACAGTATGAAAAGGCTAGATCTAATTTACCACTTCCATAGAGTAAAATAATCAGTACAAGTTAGAAACAGCTGGTGGGGACACACGTTGGATACTATTTGGGCCATGAAAACATTAACAATGAATTAAAATCACATTAGGAAACTATCCAGAAACATTTTTTTCTTATACACATCATGCCAATTATATAATAAGGACTGAAGAGGCAAGTCCTAGTATTCTTGTCAGCAGGTACTAGATCTTTCTAAAACCTCACTGCAATTCCACGATAAATATTATCACTATTTCAAAGCAGAACTGAGATAACGAGGTTAAAAAACAACTCTTTGAGCCACACAGGCAGCAAGTGATAAAGACAGCTGTTTAAACTTGCCATCGGGTAGCATTCACTGTGCTAGGAGTTTATTGCTGAACTCATTTAAGTCTGGAGAGTTTGAAATAATTAACGTGAAAATGAATCTAAGCGTAATTCTGATTGGAAACTCATGCACTCGTTAATCCTTTCTAAAGTAAACGGTATTGAGGTAGTTAGTTTATTGTGCCAACCTGGCCGATAAATACACGTGGGGTTAATTAAAGGGCGGAGGGATAAAAGGTCTGGTAAGCCTCGCCTTTCTAGCTCTCAGGTCTCTTGCTTTTATGGTTGGACCAGGGTGCAGCTGCCTTAACCAGTTCCCTGCTTTAGCTGGCAAGGCTCACTTCCTGCAAGATACCCCCAAGGAGAAGCCACATAGGCCTACCCCGATGTAGCCCTAGGTGCTGGAGCAGCTGCGTAGAGACTGCTGTCTGCGCTGAGATTCTTACACATTTACTGATTCAGCTTTCATCCCTCAGTCGCCATCAGTGTGTGCTTTGTGGATTGGCGTTGGACAAATGGGTTAATGTTGGACTTGTGGGCTTGAGCAGCACTGGGTTGGGATGTTTCCTTGATGTGCACTTAACCTTATATAGAACTCTTCTCTTACACATGAATTTCTGTATTTGCTCCTCTAAAGTACCCAGACTAACACAGGTACTTATATAGCATGTCAAATGAACTTACTGTTAATTAGCAACTGAGCTGTTACGGGCGACTTTCCTCTAGTGGAGCAATACACAGGTAGAGCATGCATTTCAAACCTACTCTGGGCCCTGCTTTACTAAAACCACCTCACCGAATCACCTTGCCTCTTCATGCCTTAATGTTTTAGTTACAAAGCCAAAGGCTATAGTCTTGACTGTTTAATAAGCTGAAGAACACTAACTGTTTGAAAGAATATGTAGTCATTTTATTGCACTTAAAAATCTTACAGTATTATCTTAATATCTAAAGAAAGCATATAACATTCTGAAATAGCACAATATCCAGATCTATGTAAAAAAAAAATCATCACGCCTCCCATGTTAAAATGGCATTACATATACATGGCATTGGATAGAAGGAACAGTGCATACAAAAACATTATTCCCAAAGAATGCTATGCTTTCAAAATCTGCATGGAGATATAAAAAATCATTGTAAAGTTAAAGATTTCACTTATTTATAAAGAAAATAATAGATGGAGGCATTTCAGTAAAATTTATTCATGCCAATAGAAAGGGAACACAGAAATATGACAAGCCCTGAGCCCTAGACAAGGGAGCACTCTCAGCTTTGACCACTCCACTAACAAGCTAGGAGTAAAGAAGGACGTGGTGAGTCTAGTAATTGCTTGATACAGATCAAGCATCACACATGTGGCCCAACCAAACAAGAAACACAAAATAGTACACGAGGCCTTTGCTTGTCCGTGGACTCCTTGTGCGAGCACCAACCGCCCCGGGGGGTGCTCTGCAGGGGTGGCTATAGGAGCCGACTGCCAGGCTTTTCTTCTGCAATGCTGCTGTGTGGGTTCTGCTAACTGCCATCCTTTAAGTTACAGTTGAGGGCAAGTCATGAAGGTCCCCCAAGGCCCTATCTATCATCATGGCACTGAGGCTGAAATGATACCGTGAAGTAGGCAGTGGCATATGCTCTTTTTCATAGAGAAAGAACAGCGAAATATGTGCTACCATATACCAAATATACTGATAGTACAATCACTTGAAAAGCTACCTAGTCTCTCAAACATCTCCTATATTTTAAATTCATGTTTTCTGATTAAAAGTACAGCCAATCTATGACAGAAAGGAATTATTCCGGACAAGGCAGGATAATGACCAACCTCATAAAAAGAAATGAATTACTGTTTTGCATGTCACACCAATGGCCTTCTGAAGTCGACGCAAAGGGCTGGCTCTTACCTGCACCACTGAGGAGTTCAGGTACTCTGCACACACTCCTAAAGGCTGCACCAGTGCCGAGACTGCCTGTCAAGAGACACAGTCAATGTCAGAAATAAATGTGAGAGGGCTTCTTCCTTTCAACATTAAACAACTCCATTTCCGCATCTCAGAGAAAATTGTCAATAGTGATGCGGTCCAGTCATAAATGTAGGATTAGAGAAAGTATACTGTTGGGCAATAAGAATTCACAAACAAAACAAAAACCCTCACAACTCTTTTAAATTATTACTGAAGATTAATGTATTTTAAATAAGAATATGCCAATAGATCTTCTCAGGAGGACTGGATGAAATGATATTATAATAAACATTTTTAGAATGAAAAAAAAAAAGAATTTAGAGAAGAGATGAGATATGACTTAACAACACCAACATTAAACCCTTAGAAACGATATGAAGACATTGATAAAACTTCACTCAAGTACACCACGCTGTTACTAAGTAGAAAGAACCAGCTTTGTGGAAATGGTTAATTCTTCACATACTGGTCTGGATATTCAATACAATTCCAACCATGATCTTTGGGGAGGGGGGGTCCTCCCCCCAGTCCCCTTCCGGGGAACTTCACATGCTGAGTACATTCAGAGAATAAAAATGTGAGAAGAGCCATGAAATTTTTAGCTAAGAGTGATTCTGGGTAGAAAGGGTGTTACAATTATTCAGTGCAGCAAAGTATAGAAATGAACCAAAGAGTGAGTGCGTGGAACAGAAGTCACACACAACAGAGTCTCACTTACCCCAAGTTCTACATCTTCTGAATGAAGCTTGGCTTGGATTGCTGCAAATCCACCCAATTCTCCAAACTGAGAAGAAGAAAAAAATACAGGCACAAATTAAAATGCCATACTGTAGTAATCAAAGCAAGGAACTAACTCTGTTATTTTATCTCTATGCTCTATGATATTTGGTCTCAAGAGAATCCTCACTAAGATAAGTGCTAATTCTCACGGTATATAGTGCAAGAGAAATGCTTCGTCCAAAAGCTATATTTCCCTATATAAAGAGTACATACAAGCAAAAAAAGTGCTGGATATTCTCTGTAGCTCTCACTTATTTAAAATATCAAGCTCTGGGCTAGTTCAGTGCTTCATTCAGACTCATGCAGAGCCTGTTTCAGAGAGCTGCTCCACGGGGTGTGTGAGGCTGTGCCATTTCAGTTGCCTGTCTTCTAAGGCAAAGGCTCTCAACCTGTGGGTTGTGACCCCTTTGGGAGTCGAACAACCCTTTCACAGGGGTCACTCGATTACAATAGCAAAATGAGTTATGAAGTAGCAACGAAAAGAATTGTACGGTTGGAGGGGTCACCCCAACATGAGGAACTGTATTAAAGGGTCGCAGGATTAGGAAGGTTGAGAACCACTGTCCTAAGGGTTTGAACTGCTAATCTTTTGGCTGATAATTACGTGCTTAACAGTGTTCACCACTTGAGATTCCATGAACTTGTGTGAAAAGCATTACAGTGAGCATATGAATAAAAGCTGGATACCTTATTTACCAAATCCACAACCCATCCATGAGGCTCCTACGAGAAAGGGAAACGAAAAATGAGACGGCGATATAATAGCTTCCTCACGAGCCCTGCTTTTTATTGTCCTAAATGAAAAGTTGGAGAACAAATTCAATTTTGAAAAATATGTTTTAAGAGGTTTTCCGAGTGTTTCTTAATTGTCTGACATTGCTGTGCACAATTCTTGGGAGTCCATGAGAGCATTCTGTTGGCAAGGTCACCATTAAGACACATAAACATTTTACTAGATAGTGTACTCACACTACTAACTCTTCTGAAAGAAATCACAATCAGAGTTTCTGGATAGACTGGGAGAAAAAGACCAGGCTTGCTGGTTTAATAAAAGACTGGTGGGGAACCCGACACTTAGGGCTCTTTAACATAATTCAGGGCCTGCAACTATGCACACCTGTGTGGCTCAACTGTTAGTCGAACAACAGAGGGGCCTCTCTGGGTAACAAGAACACCAGCAAGGTATGCATTCATTAGAACAGGGGTCCTCAAACTTTTAAAACAGGGGGCCAGTTCACTGTCCCTCAGACCCGTTGGAGGGCCGGACTATAGTTACAAAAAACACAACTGAACAAATTCCTATGCACACTGCACATATCTTATTTTGAAGTTAAAAAAAAAGGGGGGGGAACACCCGGCAGGTGGGATCAATGTCCTCGGTGGGCCGCAGTCTGAGGAGCCCTGCATTAGAACAATCAACCAGAAGAGATCAAAGGGCAGTGCTTGCTCAAGAATAAAGCTCAGGAAACAGAGGGATAGGATCAAAGAACAAGGGAACAGAGCAAAAAAGGGAGGAAGTGGGAATGACAGTCAAGGTTGCAAAATCAAATGTGTCAAAACTGTCCAATGGAATGCAAACCTGAAAGAGACGGAGCTCAAGAGAACAGAGCCTGGAGCCGGACTTCATAGGGTCTTTCAAGGAGCAGGTGTGTGAAGCTGGGCAGTGACATTATTAACCTGCGTGTTTCAGTTCCTCCCTGATGCAATGGGGCTAGAGATTGTGCCTCGCTTAGTAGTAAGCACAGCTCAGCTCTCGCCTCAGCTCTCGCCTGACCCTCCAAAACAACGTCAAATGCCCCTTCCCCTGTAGCTTATGGATCACACGCATTGCACCACATGTTTATTAAACTGTGATTTCCTTCATTGTCTTACTTATTTCCACCAGTATACTCTACAATAGGGACCATGTCTTAGGACTCTTTCATATTGAGGAAGGATTGCCATATTTCTATCTCCAAAGCCCCGAATAATATTGGGCACATCATAAATGCTCTCTAAGTGGTACTTTAACTAAACCTCTCCTTCTACTAAAGCAATGGAAAAAAAGTTTCTATCTACTAAATGCACTTCCTTCAACTGTTTCCTCAAAATGTCGCTGAACTAAAGGGCTAATGAGGTTACGGACTTCTTATGGGCATCGTGCTCTTAGCACATGGGGGCATTTAAGTACAAAGGAATTGATCCTGGGCTTGAAAAGCAAAAGCTTCTATGCTTATGCAGCTTAAACGAAATTATAGGAGACGAACGACCAGATTACTTTCCCTGGGTACAACGAGCCATTTCAAATAGCCAAGGCTCTCAAACCTCTCTAAGAAGTAGGGGTGCCAATTAAACTGGGATTGTGGTAAACTAATAAACAGCAGTGAGGTCATGAGGTCACCTTTCATTGAATTAAGCATCATTTCAAATCTATAAAATTCTTATGATGTTTGTTAAGTTATAGGAAAGAACTAGCAACTGAAAAACTGTTACAGTAATTTTATGAGCCATGTGGAATATCTGCCATTTTTCATAATTGTTTAAATCTTTCCATGTGAATTACTTTTTTTTTTTAGCATAGAAAACCACCCTTTCAATACATTTCTCAAGAAAAAGTTGAAAGGAACTGTGCGTGCGTACCTTTTGGAAAGTAGACACTGGTGAAATAGCAAACATATTCCCTTCTCCAAACACTTCTGCCCAATTCCTTTGAGAAACTTTCATTCTGTTTTTAAAATGGTATTCGTTATCAGGATTGAAAGCCTAGATTCCAAGAGAACAGAGAAACATTATTATTACCTATTTCTGTAGCAACCCTTATTAGCATTAGAAAAGAAGATGAAACACAGCCGTGGGCTCCTTCCTTCACGGACTGCTGCAAGAGCGCCGAGAGAGCTGACTCCTCCATGCAGAGGAGCACACAACTAAGGAGGCAGGTGCTCGCCTGTCCTTTCCAACGTCTGCTGTGGGGCAGGGGAGGGATTCAAAGCACCGTGAAGTCTGAGCTCCAGAGGTACCGGACTCCCACAGGGAGAACCTGGACAGTGACAAGAGAAGTTACCGAGGGAAGGGCTGGAGTGCGTGTCCCTTCTCTGTGCAGCTGCTATTTGCTGTCACAAGAAAAAAGCCAGAATCCAAACCATGAAAAACCCAAACACAGCAGTATGTAAGTTGTAAACAATCAGGGAGAGAGACAAGGAAAGGGAGTCTATGGCTGAAAAATTGTTAAATTTCTAAAGGTATTTCTTTCAAACTGGAAACACTGGATGGTTGCTTGGATTTTAAAATAAAAAGCAAGAATTCTAGCTGCTGTTAATATCTTTAATGATGAAATCATCATGACTAACTATCAAGTAGAAGCAAAAGGTATTTTACACAAAGGGCAAACACAAAGCACTTCATTTTAGATCTGCCTTACCATTGTAAGCACACCCAGGAGACCAATGGGAATTGGATCCTGCTTTATTCTCTCTGCAGCCAGTTCTATCAACAGCATCAGCATGTTGTAGATCCCTTCATGAATTTCAGTACCCCACTTGTGAACAGCACTTGAAGTTAGGAGCTACAAAAACAAAGGACAGGCTAGCTAGGGTCTAAGTTGAGAGACAGAAAATAAGCCTATAGCTTAGCAGTTCAATATCAAATAATTAAGAGACTATAAACATAATAAGTCTTATTTTTTATGCAGATGGCTTCCTTTGAAAGAGTGGTACCTGCAATGTCTGTCTACTTGATCACTTTAAATGTAGAGTTTTGTTTGGGTCTCGAATTTTCATGTCCTTCCATCAAAGAAGCGACCAGCCACACCTGGAGTGGCTAGTGGGTCTCAAAATGCTGACCTTCCAGGTTGCGAGCTGAGCAGATGCTTAACCGTTGGGTCACCATCAGGGCTCTTTATTTGGTTTTAGGAATACCTTCTCAATTAGTTCATATATGCTTCCCTTTTTGTTATGTCCAAAAGCAATATTCAATTTTTGAAACATTTAAAGAAATCTAAAATAGCTCCCTCTAAGCAATGAGGCATTGTGATTTTGTTTACTTAAAAGCACAAACAAACTCTCGGCAGCAAGTCAAAGCTGACTCACAGCAACCCTTGTAGGACAGGGAGAGCTGCCCCTGTGTTTCCAAAAATGCAGCCATTTATGGGAATAGAAAATTCCACCTTTTTCCCAAGGAGCAGCTAGCTGGTGGCTTTAAACTGCTGACCTTGCGGATCACAGCCCAATGCACATAACCACCGCAAAACCAGGACTCCTTTATTTTTCTTAAACATCAAATATAAAATGATTTTATAATTGAGGCATTTTGGGTAAGTTGGCGCGAAGGGAAAAGACACAGAGATGTATCCAAATTCATCAGCAATGGATTCCTTGAACCCCCATTCTTCCAGTCCTAAAGGAAGTCTAATTCGGGGACAATGGCCAGAGCAGGGAAGGGGAAATCAAAGGGATTCATTTATAAAATGATGGCAAACTAATAGAGTAGTTTAATGTTTCTTAAGATTCCCCTTCAAAGGAAACATGCTGTGCAGTCTTGGCTCCACTGGAAGCCCTTAAAAAGACCAACCTAGAAAAGGGCCAATTTCTTCTAGAGCCACATGAAAAAAAGCTCAGTTCCAATTTTTTCAAAAACCAATTAGCTGCCTAAATACACGTTCCTCTTATATTTTTAAAGTACCAGAGCAACAGAAGCACGGGATTACAATGTCAGAAACCATATGTGACTGACACACCAGTCTCCCCGTGCCGCAGCATCTGCTCTCCTTCGTCTTTGAAAAGCAGAGCTCCAGCTACTTCCCAGAAGAGGTGGGGAAACCACACAGCACCTTCGTGGAGAAGATGATCACAAGGAGAAACATCAACAGCCAAACCTGGCTTTCCCGGTGCTGGGATATAATCAGTGGAGAATCAAAGCCGGCCTGAAAGGTGCAGACGTAGCAGCCAGGCTCCTTATGAGCATCCATCCATGCCATCTCCTCTTACTCGTATTCGCACCCAAACATTTGAAGCAGCTGGTTAACAAAGTTTGGGTGGAGGGGGGAGGGCAGAAGTAGGGTCACAAAACGAAAGGTGATTCTATAGAATGGTGATTCTATGGAATGCAACAGCATCTTCTGGCAGTCACGACTACAGAACAGAGCTCTTTTGATCAGCCCCAGAGAAGTCAGCCTCGTTGCCGAGGAGAACCTACCCTGAGGGTGCTGTGTGTTAGGTGCTGGACAGCGACCTGCAAGGTTGGTGGTGCAAACCCCCACCTGCTCTGAAGGAGAATTATTGACAGCCGCAGCTCTCAGTAAGAGTCAGAGTCAATTTGATGGCAGTGGGTTTGGGTTTAAATTCTAGAAGAACATGACATATCCACCTTTACATAAAAAAGAACATAATCTAGCAGAATCAAGGATTCTTTAAGTGACCATTTATTGTACTGTTACTGACAGCGGAGAGTATAATGTGGAAACTGTTCTCTGAAGTACTTTTATAAAGTGGGGAGAGTATTATAATCCAAATATACAACTTATATAGAGAACTGGCACGATGCAGGACTTTCTAGATCTAAACACCTAAAGATCATCAATCAATCAATTCTATCCAAACTCTCAATGACACTGAGGCAATTCTGACTCATAATGAACCCCAAAGAAGAGAGGCAATCAGGGAAAGAGTAACTCCCGTGAGGTCTGAACGCGTTAGAATAATGAACCATTTGCCATCAAAAGGGTTCAGAAGGGTTAGCAAAGAAGGGAGACGAGCATGGAAACGGGAAACCGAGAAGAAGGGGGCTGGCTACGGGAGGCTTCATGGTGAGGGCCTCAACCAATGAGATGAAACCAAACGGTGTTTGGACTCTCAAACTGACCTGCTCTGGAACCCTTTACCCATCTGCAATACTGAGCTAAAGAAGCCAAATTTGTTTCGATATGTTTTAAGCTGTGAATTAAAAGGTGACTCAGTCTACCAAAATATGGACAAGGACAACTGTTTGTAAGTAGACAGCTTGCTTTACTGGGTTTTCAGATCAATATAAACTTTCCCATCTGTGCTCCTAGCAGTTTCCTTGCACTTGCGATAAGGATGGAAGTCAAAGCTCAGAAGCACAACACAGCAAGAGACTCATTCAGTCAACAGACGTTTACTGGGCTCTTTCTGTGAGTTACACTCTGCAGGGGGCGGAGGGGAGCACAGCAGACAGCATCTATGACAGACGTAGTCCCTGCTCTAGTGAGAATTCAAGACTCATGTTCTGAAAAGGGTATCACGCTGAGTCAGAATGTTCTTCAAAACAGGAGCCCTGTGATCTGCCATTCTCACTGTTAGGAAAAACTGTGACCATACTGGGGAGCGAGCATATCGCTCTAGTTTTCACAGACACTGCAGAATGCATGTCATTTTGCCAGTTAAAAGATCTGATCCAGTCAAACTACTAGCAATATCTAGGTATCTGTTTCGGTCTCTCTTTATGTCAGGGAGCTCTAGTGGCACAACGGGTGAAGCATTCGACTGTTACCAGCCACCTTGAGGGAGAAAGATAAAGCCATCTATTCCTGTAGAGATGCAGAGTCCCAGAAACATTGGTGCTCAAAAGGAATCGACCCTATGTAGAGGGTTCAGCTTGGTCAAAAGGAATCGACCCTATGCAGAGGGTTCAGTTTGGTCTATATGTGATAAAAAGTGACTTAAGGAGCCCTGGGGGTGTAGTGGTTATTCCTTGGCCTGATTGGCAATCTGAAGTGACCAGCAGCTCTGGAGGAGACTAGGATTTCTGATTCACAGACTTAGAAACCCACAGGGAGTCCGCTATGAGGCAGCATTGACTTGAGATGGTTTCATTGTTTGATAAGTAAATGTTATCTTTCTAAGCACCACAATCATTAGTTTACTAAAATGTCTATGTAATTTTCTAGTATAATCTTAACTTATTCTTTAGCAATTAAATAATAGAAAGTAAAAATACATTCAACCAGACAAATGCAAACAAATGGATGTAAAAGAAGTAAAACATTTATAAGCTCCAAGGTTAGAGCTATTTTTCTTATAGTAGAGGATTAATTGGTTGAACAAGATTCATAAGCTGGTCTCACACATAAAAAAATTTACTTCCTCGGGAAAAAAAAATCAGATTATAGCATTTTTCTTACCTTTTTAAATGCTTCAGGCATACACCTATCCATAAATCTTTTACAATTCTCATCAGACTCGCAAAGACCTGAGCAAAATAAATAAAAGGCTATGTGCATTACTTAAATCTTAGGCACTTCATGGAAATACTATATACATCATTCAAAATTTAGACATATGAAGCTATCTTAGAAACTCTTTGGTGCTTGTTTAAAGCAGAATATAACCAGGGGTCCTCAAACTTTTTAAACAGGGGGCCAGTTCATGGTCCCTCAGACCCGTTGGAGGGCCGGACTATAGTTTAAAAAAAAAACTATGAACAAATTCCTATGCACACTGCACGTATCTTATTTTGAAGTAAAAAAACCCAAAAAACAAAAAAGGGCAAAAACACCCAGCAGGCCAGGTAAATGTCCTCGGCAGGCCGCATGTAGCCCACGGGTCATAGTTTGAGGACCCCTGATATAAACTCTCAGGTGAGAGAACTGGCTGAGAAACTATACCATTAGACTAAGGAAATGCTAATTAAAACTGAAATGGTTGATTTTATGCTTCCATGTCAGAGGAACTTGAATGACCTAATTAAACAGTTAGTAAAAGACCAATAGCAGCTATGTGCTACCAATTATTGCTTTCCCAAACAGCTCTATAAAAACACAAACATCAATAAATGTCAAAAGTACCCTTCTCCAAAACAAACTGGTGAACTCTTATAAAAAATACAGAACTGTGCCTGCCTCAGTTTGTTTTGAACTCGGTGACAAATTTTGCTGAGTGCTAGAAATATTGTACGCTGAATGAACACATTTTCTTTTTCAGACTCATTGCTTGGTACAGGCACCTAGATCCTAGCTGGCACTCAGTAAATGTTGTAGCTGAGAAACCAATCATTAAAGCAATCACAGCTAAATCTACTCTTAGTCAAAATATTTCTTTTTAATGTGTCTCATTGAATAATGATGGTAACTATGCATAGCTTGAATATAAAAACAAAAGACCCGCTAAACACAAAAAAGCAGCCTATTTCATTTCATAACTGAAACCAGTATGACAAAACCTTTAAAATAGATTTATAGTATACAAGTTTCCTTACATTAACACACATGCTTGTAATCTAGTAATAGTTTATTACTTTATTGATTGTCTATGTATAAAGCATTCAACGGTGTAAGGTACTTAAGAGCTGAACTGTTTTTTAAATAAATATCACTTGCTTCTCTTACAAACAAAATAGAAAGAAGCCATAAAGTGCCCCAGTTTCTGTGGATGAAAGCAACTGATTTAGTTTAGTTTTTATTCTACAGGGGATAAACAAAGACCAAGAGATTAAGCGATCTGTCCAAGGTAACAAAATCAGGCACTGAAAAGGGCAAGGATTAAGCCCTGGTCTCTTATGTTTTCAGGGGATCTGAGGCCTGAAAACTTACCAAGTCGTGCTAGGTAGGTAGACGCCAACAGGCATTTGCCCAGTGATTCTTCTCGCTTGTAAGGGATGGACCAATGATCAGTCAAAACACGGCTTTCCAGTTCATATAAATTTGTTGTAGGGAATTCAATGCCTTCTCCAGAGCAATTTCCATTTTCATCATTCTTCTGACAAACAGGGGTCAGGACGAAAAGCAAGAAACGAATTAGTCTACTTAAGCCAGCGGTTCTCAACCTGTGGGTCTAAACCCCTTTGGGGGTTGAATCACCCTTTCACAGGGGTCGCCCGGTTCATAACGGTAGCAAAATGACAGTTATGAAGTAGCAACGAAAATCATGTTATGGTTGGGGGGGTCACCACATGAGGAGCTGTATTAATGGGCTGTGGCATTAGGGAGGTGGAGAACTGCTGACTTGAGAGGTTTACATTTTTACCAATATGCCGAGCATGTGGACTCCACTTTCGTTTCTCCTGCACACATCTTTCACTGAGGCTGTGTGCAATCTTGAGAGCTTTCAGTATCTGGCACCCCGCATCCTCTCTCACACTTCATCTCTTTACTTCAAAAATAAACTCAAGTTTTCAAAAAATATCCCATCCTGGCAGTGAGCCTATTCTGCTCCCTTCTTTTGTTCACTTGGGGGGGGGCAGATAAACTTCTCCCCCTAGAAGAATCTGCCACCTTCATCTCCTCACCCCTCACCCCACAGTAATCTGGATTCCAGAGTCCCTACTCTCCCAGAAGGGAGCCCCTAGGACTCAGCTACTAGGCACCAAGTCGGTGTTGCAAACGCAGTCCGAGGCAACTTGGGCGAGAGCCTGGCGGCCTGAGGCCAGCCTTGAACCGCAGCGGAGAGGTCGAGGCTACTCTAGGCACTGGGGCCAGGAGTGGGGATCCAGGCATCAGCGCCTCACATCGCCTTCACGGTAGTTACTGATCAGGCCACCAGTCCAACTGACACAGCTCAGTGTGTCCCTGATTCCTCCAAGTAGTCGCTCTGGGCTCTCGCCAGACTTGGGCCTCCCCAGGCCGGCGCCGGCAAGAACTGGCCATGCTCCGTTCCAGGGCGCAGACGGGGCGCTGAGGGGCGGAGAGCCGGCCTTCCGCAGGCTCGTCCTGACCTGGAGATGACTCCTTCAGGGAGCTGAAAATCGAAACTCGGCCGCCAAGGGCATGGAAGGCGGCGGCTCGAACCCGTGCTCCTGTTCCTCGGCGGACTCCAGCGGCAGGGCTGGGGCAGAGCTTCGAGGGGCCGTCCGCCCGCGCCACGCGGCCACCCGGCCGGGCACGGCTGCACCTTCCCTGGGCGTTCTAAGAAGCTCACGGGCAAGGATGTGCGCGGTGAGCTCCTAGAGTTTCAATTATGAACAAGGATGGCGGGATAAAATGATCACACACACGCCCCCCACAGTATCAGATTTGTGCCCACTTTCTCTGCTTAAATTACTTCCTGTACTTCCCAGGAAAGCACTCCTCCCGGTTCTCTTCCCATGGATCTAGTTGTTCTTATTCCATTTCCTGTTTCCTTTCACAGGGGTCGCCTAACACCACCGGAAAACACGTATTTCTCAAGGTCCTAGGGACCGGGACACCGCTCCGCTAACCGTCTCCAGGCGGGCCCGCCCACATACGAGTACCAGCGTGAAGATGTTACCCGTGCTGCACCATGCTTCAAGACAACGTTTCTGAATCTGCCATTAGAAGTACAGATTTCACAATATATAATTACATATTGGTTTTGTAATGAACCACTGTGCTTTAATTATGTTGAATTTGTAACAATGAAAATACGTCCTGCATAACATATTTACATGACGATTCATAACAGTAGCAAAATTACAGGGGGTCAGCACAACATGAATAACTGTGTTAAAGGGTCACAGCATTGGAAGGTTGAGAACCACTGGTCTAAATATTTTCATAATTCAGCCTAATCACCCAAGCTTTAAAAAATCACCTTGAAACTCAATGAGGAAAGAAATGAAAAGGCAAATACATTTCAATTCCACATCAATAATAGGTAAGAATTCCACACACATTACATTTTCATATTTGTGGCTAAATTGGAATGAAACTGGTCAAAAACTAAGATGATGATTACAAACTAAATGTAAATTAGAAGACCATGTAAACTGAGATGCTGTTAAGTGGTAAATCAAGTAGGTTTAGAATTAAATCTATAGGGAAAATTTCATTTTTGACATGCGACCCTTTTTAGAAATACATTTAATCCATAACCCCATTAAATAAATCAATTATACTTAAAGGATCACCCAAATAGTAAAAATTATTATACAATTGAAACTTTGTACACTTGCTAAATGCTAAAAATTGGCTAGAATCAAACTAGAATCAAGGAACTCAAAACAAAACTGTAGGTGATTCTAAATGTATGCTGCTATTACGGACTATCCATAAATTTCTAGAGCAATTTAAAAATTATATCCAATGTACTTAGTAGCTACTAAAACTGAGAATTTCCTTGGTTGGGGTGATGAGAATCTTCAGCCTCATTAGTAAGGAGATAAATAAAGCCACGTCTCCTGAGAACAGGCACTGTGAAGGAACAGCATCACTTCTGTGTATCCAGGCCAAAAATGTGTAACCTGAATCTTAGCATGAGGAACTCCAAAATGAACAAGAGTTTAGAAAATAACTAGCCTGTAGTCTCCTTATTAAAGTCCAAAAAGTCCTCAGGGAGATAAGAGACATGACACCTAAATACCATCTGAGATCTTGAAACATGGATTAGATCTTGAAACTGGATTAGATCTTGAAACATGATCTTTACTTTGGTTAAAAAAAATTAGTATTGATCATCTCCGCATTAGTTTCCTAATTTTGATGTGCTTTTAGGGTATATATCTTGACATCATGTCTACAATGTACTCTCATTCAGTTCAGGAAAACCATGCACACATGCACACATGCCCCTAAGTAGGCATCATGAGAAGAAAGGCCACAGAATGGGAGCAAGTATTTACAAATCAAATGTCTGTTAGAGACTAGAATAAAGTAGACCATAAGGTTAGCAAACAAAACAAAAAAAAACCTCCCCCAAATCAGGAAAAGCCCCAACGAGATGGGCTGACACAGTGGCTGCTGCGACGGACTGGACCAGCAATGCGGCTGCATTCTGCTGTACACGAGTCACTGTGTGTCCCAACCAGTCCGACGGCACCTACCCACCAGAGTGTAGTATATGTAATTGTACGTAATTAGAGTCAACTCATCTTCACATTTACAGTTTTAATAACTCTGAATGGTGTCACGTGTATAAAAATTTTTAACTTTTAATAGTATTTGTATATAAAGGTAATAAATGGCAACAGCCTTGTATCTACACATAGTTTTCTGCATGGGTGACATACTTTTTCTCTATTTCTGGGTGCTATGGTTCATTTTTCTAATTGTTGCAAATCTCAAAAAAAAAGTTCCAATATATTTACTGGGGCGGGGGGCAAAATCCACATGTAAGTGGACTCGTGCAGTTCAAACCCGTGTTTAAGAGTTAGCTGTATACCAATATTGTATTTAAATTTGAAAGCACAATGAATTGTGCTTTGCTTTATAATAAAAAAGACAGAACCGTTCTAAAAAATCCCTCAAAGCAAGCCCACTGCTGACTCACTGACCGAGTCTGACTCACTGAGACCTATGTAACGTTCCTGCACCTGTCAGACTGTATAGGAGCAGATAGCTTCAGCTTTCTCCCACTGAGCAGCTGGGGGCTTTGAACCACCAGCCTTGATGTAAGCTGTCCAAAGCTTGTCCACCACTAGACAGGTTTAAAATCATAATTTTAAAAATATTATTTTTAAGACTCGACAGGCAGAAAAAAGTCTCATCATCTTTCGTAGTTAACATTTTTTTAATTAAACATTCTTGTCTTGACAAAGGCAGATAAGCTGTACACACTGAGGAGCAAATGATACAGAGTAGTATTACATTCCAACGAGGTTGTGGCCAAAACAGAGAGAGAGGGGTTCACAGAGGGGCCAACAGCACCTTTATTTAGAGTCATTGCTTCAGTGGAGCCTGTCGTTGGCAAAGATTCCAGACTGAGCAAGAGGGCACACAAAGCAGCAGCTCAAAATGACCTTACTGCTAACTGTACTCCCAATAGTTAGAATGCACTGGCCTTTGAACAGGACTGCTGGGATGCAATATATTATTTTCTCATTCCATGCCAAATTCAAGTGACATCCAAGAAAATATTACTGATCACTGATTCTAAATTGGTCAGAAATATATTAATTGAAAAATTGCCGTGTTCCAAACTGCTGAGTGCTGGGGCTGGAGATGAAGACACTATTCTTATCTTCAGAGAGCAGGGACCTGTGGAAGGAGAGAAGGGAGTGCCCCTGGCCCATGTGTACCAGGTGCACACACACACAGGTGGACAAGTTTAAAGGAAAGCATAAGCCAGGCAGAAGGTTTCAGATACTACTACTTCAAAACCAGTACTACGTCTGTTGTTTTTCAAGTGGAGAAAACTTGTGCATTTGAAAAATGTAGATGAACCAACTGGAATATAGGCAATATCTTAACTGAGTTCACGAAACACAAATTTTACTTCATGCTTTATTTTATGAAATGAGCTTTAAAAAAGTGTACAAGCTTTTAACTTAGCAATGAGTTTTAATAATTTAAAAACAACCACCGTTGAGTTTGCAAACAATCAGCTGTTGTTCTCGACAAAATATTAAATTGTAAGCAGTCTTTGCTTAAAGAAGCAAGAACGACTCAGAGAGTTCCCATCTGCTAGTTCAGAGATAAGTTCTTGTTGCTCACTCAACAAAAGCTGATAAAATTATGCAACCAAATGAATAAAACACTGCCAAGATGATTCTAATACTGAATTCAATTACAATCCTCGACTATTAGCAAACTGTGTACTCAAAAGACTGGATTTCTGATCAATATACTGAAGATGAATGTCAGATTGATTTCTTTGTGCTCTTAAAGGGATTTGTCTATTACTGTAAAATAGACAGTAGTCTGTTATAAAATAAACCACACCACATACAGCAAGCGACTAAGGGAAAAGATGAACACTTAATTCCAACTCGCTACTTATAATAACTCCCATTATAATAGTCTTCCGACGTAGAGGCTTCAAGCAATTCAAAGGTTCGTTAAGTCCTCTGTTATGCCACGCTGAAATCAAACTTCCCAAGTGCTCCGCCTGAGGGTTTCGAGACGATCTACAGGCACAGAGCGCTTCATGTCTCTCCCACTGGTGCTTTCAAACTGCCGGCCTTGCGGTTAGTAGTCCAATGTATAAGCCTCACTTCACATTAGAAGACACACACACACACACACATGCACACGCACACGCACGCACCAACAAGCCAGAAAACATTCTGGGGTTCCAGTTCATATATTCACAAGTTTGTTTCACACAAGGCATATTTCAACATGCCCCTGAGCTCAGTGGATGGCTACAGACAAGTTCTGTTTAGGATGTCTTTAAAAACAGAGCCAATGAGAGAGTGGGATCCAAGGGGCTGGACTGGGCCAGTTAAAGGCAGAGAAGAGATCAGCTCAGAAGGTTATGGGTTTTTGGCTTTCTTTAGGGAGGGGATTCTAAAGGGTCAAAAAGTTTGATAGACTTTTCTCAAAGTACACAAGGCAATCTTGGGGGCTTATTATGAGGAAGTTTATAGAGACTGTAAAACTGCAGTGATGAGGAAAGGCCAAGAGCGTGGCCCGAAGGAATTCAATGCACTTACTTGCTCATTCTTGGAAGGTACCTAGGGCTGTCTATGTATGAGAAGTTCACTGGGAAATCTAACCATACAGCCCTGCAGGTATCTCTTTGTTCCCTACACTTAAAGACAATTTCAAATTAAGATGATTTGAATCTCTCACTCACTGCCATACTCAATTCTGACTCACAGAGACCTTATAGGATAGGGCAGAACTACCTTGGGCAGTTTCTAGACTGTAACACTTTAACGGGAATAGAAAGCCTCATCTTTCTCCTGCAGAGTAGCTGGTGGTTTCACACTGCTAACCTTCTGGTTAACAGCCCATCGTATACCCACTATACTAACAGTCCCTGGAGGATGCTCAAACCACTGTCTGAACCTGGTGTATACTGAAGAGTATAGACTTCTTTGGGGAGAGGGTTAGAGATGAAAGTATTGCTATCAGAAGTATATGGACCCAGAAGGACAATAGGTAAAAAACAACAACTTCATATTTTTGTATTTAATAAGGAATTCTATGAAGTACTGTGTTAATCCGGGTAGACTAAAGAAACAAATCCAGGGAAACTCATATGTATAGAAAAGAGATTTATATACAAGAGCAATTGAAGCTTGAGAAAACATTCTAGCCCAGTCCAGATCAAGTCCTTAAGTCTGATGTTAGCCCATATGTGCAGAACCAATCTATAAAGTCCTCTTCAGACTCAGGCAGCACATGCAATGAGGCCGAATGCAGGAAGATCACAGGCCAGTGGGTGCAAAGTCTTGTGGATCAAAATGGCAGTGGAAGCATCTCAGCACTGGCAGGGGTCTCCACGTGGCTCCTCCAGCTCAGGGCACTAATGTAGCTCCATGTGTCTTATAAGCTGCAACAGCTCCCAGGGAGTGAACCTGCATCCTGTCTCCAGTGTGCTGTTTATCTCCATAGCGCCTCCAAACGAGGTCATCAAGCAACAATAGGCTGAAGAAGAATTAATGCATTTTAATTATGATATTGAAGAAGAAAACCGGAAAGTACCGTGGACTGCCAAAAGAACAAACAAGTCTGTGTTGTAAGAAGACCAGGCAGATGGTGCTTGGAAGTGAGGATGGTGACACATGGGGTCAGGAGGCCAGCGCTGACAAAGAGCATCAAGCTTGGCGGTGAAGTCGAGGGTCAGCAATAAGAGGGGAAACCCTCAAGGCGGATCAACACTAACATGGCTCAGACCCAGCACTGGGAGTGCGGCACTGGCCTACATAGTGTGCTTCGTGCTGTACCGCAGAGTGCTCGGAGTGAGGGCCAACTCCGTGCCCCCTGACAACAACACAGACTTGTAACAGTATTTCTGTACTTACCCTCAAATATATATGTGTACCCTCAAATATATATGTGTATACACGCATAAACACTAAAAACGTAATCCCTCCCTGAACTTCATGAGGGAAGAATTATCATTGTTGTGTTTGTTTTTTTTAAGATGCAACCACTGAAGTTCATATATAGGACAAGAAATACATTCAAGGTCACATGTCTCTAGTCCCTTGTTAACATGAGAGCCATTCAAGAGTTCAGAAAGAGACAAGGCTTCAAGTCAAGGTTGCTCCAAAGATCAGGCTCTACATTAGCACCCGGCAATAGTTTACTTCTTCCTAGAACTGGTAGTGTGGCACAGCCCCTAAAGCACTGCTCCAGAAGGGGAGCAAAAGTGTTTTACAAAGAAAAGAACCAGCAAGCCAAACTCACACAAATGCGTATCCAAAACCAAGATTTGGCAAGGTAAAAAAAGATTACAAATTAAATGTTCTTTTTCGCCCACAGCACAAGTATTTAATAACATTCCTCTCTAAAGAGATGATTATCTAGCATCAACAACTAGCTTTTAGTCTTCAGTTTGTTGAAATTTCCTGCACAACAGATCTGTTTATCTGACACCACCACTTGCTGACTGTGTGGTCTTGAATAAATTCATCTCTATGCTATGGAGTTTCATCCACAAAACACAGATCATGGTGCCTTGCTGGAAAGAAAAAAATGTGCAGTTACCAAAGAGAGCACTGAGATGCCAACAAATATGAAAAGATGCTCACAATCATTATAAAGAGATTCAAATAAAAACTACAAGATCCCATCTCACCTCTATAAAAATGGCACTAAAATAAATCAATAAGAGCCAATGCTGGTGAAGTGAAAGGGGTCTGGAAATCTTTTATATAGCTCATGGGACTATAAAATGGGACAGCCAGTATGGAAATCAGTATGCTGCTTCCACAAAAAAAGCTAGAAGCAGAAATACCTTATGATCCACCCCTAAAGATATAGCCAAGAGATAAAAGAGAAGTGACACAAATAGATATACACACACCACCCAGTGAATTATGTGCTGGGCTGCTAACCCACCACAAGGTTGGCGGTTCAAATTCCCCAGCTGCTTTGTAAGAGAAAGATATGGCTGTCTGCTCCAATAAAGATGTACAATGGAAATCCTAGGGAATAATTTTACTCTGTCCTATATGGTTGGTGAGTCAGAACAGACTCGGTGCAGTGGGTTATGCTCATTGCAGACTTCACTATAGGAAAAAAAATGGAAACAACACAAGTGCCCACTAACAAACCAATGAATAAACAGCTATGCATGATACAACAAAATACTACATAACTATATTCCACTCACAAAACCTCTTATTACATAGATGAATCTGGAGGGCATTATGCTGAGTGAAATAAGCCAATTTCACAAGAAGACAAATACAGTACGAAACCACTATTGTAAGAAGTCAAAAACAGATATACCCAGGAAATCAAAGGTCTTTGACAATGACAAGAGACGGGGGGGGGGGGGGGGGGAAGAGACTTTCTAGATAGTAGCACTTGTTACTTTTGGTGATGGGTGTCACTTTTCCAAATACGCATGAAGTCAACACAACCTGACTATCTAAACAAAGACACTAAGAAGTACATGAGAAAAAGGGACACTTTTGGTAAGTGATAAAATGAAATTCTGTAATAATTTCTTAATGTGTGATTATGTAGGTAAATATGGTTGGGTACATGTATAGGAAGGCATATGTGAATACAAGTATAAGGTGTATCTGTAGGTATGTGTGTATATATAAGTGCTGCATTATGCATCAAGCAACTGTTAAGACATTCCCTAACAAGGCGTGGGGTCGGTTTACTGGGTTAAAAGACTTGGGGCCAGTCACTGAGGATAACTTTGTCAACTGGCACTCTGTGCATCACAATGATATCCTAGCTTGGTAAGTAGTATGTGGGGATCTTAAAGTTTATGAGCATCCAGCTGGTCTCTTCAAATGGAGCCAACAAAATCAAAGGCTCAAAGAAGAAACTAGTTCATGGGACTAAGCCAGCACAAACCACAGACTCTTCTAACCAGAGACCAGAAGAACTAGGTGTCCTATCACTACCATTAACAACCTACAATTCTGAATGGGGGCCAATGGAAGGACACAGATAAGAGTGAAAAAAAAAAAAGTGTTTAACAAAAAACTTCTTAAAAAAGCTAGACCCAGTAGACCAAGAAACTAGAGAAACCCTGAAACTATTATCCTAATATACCCTTGACCTTGGCACTGAAGGTACTTCCGGAGGTCACCTTTAAGCCAAGATTGACTTCTAAGATGAACGTTATCACTGGTATGGAATGTGCTCCCTGTAAAAAATCAACTATATGAAACCAACAGGTCAATATTGACCCAAAAGCAAATATGAGAAAGCAAAGAGGGAAAGGGAAGCTAGATCAATGGAAACTGAACAGGATGGAAATCATGAGAATGCTGACATGCTAGAAAAACTCTTAATAGCATGGAGAAATTTCTAATAAATTGTTTAAACCAAACTCCCTGTCAATTCTGACTCATGGTGATTCTACTGGGCAGGGTAGAACTGCCCCCTGTGAGTTTTGGAGACTAATTCTTTAAGGGAGTAAAAAGCCTCATCTGTCTCCTGAGGAGCATATCAGTTGGTAGTTTCGAACTACTGGTCTTGTTAGCAGCAATGAGTAACCACTCCGACACCAGGCCTCCTAATGATTGTTAAAGGGGAAGCTAATTTTTGCTGTTGTAAACTGTAACATAAAACACAATTTTTAAAAAAAAGTGTGGGTGAGAGGAAATCAGTTCTCATCAAACTTCAAATGATCTGTTTTTATCTCTAGTAGATTCTTCAATGTTGGTGCCCGAAAGCCTATTCCACCCACTGCCACCGAGTTGGATCCGACTCGCAGTGACCTTACAGAGGGCTTCTGAAACAGCTCACCTTTATAGGAGCAGATGGTCTCTTTCCCTAGGTGAAGAGCAGCTGTGCGCTTGAACAGCTGCCTAGTAGTCCAAAGCCTAACCCAGAGACATTTCAAATTGATCATATTCACAGAGAAGTTGGTATTCTTCTGCCTCAAATGTGTCTCCTCTCTAATATCCCGAGGATCTGAAACATTTTGCCAGCTTGCTAACTAACGTGGTCACCTCACCACACCTGCCATGCACACCTAGCCAAGCCTTTAGTTGATCGACTTCCTTATTGAAAGTTATTGGGACTGCAGTTCCTGACATCAGTCTATCATCTCCAAAATGCCACCACTGTGATCTGTCTTTAAAAAACAAAACCACAAAGGAACCCGATCCCAGCATGCATTACTCAGAAACCTCCATTCTTCCCAGCAGCTTAGAGATAGGTTCCTAGAGATAACAGCAAGCTTCTTGCATTAGCATGCAAGGCTTCTCACTCTGACCTCAACCCTATGACCAACCTGATCTGACCCTTGCCCAACTCCTGCTCTAGCTATACTGAAGTTCTCGGGGTCCGAGTCACGAAGGCCCTGGCATGAAACCTTGCCTAGCTGCAGGCTGCTGGGTCTGCCTCAAATGTCCAAGTCAACTTAAAAGGCTTATCTCAGTTTAACAAATCCCAGTGTGTTCCTCAAAACCTGGTGCAAGTATCATCTCACCAACAAAATTCTCAAGATCCCGCCAAGCAGTTATCTGTTCTATTTTCAGAGCATTCTTGTTCAGTCTTTCACAGAAGCAGTGAACGCATCAATGAGTCAGACACACACATTCTATCTATAGAGCTTCCCTGCGTATGAAGGAAGAAGACAAGCAACAAATCACAAGAAAGTATGGTCAGGCTACAAAAGTATGTAAGAAGATCTGGACTGATTAAGTATTGTCAAAGGTAAATGAAATGACATACTAGGTTTTGACTGACTGATTTCTATAAGGAGATCACCAGGATTTCCTTCCTAGTCTGTCTCAGTTGGGAAGTTCTGCTGAACCCTCTTTAGCATCACAATAACAGGAAAGTCTCTGCTGACAAGTAAGCAGTAATGTGGGAGCTGAATGCCAGTCTCCTGCATGGAAGGCAAGAACTCTCCCACGGCTCTCTTGGAAGACAGGTAGCTAAAACAAATGCAGATGCTATTCGAGCTGCGAACACGTCTAACTTCTTCACCACAACTCACACAGATGGTCAGTTTCAGTGTTCTCATCTTACCTGACCAATCAGCATCATCTAACTCAGCTGATCATGGTCTTCTTGAAAGATCTTCCTCACTTGGTTTCCACTACAGAGCCCTAGCCTGGCTACTTGTATCACCATCTTGTGGTGGTGATAGAATCTATTGTCAATTTGAGAGGATTACACGTGAAGGGATGGAATCTAGCCTGTCAATTATTGTATAGCCAGTGAGGCCTCTGTGTGGGCATGGTCATCCCTTGAGGATTCTGGGAACTCCTGTCTTTCCTCCTGGGAGGTAGGAGACACTTTCCTCTCTCTGCTCACTCCCTGAGAGACGCTCTACTGATAAAACACATGGTACTATGCTGACAGACCCCGTGTCCTGGGAACTGGAGGGGCCATGTAGAGACCCCTGCCAGTGTGGAGATGCTTCTACCACCGCCACTGGATCCACAAGGCTTCCACTCACTGACCTGTGATCTTCCTGCGCTCGGTGCCATTGCATGTGTTTTGTGAGTCTGAAGAGGACTTTATAGATTGGTATTGGACATATGGGCTAATATCAGACTTATTTATGGACTTGATCTGGACTGGGCTGGGATGTTTTCTCAATATTCAACTGCTCTTGCACATAAAACTCTTTCTTATATAACTATGAGTGTCTCCATGAGTTTGTTTCTCTAGTCTACAGGGACTAACACACATCTCTTGCTGGTTCCTCTTTAGTACCTTAGTCTCTGAGCCCTTGAGTACCTTTGAATTCAGTTGTCAAGCCTCTTTGCTTTATCTAGAATCATTCCCTTGGCAAGCCCAGTCGTCATAGAACAAATGTTTCTCAATCTTGTTTTCATTATTAACTTAAGGAGCCCTGGTAGCATGTGGGCTAGGGCCTGCTGGGCTGCTAACCATAAGGTCAATAGTTCAAACTCACCAGCTCCTCCTCGGGAGAAAGATGATCCTGTATGCTCCTGTAAAGACTGATAGTCTTGGAAATCCTATCAACAGGGTTGCTGCGAGTCAAAAATAGACTGGATAGCAGTGGGTTTACGAAGCCTTCTAAGGAGCCCTGGTAGGTTAAGTGGTTCAAACCCACCAGTCACTACTCCACAGGAGGAAGATGTGGCAACCTGCTTCTGTAAAAGATTCACAGGCTTGGAAACCCTATGGGGCAGCTCTATACTGAACTACAGGCTTGCTGTGAGTCGGGATTGACTCAACAGCAATGGCAAGGAGTCTTTGAAGCAAGTTGCTGCACAGAGTTGCTCACTGAGAGTTAAGGAGCTCAAATCCACCTTCTGCTCTGCAAGAGAAAGATGAGCCAGTCTGCGTCCATAGAAATGTATAGCTTTGGAAAGCCCATGAAACAACTGTACTCTGTCCGACAGGTGATGGGGAGGTGGTGTTTAGAGGGAGTGATTATACGGTAGCTGAGTCAGAGTTGGATCATTCACAATAGGTTTGGTTTGGTGGTGCAATGGTTGAGTACTTAACTCTAAATGGGAAAGTTGGCAGTTCAAACAGCCATGCTTTGTGGAAGACAGATGTGGCCATCTGTTTCTGTAAGAGCAGAGGCTTGGGAAAGCCCTGTGGTGCTCCACTCCATCCTATACCGCCACTGTGCTGGAACTGACTTGAGAGCAATGTGATGCGTACGAGCTTTCACTCAGAGGAATACAAGTCCACTGAAAATACTTTCACATTACTGTTTAACAAGGTACCTGACAATACTTTCACATTTCTGTTTAACCTAGGTTCTTTGCTGCAATTTATTCTAATTTGTCTTACTATAGCCATAAAATAACTCATTTGGCTTATAAGGTAAGGTCAAAGGGAAAAAATGGATACTGAAAGCAGGGAGGATGAAACAGGTAGCAAGTCTGTGTGTGTGTGTGTGTGTGAACATGCATAAAAGTACATTAGCTGTGTGACGTTAGACCAGTCACAGTTGCAAACTCAGCATTGCTAGCATTTTAGGCCAGATAATTCTTTGTGAAGGGAAATGGTCTTCTGCATTGTAGGGTGTTTGGTAGGTTCCCTGGTCTGGACCCATTAGGTACCATGCAGTTTCCTCCAGTTGTAACCACCAAAAAGGTCTCCAGGCACTGCCAATGTCCCCTGGACAGGCAACAAGTGTCTCAGGTAGGGCATGGCATCTCTATGCTTCAGTTTGATCTGTAAAATGAAGGCAATGACCTATAAACCCAAGATTCCTTTTGGCCTTAAAAATGCTAGATTCTATAAAAGATAAAAATAAAGGCTACTGACAGGTAAAGTTTTACTCAGGGGAGCTAGAAAGGAATGAATATGTTGTGAAACATGTTAATACCTTGACCTTACAGTTAAAAATGGTTCCATGATCAAATCGTTAAAAAATTAAAAAGGATAGATTCATGGTCTAGGCATTAAAACATGTCAGTATTAAATGTCAAAAAAATATTGGAAGACAGCTCTATAAAATCTACATGAAAGAAACATGGTATAGTTTTTAAATCATGTTATGTTTTAAAAGTTCATTAAGGATATTTTTGGTACAAGTGAGAAAATCTTATTATGAACTAAACAGAAAACACTGCTATATCAATATTCAACTTGGGACACACATGTTGAAGCCTTTAGGAGTCAAGGCTCATAATACTCGCAACTTATTTTTCAAAAGGTTCCTGGGGAGAAACTGCGTGCTTTTAGAGATAGAAGCGATAAACCACACAAGACAAAATGTTTACAAATGCCAAGTCAAAGTGCATGCTACACAGATGCTCCTTGTACTGGTCTCTCAACTTTTCCACAGATTAGAAATCATTCAAGACAAAAACATGAGGAAGATACACTGAGCGCACAAATAAAATTCCAGCCACGTTGGACTTGTGGCTGACATAGCATACACATTTTTTCTAGCGCTTTCTCAAGTACTTTTAGCCAATACTCCCTACTCTGTCAAAATCTCCTAAAGCAGTTGGAAGCCCTGGTGGGGACACTGGATTCTAAAAAGAGCAACCTAAGGGTTCTCACAGAGCTGGCCAACCCCTAAGCACCCTTGAGAACCACTATAATAAGCTATGCTACTAGAGATTGCCCTACAGTTTTCAAAGCTGGCTCCACAGTGGAGGTGGGTAGTTCAAACCCAGCAGCCACTCCATAAGAGAAAGAAGAGGCTATGTGCACCAGTAAAGATTTAAGTCTTAGAAATCCTGCCGAGCAGTTCTACTCTGCCACACAGGGTCATTATTTGGTGTGAGTATGTCAAAGACAGGGTACTGGTGGTGCAATGGTTAAGTGTGGGGCTGCTACTTGACAAGGTCACACCCTCAGCTACTCCACAGGAGGAAGATGAGGCGGTCTGCTTCCATCAAGACTGACCGTCTGGGAAACCCTAAGGAGCAGTTCTAGTCTGTCCGAAAGGGTGACTATGAACAGACTTAATGGCAGTGGGGCTTTGGGGATAATAATCAAACAGGAAGACCCTCAATGAGATGGACTGACACAGTAGCAGCAATAAAGGCTTAACCTACACCAATACTTGTGAGGATGGCACAGAACCAGGCAGTTCCAGTCTGTTGTACAGAAAATCCCGGGGAGTTAAAACCAATTCGACAGCACCTAATAGCACATCGAGTATCACTGTAAACCAGTGGCACCTAAACTGTGTGTGCGTGCTTTTTTATCTGTATATATATCAAGTGGGCCTTTCAGAAAATACAAAATACCAGACCCTGTCTTTTTAAGACCCACAATTGAGGATGGATGACAATTAAAACGATAATTCCAATACAACAGAATGTTATCCATGAGAGGTATGAAATGGTTTTCTATGTAAGTTCAGGAAAGGACTGATAGCCAGGAGGAGGGCAAGAATGAATGAGAGGAAGGGTAATGAAAGGTATCAAGCTGACAGAAAACCCCTAGCAAATTATATGCTGCAAACATGATTAGAAGTGCATGTAATATGTTAGCATTTTGATTTCATGGGGTAAGGAAAAGTCCGTAGGAGAGTCAGCTGAAGTGCAATTAGGAGGATGCTCAATAGTTATCTCTGCCAACCATACACCTGTGTTAAGATAGCCTGAGTAGAGAAAGGGTCAAGTGCAAAGATCAAGTTGATGGCACACAAACAGGGTTATGGTGTAACTCAAGTTCCAATGTGGCCAACGAAGAGAAGTGAGGAGGGCATGCCATGTAGGAGAGACTGACGGTACACAGGCAAGGCCTTGAAAAAACCTGACATGTATTAAAAAGGCTAGTTTGTGGTTTGGTTTTCTAAAGGTAATCTTCTAAGAATTAGTCAATAAGCATTACAGCTTATTCCAGTATTTACTCTAAGCCAAGTGTTTGATTCATGCTGTGTCCATTCCAAAGAAAGGTGATACACCATAATGCAGAAGTTTACCAATCAATCTCATTAATATGACATGCACATAAATTTTTGCTGAAGGTAATTTAAAAATGGTTGCAGCGGTGCGTACACCCATAGGGAGCTACCAGAAGTCCCTGTGGGTGTACCGCTGCAACCGTGAAGGATACTATTGCTGATGTCAGATGGGTCTTGGCTCAAGTAGAGAATACCAGAAAGATGTGTATTTGAATTTTATCAACTATGAAAAGACATTCAACTGTGTAACTCATAACAAACCAACGATAAGAGTGAAAAAGCTGGAAATTCCAGAACCCTTCCTTGTGTCCAAGAGGCAACTGTAGTGCAGACCAAGACACGGTCATCTGGACAGAACAAGGGAATACACATGAGCAGCCTTGTACCATACTTATTCAATCTGTATCCTAAGGAGTTCATTTTAAATGCTGGATTGTGTGAAAAACACTCCGTCAGGATGGAAGGAAGGCTCACTAACAGCCATCAATATGCAGATGGTACCACCTTGCTTGCTGGAAGTCAAGATGATTTGAAGCACTTACTGATGAAGATCAAACACAGCAGCCTTCAGTATGGATTGTACTTCAATGTAATATATACAAAAACCCTCACCACTGGCCAACAGACAACACCATGAAAAACAGGGAAATAATTGTCAAGGATTTCATTTTGCTTGATTCCACCACCAGCACCTATGTATGCAGCAGTCAAGAAGTCAAAACGATAGGTAACACTGTGCTCATCTGCTGCACCTAACATTAAAAGGGCTAGAGAACAGTTGTTTGAGGACGACTATGCACCAGTCCCAGCCCATGCCATTTTCAAGGGTCTCATATGCATGTGAAAACTGCCCAATAAACGAAGACTGGGGAAGAATAGATGCATTTGAATTATGGTGTTAGGGACAATTATTGAAAACACCATGAATTGCCAGAAAAACAAACAGATCTATTTTGGAAGAAGCAAAGGCAGAATATTCCTCAGAAGCGAGGATAGCAAGACTTCATCCCATGTACTTTGGACATGTTATGAGGAGGAACCAGTCCCTAGAGAAGGACATCATGCTTGGGAAAGCAGAGGGTGGTGGAAAAGAGGGATGGACACAGTGGCCACAACCATGGGCTCCCATCACACACAACTGTGAGGATGGCATGGACCACAGGACTGCGCACTGTTGGGTCTGTTGGACAGTCACTTTGAGTCGCCAACAACAACAAAAAAAGGCCAGTGTTTTGACAGATGAACACCACTCCAAATTCTACTTCAAAATGCTTAAACTTCAAATCTACAAAATATGCCCTTAAATAGGGGTAGTATGAGTAAAACTTGGCTCAATCACAATGGGTCTGGTTGGTAAATATTGCTTAATGGGAAACAAAAAATAAGCTACAAGATAAACAACTTTGGAAACAGAGGAAAGAGCTAGGAGGCAAAGGGCATTTATAGAGGTCTAAATAAAGGCTGTATGTATGTAAATATATTTATATATGAGAATGGGGAAATAGATCTATGTGCATATATTTACATTTTTAGTATTAAGGTAGCAGATGGACATTGGGCCTTCACTCAATTACTCCCTCAATGCAAGAATACTTTCTTCTATTAAGTTGGCATTCTATGATACTTACCTTCCCGACACAACTGCTGAAGACAAAACGGGTACATAAGCTGATGGTGCCCAGCTATCAAAAGATCTAGCGTCTGGGGTCTTAAAAGGCTTGAAGGTAAACAAGCGGCCATCTAGTTCAGAAGCCACATGGAAGAAGCACACCAGCCTGCGTGACCACGAGGTGCCAAAGGGATCAGTTATCAGGCATCAAAGAACAAAAATCATTATCATTGTGTGCTCACCTCCCTGATATGATTGCTAAAGACAAATGGGTGCATAAGCAAATGAGGCGAAGAAAGCTGATGGTACCTGGCTATCAAAAGCTATAGTTTCTGGGGGTCTTAAAGGCTTGAAGGTAAACAAGCGACCATCTAGCTCAGAAGCAAAAAAACCACATGGAAGAAGCACACCAGCCTGTGGGATCACGAGATGTAGAAGGGATCAGGTTATCAGGCATAATCAAAACAAAAAATCATATCATAGTGAATGAGGTGGGGAGTACGGAGTAGAGACCCAAAGCCCACCTGTAGGCCAATGGACATCCCCTTACAGAGGGTTCTCGGGAAGGAGACGAGCCAGTTAGGGTAGCAACGATGAAACATACAACTTTCCTCTAGTTCCTAAATACTTTCTCCTCCCCCACTATCTTGATCTCAATTCTACCTTACAAATCTGGCTGGACCAGAGGATGTACACTGGTACAGATAGGAACTGGAAACACAGGGAATCCAGGGCGGGTGATCCCTTCAGGACCACTGGTGCGAGTGGCGATACTGGGAGGGTGGAGGGAGGCAGCGATTACAAGGATCTACATATAACCTCCTCCCTGGGGGATGGACAACAGAAAAGTGGGTAAAGGGAGACGTTAGACGGGGCAAGATAAGACAAAATAATAATTTATAAATTATCAAGGGTTCATGACGGAGGGGGGAGTGGGGAGGGAGGGGGAAATGAGGAACTGATGCCAGGGGCTTAGGTAAAGAGCAAATGTTCTGAGAATGATGAGGGCAATGAATGCACAAATGTGCTTTACACAATTGATGTATGTACGTTGATAAGAGTTGTATGAGCCCCTAATAAAATGATTAAAAAATAAAGAAGACAAGATAAACACCTTTGTGGTTGTTAGGTGCCATGCAGTCGGTTCCAACCCGTAGCACCCTCTGTACAACAGAATGCAGCACTGCACAGCCCGCACCAGCCTGGCAATCATGCTGTGCCTGAGCCCACTGTTGCGGTCACTGTTGTCCATCCATCTCGTTGAGGGCTTTCTTTTTTAAATAAATCATTTTATTGGAGGCTCTTATAACAACCCACACATCAATTATATCAAGCACATTTGTACATATGTTGCCATCATGTTCAAAAAATTTTCTTACTACTTGAGTCCTTGATATCAGTTCCTCCGTTTTCCCTCCTTCTCCCACCCTCCCACCCCTGTGAACCCTTGATAAATTATCAATTATTATTTTCATATCTTATAATGTCTGCTGTCTCCCTTCACCCATGTTTATGTTGTTTGTCCCAGGGGGTGAGGGGTGGGAGGGGAGGATAAACACATCAATCCTTGTGCTTGGTTCCCCATTTCTCCCCCACCTTTCCCCTACCCTCATGGTATTGCTACTGTCATTATTGGTCTCCTCAGGGGTTTCTCTCTCCTGGATGCTGTGTGTCGAGAGCTCTTATCTGTATCAATGTACATACTCCAGTCTAGCTGGATTTGTAAGATAGAACTGGGTTCATGATTGGGGGGAGAGGGGAAACATCAAAGAACTAGAGAAATGGTGTGTTTTGTTAGTGCTGTACGGCACCCTGGCTGGCTCGTCTTTCCTTGCGACCCTTCTGTGAGGGGATGTCCAATTTTCCACAGATGGACTTTGGGTCTCCTCTCTGCCCTGCCTCATTCGCTTCAATATGATTGGTTTGGGTGTTCTGATGCCTGATACCTGACCCCGTCAACACCTCATGATCACACAGGCTAGTGTTTCTTCCATGTGGGTTTTGTTGCTTCCCTGCTAGATGGCCACTTGTTTACCTTCAAGCCTTGAGGGCCTTCCTCTTTTTCACCACCTCTCCACTTTACCAGACATGATGTCCTTCTCCAGGGGCTGGTCTCTCCTCACAGTTTTGTCCAAAGTGTGTAAGACGAAGTCTTGCCATCCTTGCCTCTAAGGAGCACCCTTGGTCCTACTTCTTCCAAGACGGATTGGGTTTGTCCTTTCAGCAGTCCATAGTACTCTCAATATTCTTCTCCAGCAGGATAATCCAAATGGATTGATTCTTCTTCGGTCTTCCTTATTCAATGTCCAACTTTCACACTCATGAGGCAACTGAAATCACCATGGCTTGGCTCAGGCACACCTTAGTCCTCAAAGTAACGTCTTCACTTTGCAATACTTTGAAGAGGTCTTGTGCCACATTTTTTTGAGTGGGGGAAGGGAAGGCTGATAAACTATAACTCTCTCTCTCATCACAAACAGATAGGGAATGAAAGAAAAGGTGATGACTGAAATGGATGATATATAATCAAGAGTCCCTTGTGTCCACAGTACAGGCCAGAGAGGTCCACAAAATACTTCTTGGGAACCAGAGACTGATTTCCTTCCTGATCTCCAGGGTCCTTTCCAGCTCTGAAATGATCTTTTTACTTCAGCTCTTAAAATTGATAACTAGGAGTATTGTTTACTGGGTGGACTAGGGAGGAGAGGGCAGGAAACATTCCATTCTACAAATAGTTCTTCTGTTTTATAAGGTGTCGCTGGTTCTGATCTTTGGTTCCTTTAACAAATGCCTGGGATTCCTTTGCCACAGTGTGACGAAAGGCAAATGGGACTCGACAATCACAGAGTCTCTACCTATGTCATTAAATGGTTTTTTAATGGTCCAGGTTTCCAATACTTGCTTGCTGTGGTTATTGGCAGTTTCAACATTGACAGCACTGGTTGCTCAACAGATCCCTGGCATTTTCTCAAAAGTCAAATACAATATGTATAAGGGGGCTCCAAAAAGTTCCTGGACAAATTCCATTAGCTTTTCATTTCCCCTTTCCATGAACTTTTTACAGCCCTTTGGTAAAAGACCTTACTCATCACTAATGAAATACGACAATCTGTGGCTACCTACGCCCCCACCAAAACATTTCAATATGAAAGACTTCAAGAAAAGGAACTCACAAAGTGAAAATGTCTGACAGTCACAAAACTTTTTTTGAGAAATGTATTCTTCAGCAGAATAAAGCAAAACCACTAGTGGACTAGGGATTCCAAATGTTTTCATTGACATGTCTGCTGCTAGTCCCACTATCATTAGCCACTGTGGAGTTAGGCTTCCACTCACGGTCACTCCGGGCACAAGGGAAAAGAGGAAGACTAAGGTCCTGGGCCATCCCCGTGCCCAGTGGATGCAGACTGCACACTGCTGGGATCTACAAATGTTTCCCTGACTGAATAGGAAAATGATACTCCTCAAACATTAGTAACAAGGCATGAGTATGTTAGTAGTCTTACTTAATGCCACAAGAAAGATAGGTAAAAGAGTCAGCTGAAACACAGTAGTAGGAAGGATGTTGGTTACCTGTCTTTGCCAACCATAAACCGAAATGTGCTGCCATCGAGCCAAGCCTGTGCATGGTTTCTGAGACTGTCAATCTTTACAGGAGCAGTGCTAGCAGCCCCACACCTAGCCCACAGTGCCACCAGGGCCTCTGCTGGCCTAAGCCTGAGTGAAATCTCCTCTGTAGAAAAGGACTGAGTGCACCTCAGAATGGAAACACCACTGAAAGCATTCAGCATGGCAGCAGCATGCACGCCTCCACTGACAGGCAGTGAGTGGTTGGGATATGAACCCAGGTGTCACCCAAAGATGGTAAGGATTCTACCAAATCATGAATGCCTCCCTCCCACTATCATAAGTCTTTCTAACCTGAACACAACTCCTGTAGTTTTGAAACATCCTTCATTTTGTATTACCCACAATTATAAGAGATCTTCAGCCTGAAAGAAGAGACACTCCTATAGCAATCTCTCTGCTCTAGGAAGAACGCATACAATTCAAGCTTTCAAGACAAAACATAATGACATTTAATAGAATTAGCACCATTATTAAAAGATCCTCTGGTTGAGAGAATCATAGAGCCTACAAATACTAAAACTCTAACAAGCAAACAAGTCCCGTACCTTCTATGACACTAAAAACTATCACTTGAAAGAAACAGCGCTTGACTTTCTGGCAATGGTTAGCATGATGGATCAAATTACACCACAAAAATTCTTGAGGGACTATTCAAGGGCTTTTGATAGATCTAAACTCTTTTATACTGAAGCCACAACTCTTCAAGGCCTCTAGTTTCTAAATGAGAATATATAATTAGATTTAAAAACCAATTGTCCTTGAATTTACTCCGATTCCTGGCAGCCACATGTGTGTCAGAGTAGAGCTGTGCCCCACGGGGGTTTGTAATAGCTGATCCTCAGTTGATCGCCAGCCCTTTCTTACCACGGGGTGCCTCTGGGTAGGCTCCATCGGTGGTGGAATGAACTTTCTAATATGACTCTTCAACTTCAGTCTTTGTAAGTCCCACATGATTGAGTGGTACCAGGGAAATAACAATGTGTAACACTAACGGGGGAATGGTCAGTTTTTGTTACCACCCCAACCCTGCCTATAAAGATGGACCATTTATGAAGCAGCAGCAGGAGCCTGGAGGAGCACGTTCAAGAGCTCTGTCTGAAGCGGTGGAAGCCACAGGACCAGAGGCATCAGACTGTGGCATGGAGACTCAGAGGAGCAGCCCTGAGACTGTGGGGCCCCTTCTTATCTGGCCTGAGACTGGAAATGTGGGACCAAGTGACAGGTGGGGTGGCTTCATGGTCCCTAGAGGAAAAGGCTAAGGGACCATGTGGCTCAGAAACTAAGGAATAGAGAGAGATTTGACTGCTGGCTGAGAAGCAGTGTTGCTGTGGACCAATGATTGGATGTATCCTTATTGTTAGCTGATCCTGACTTGCGGTAACCTATTCACTTCCCTGATAACCCCCCCTTAATCATGAGTATTTCCTGAGTTCTGTGTATCCCCTGCAATGAATTAAGGAACCTAGCATAAAAATAAGAGTGCTTTGGGAGGAACAATTGGTCAGAATGTCCCCATGGCTCGTGGAGGTCAGGTATAGGCCCCATGTCATTGATTGCACCATCCTGTCTTGTTTTTAGGGTTAGACCAGAAGAAATCCACTAATCTCGAAGCTGTCATACAGAAAGGGCACTTTCAGGTATTCCTACCCCTAAATCAGAACCTACCACACGTGAAAAAATACCAATGCATTGAATGGATGCTGATTTTCATTAAAGGAACTATGAACCATTCATGACTCTATTTTCAATTCAATGCCTGTTTTTAGCATTGGAATTTGATCTGCATCATTATTTAATATGAATCTAGAGGTTTTGATCTGTAGAACTTTTCAATTTCCATTTAATAAAAATACCAGAACTAGCAGCCCCACCCTCTTAAAATTGTCGGACTAGACATGTGAAACATAAAGAAAGTGATAAGTATGCAGTCGAGTAGGAGCCTTGTTAAGACCCAATGAGACTGTGTAGAGTACCAACAAGTCTGTGATTTTTGTGCGCGCCTGTCCAGTCCAGTCCAGTCCCTTTAATCGTTAAAAAAAAATGCTCAAGAGGGGTGGCAGTCTTAAAAATAGTCACAAAGTTGCGAGTCTCCAAAAACCTGCAGGTAACCTAAAGATTACCAATCGAAACACAAACCACAGTTATACAGAAGCATAATGATGTCCTTGGGCTTCTTGACGCATTAATATGAGAGAAACAAACATGTTAAACAGAATTCACAAGGCAAAATGCCACCAGACTGAGACGGGACGGGGTGGGGCGGATTGCAGAAAAGGGGAAGGTCCAAAGAGCCGAAGGAGGAATTAGAAATTCCACTGAATTAAAAATAAGCAACCACACAAAATAATCATTTATACATTATCAAGGGTTCATGATGGAAGGGGGAGCGGGGAGGGAGGGGAAAAATGAGGAGCTGATGCCAAGGGCTCAAGCAGAAAGCAAACATTTTGGGAATGATGATGGCAACAAATATACAAATGTGCTTGACACAATGGCTGTATGTATGGAATGTGATAAGAGTTGTACGAGCCCCAATAAAGTGATTAATAAAAAAAGTAACCATACATGCACTAGCCCCAAACCCCTATATTACAGATGAAAAAAACTGAGGTGCAAAGAGACAAACAACCTTGCCTAATAATACATACACAGCTAGCCAGCAAGAGCTCCTGAACAGACTTTTAAGTCCCAACACCCTAATTTCACACTGTTCAAATGTCATTTTTATTTCATTGAAGATTTTCGTTCCATCCATCCATTCAGTAATTTGTCTACTGAGTCAAATATTACTGAAAACCAGAAGTACTAAAGGCAGAGAGATAATATAAAGTCCCGAGCTTCAACTCTAATGGGGAAGAGAAACTGCCATATGCAAACTTTTTTTTTTAATGCTTTAATTTTGGCACACATACAAAAAGCAGGAGGAGAATGTGGTGGTGGGAGACAAGGGTACTTTTAAAGAGAAGTGAAAGGCAATTGAGCAAACCTTGAAAAAGGAACTGGAGTTAGCCAGGTAGTGGGATGCTGGGGGCACAGGTGGGAGTGAAAGCTGGGAAGCCCACGGCACCTACCTGCAAGGGATAGGCCAGCACTGAAAACAACAGGAAACCCCCAAGCACCTCCCAGGTGGATGGGCCTGGGGAACATGATGCTGGGAGAAGTCGGTCCATCACAAAAGGAGAAATGGTTTATGAAACCAACACTAGAAGGATAAGGAGGCTCACAAGAGCGGGAGGAGGGAGAGGAGGAGTTCAGAGTTGAACAGGAGATGCAGGAGCACCAAATGTTTTGGAGCCAGGGTACCCACGACTAACACTCACATATTAGAGGTCACGCTGGTGCCGTGTGAGTAGCAAACAGAAACTATCAGCAAAGGGAGATGGACAAAGCAGAGGTGTAATAGTGGAGACTGGGGTCTACACACCCATGTTCATTGCAGCACTATTCGCAGTTGCAGGAAGAAACAATCTGAATGTCCACTGATGGTAGAATGGATACACAAACCATGGTTCATAGACAAGAGAATATTACACAACAAAAGTAACAATTACTCTGTGAAACACCTCACGACATGGGTGAAACTAGAGGGCAGTATCCTAAGTGAAATAAGTCAATGAAATCAGTTACAAAAAAAAATCAAGAACAGGTTTTCACACAGGCAGAAACAGACTTTGATGGTTACCAGGAGTGGGGCAGGCAAGGAAGAGGAAGTTGCAGGCTAGAAAGAAGAGAGAGTTGGGCAAAATATGATGGAAACATGGCAAGAGAATGGAAGGTTTGATGAGTTGTGGAATGTACAACTGATTAACTGGTCTGCAACACACTAAATGTCACAAGACAAAGTGTGGGGTAGGGAGAGTCACAGATGTCAAGTCTCACACACCTAACAAAATGAAAACCATGTTAGATTAATACTTTAAGTAAGGAGCCTAGGGTAACTTAGACAACTCACAATGGTGATGCCGTTCACAGTACAGAGTACCTTCACATTTTCTAGAACCTGAAATACATTTCAAATCGATACCACTGTAGATTTCCAACTACGGTATAAGTTTCACAGAGTAAGTCAACCTAAAGCCAAGATCTGATAATATAGAAATGATACACTGAAGGGAACAAAAGTTAAACCATTGATGAAAAGCCACGTTCCTAAAGGGAAGTAAACAGTCTTAGCAAGAAAAACACCTACCAACAAGTCTTTCTGAGAAAGATTTTCATTTCAGAAACCCTGTGGAAGCTTACTGATAATATAGGTTATTTACTAAGTCAGTATTTTAGAAAATGTTTCTAACACAAACACCTTAAATTTAAGCATAAAAGTATATCAAATAATGACAATCAAATTTCACAATGTAAATAACTGGCTAGATGCTATAGGTCAGCAAGCTGCAGACTGAACAACGCTTATCTCTGAAGTGAGCTGACTTTAGTGAATACTAAGATGTTATTTCTCTCCACAAGAGAAGTCAAATCTTAGAGACCTGGGTGTCATGGCTGAAACATTTTTAACTTCTGAAAAGAGGATCAAAATTAAACTTCACCTTTACTTGCTGTCTCTTATTTTCATAGTGAGTTAAAAACGCATCAAATCTGCAGCCGCAGTCCTTTAATGCACTGTAGGCAATCGTCTCTCTCTATAAAGAGGTTCTACTTTCTTCCACAACATATACACACCCTGAAGGAAAAAATAGCAGTCACCCAGCAGTGGGAGCATCTCACTGTGGAAAAGCAAAGTGCACTCGTGAACACACCACGGCAACAAAACCTTTAAGCAATATTGTGCCGGGCAATGAATGTACAGATGTGCTTTACACAACTGATGTATGTATGAATTGTGATGAGTTGTATGAGCCCCTTAAAAAACGTTTAAAAATAAAAGATATTGCATCTGGGGAAAAATATATAAATTAAATAATTAGACTGGAGGGAAAAATATTTTGCCAAAAACTCACTGCAGGGATGATCAGCAATAAACAATGCCACCTTACTACCTAGGTGAGTTTAATAGGAAAAGTTTATACAGTAATTGTGATGGAAAAAACAAGACAATTCGAAACTATAAAAATCCCTGTGGTAATAATAAGGATAAGGAATGTTTTTAAAGAAACTAAAGCTCCCTAGAATGAAGGTGAGGAAAACAAAACAGAACAAACCATGTACTCTTCTGAAAGTGAAACACAATTTTGTGTCGCCCCCACAATCAAGCATCCTCGACTGAAACGTCCTCCTGTGTACAGGTTCTAGCTGTCTGGAGCGTCTTTATGAGCCCTTCCTTGTCTTTCCAGCAAAAAACAAACAGGAAGCTAGACAAAAAGCTGGCTCAAAGGTATCACGGGATCTGACCTTTAACTGTCCAGGAAGTATAAGAATGCTTTCTTCAGTGTAGCACTGAACGCAAAGATCCTTCCAATCATGCTTTGCAAAATGGCTAGCCTCTTTCAGGTGAGTCTGCTTTTAAAGTTTTCCTGTTCCTTCCTGTGCCATCGAGCACCACAGGTGTTTGCCTCTGACAGCTCAGCATCTCTTGTTTGAACTAGCCTATAAAACCTTTCTAATGTACAAGGAAACCAGTATTAAAATTTATTAGAGTTTTATTTTTTAAAACACACAGGAGCAGAACACATGCACATTAGTGGATTAATTAATTCTATGGGTGCTCTGAAATAATTCAATCTTATGTAGTTATGTGTTTATCCTGACATCTCTTGGGTGTCTCAAATGTGAAAACTTTCCTGGAAAACAATTCCAGACATGTAAAACCACATTCTACTAACTATTTCTAAACATAATAGTTTTTATTATAATGGATTTTTTTTTACCTTGCACTCAGATTTGGATTTTTTAAAATGTTATATAGTATTTACACAGTAACCAAAAATACGTAAACAGTGAATATCTGCTATGTAGGTTGTATTAATTAGGGTTGAAGACTCTCTTCCCATTGTTAAATATTAACACATTTAGGTTTCTAATACTGTGATTGGTTTTTAAAATTAAACAGTATTATGCTATATAAAACCGCCACTACCTATTATGATTTCATTCCAACTATACACTTGGACACACACAAGATACTTCCTCCATGCCAAATTACACTCACTCTAACAGCAAATAGCCATGCAATTATAAGATGAGAATCCAGCTTTTGGATGAACTCACAGGCCTAGTTTCCCAAGGAGAAGCATATACTGTATTGGAGTATAACAAAATTCTCACACTATGCTGATTTTAGATTTGCCCTTTAATTGCATCTACTTTCAATTCATTTTACAGAATTATAAGGTTGAATATTTTGTTTCCTGTGCCCCCTCACCCGCCTAGCTTACCAAACCACAGTGAATCACAAACTACAGGCTAATCACTAATTTTAAAAACACTGCATTTAAGTCAATTCAGACTCATGAAGACCTTATATAAATTTTAATTCACTTATAACTGTCACCCCACCCACCCAAAATGAGGGAGACATAGGGCAAGTACAAATTAATACGAGTTTGAAGTAACTAAGATATACTGCAACAAGACCAACTTTGTGGCCCTTAAAACAAAAACAGAGGTGAAATCTTGCAGACCCTTCTAGCAAAATGCCCCCCAAAAGGAATGTCCATATTAAAATGGAAACGAAAGACTTCACAATATTTGTTAGTGTTAATTTGTTGCTCTCGGCAATTATTTAATGCTCCAGAGTAGACAGATCATTAAAGACATACTTTCTCAGTTAATGTGACACTTATTTGCAAAAAAGTATTCCATTTTCATGTGTTGTGAAGCCAAAAGAAAAAGATGAGTTGCTCCATTTAGCATTGTTCAAATTTTTTAAGATACCCAAAAGGTAGCTGGCTCTGATTTCTCTGGAACTCTGAGGTGGACTCACAAACCTGCTGGATCTCCAGGCAGGGCATACCATACCGGCAGGGGCAGAGCACACAGTAGTACCCAGAGTGGTGTGCATTAGCCACTTCAGAAGCAGTGACGGCTTCTGCCCGTGGGGTGTTACACATCGGGATAAGATATTTAGAGCAGCAGTGAGCTCTCACCCCCTTAATGATAGAATGGTTTTGAGGTAATACTACTCCACTCAAAAACAAGATCGCTTCTCGGAGACCCCTGGAGATATCAGTAACACCCTAATACAACTTTTCCACTGAGCAATACCTATAATATACTAGAGGGTGTTACAGAGGTGAGGGGATTTGCCACAATTCAGTGGACTTTGCTTGATTGTCCTTGCTTCTGCTGAACTAGAAGCCAAGGACTTTAATGTCCAAATTTTAAGCCAGATGTTAATTATAACAGGGCCCCAAATTACTAAACTGATTTACCTAAGTAGCGACATGACCTTGGGAGGTAAGTCACTTCATGTAAAATGAGAGGCTTGGACGAGCCACTAGAAAGCAGCCGCCCTGTTCTGTTCACTACTGGACTACTGGACTCCCAGTGCCTGGGCCAGAGAAAGACTGCCTGTTCACAGAATGGGAGGATCTTGCTTGTCCCACATGAGAAGTAAACAAGAAAAGGAATCATTTTCCCTTCCCTAACCAATTAGATTTTAGCTGGTGTGCTCCTGACATTTGTAGAAGGCAATAGAACAAAACATCTCCTATGTAGCAAATAGAAATTTATAGAATTTAAAACTAGGTCTTTAAAATTTTTTTTAAAGAACTAACAAGTTATATAATAACTGAAAACCTTCACCCAGTTTGCTTAAAATACTTCTCATTTCTTCATCCCCTTTAACCCATTATGGAGCCCCATTCCACGTTCCTTTGTGAGGCAGCCAGTAGGAAAAAGGGCACTGGATTCAGGGGAAAGCCCCAACTCTCCCATTTACTGAGAACAGCCACTTCCTTCCGTGTCTAAACGCTGCATGTGTGAAACAAGGGAACTGAACACATTATCAACATCTAGTCTTCTACTTTCAAACTCAACGATTCACCTTTTATTCTACCCGTTATCCTATTTCTAAAGCCTTGATTCAGTACTCAAAATAACAGCCCTACGCTTGGGCAGTAGCCTCAAAATCTCTCTCTCCCGTGTGTGTGAGATCCATATGGCTACCAAATGAATACATCCTACAACCATGAGTAGAGCAGAGTGCACGGGTCAGTGGTTTGAAGTCACGGAGATCTGGGCTCCAAGTTAAGCCTCTGCCACAACTAACTAAACAGATCTCCAAAGTCACTGTTACCCATCTCAGATAAAAAGTACAACGCATCTAAGAGATGGCCTGACCCACCTGCAGATCCACAATAATTAAGATCTGTCTCTCTTTCCCAAGATCAAAGGACTGTTTCCCAGCAGCTATGCGGGTGGCAAGCAACAAGGTCTCTAAAACCACACAGAGGCACAAACTGGGCTAAACACTGGTATAGCCAACTACCTAACAATCTCGCATTCCCACGCGGATATGCAAATGAGTGTGTGTGGCCCACCAAGCAGGTTGGACAGCCCAAGAGTGCAAATAAAGTTTATGGGCTCCTGGTGGGGGTGGGGGCTGGGCCAATAAGGTGTGTATGGTGGTCTTGCCATCCCAGGAGGCAGAGAACAGGACCTCCGGACCATCACGAGAAGACACAGTAGCCTTTCCAGCCCACAGATTCAGTGGCTCCCCCGATTCTACTGACCCATGGGCATGGGCGAGAGAGCTGTGAGCTTTTGAGCAGGCGGCTTCCTGGCAGAGGGGAGTGCCTCTGGGCACTTATCAGAGGCACTAAGGAATTTTGTAACACTTGCCCAACAGGGCAGGACTGGGCCAAGGGCCAAGAGAGAAGCCTATTGTCCTCAGGGGGTGCAGAGGAGCCAGGAGAGCTGTCTTTCACAGAGGAAGTGAGAATGCCTACATGCTTCCTCATCCTGATTCCAAATGGTAACCCTGCAACTGTGTGTGTGCTCTAAGTGCCGTGTGGCCATTGGGAGGATTATCAAATGCAGCAGAGTAGAATGTGCCATGGAATTGGCGAAAAGGTCACAAGAGAGAAGATAAATTCAACCTCCACCTCAAAGAAACTAGCCTTGGCAGATCCTGTTGATAGTGATTCTCCCACAAAGTGAAGTCTAACGGATACCTAGTCCAGTCCTTGGTGGTGTTTTGCTTTTTTAACAAGCACTTTCAATAAGCTCCTGTGTGTCAGCAAAGTGCCTGCCTGCACGTCTTGCCAATGTGCTTCATGGATCAGGTAGCCCCAGTCCCCTGGGCCATCAAACGTTAGCGGTTCAGCCTCCCGTTGGCCAAACCCACAGATCAAGAGGCATGGATAAAGTGCTTCCTCAAAACCTTCTAATCCCCGAAAGCACTGACCTCGGCCTACCATCCGTGTCAAAAGAAACCGTTCCCGATTCTGTGTACAGCCCTTACACGTGCAGGCAACATTGACCAGCATTAATGTTCGCCCCAAGCTAATGTAAGCAAAATTTGAAATATTTTTGCATTGTAATTTAATAGGAACTAAAAAGGTGTGATAATAGGAAGAAAGGGAGGGTAAAATTTCTCACATGATGAAGGTACATTGAGCTTTTGTAGTCTATTCAAACACTTTTAGAAAAAGCAAAAGGCTTTCTTCTAGATTTCAAAACTGGGTCAAAAGAAGGAACGGGGGAGGTGGGTAGGATGGGGACTGGAAAAGAGAGAAGCTCTTTTCTGGAAGTGACTGGCGAACACAGACATTTGCAGTGGACTCCCTTTTCAACTCGTAGGGCCCCTAGAGGTGACAGAGCAGAACTGTGCTGACAGCTTCAAAGGCTGCCAGTGGATGACTTTTCACTAGATCACCAGCCCTTTCTACCACTGAGGCTCTGGGGGACTCTGAACCTTCACCCTTTCAGTAAGTTAGTAGCCCACACATTAACCCTGAGCCAAAGCATTAACAAGAACTAACTGCCACCTGGGTGATTCTGACTCCTAGTGGCCCTGTAGGAGAAGGCAGAACTGTCCCTACAGGTTTCCAAGACTGTAACTCTATGTACAGCAGTAGAAAGCCCTGTCTTTTTCAAGCAGCCAGTGGATTTGAACTGCTGACCTTGCAGTCAGCAGCTCAACACATAACCACTACACTACCAGGGCTCCTGTGTGCCACCAAGAGTTGTTAGCTAACTACTTTGGAATTAAAAAAAAAAAAAAAAGCCAAACTAGGAATATCCATCCTTACGTCTATGGGCTATTTAATGGCACAGTTGAGTTACTGGATAATAGTAATCTATCAAGTTATTTGACAATCTGGAGTCCAGCACAATCCTATGAGGGTTTCGGAACGATTTTGTTGTTGTTGTTTGTGGAAGTGACTTTTTCTCAAGCCCCTTTTGCCAGAGCAACTGCTGCAAAAGTATGTATGTTTTAAAAGTATAGAAAAGGCAACTTCATTAAGAATTATCCAAATGCACACCCAAACCACCAAACTCACAGCCATCAAGTTGATTCTGACTACTAGTGGCCATACAAAGCACCCTAGAACTGCCTCAGTGTGCTTCCGAGGCTATAAATCTTTTCAGGAGCAGAAAACCTCATCTTTCTCCCACAGACAGACAGGTGGGTTTGAATCTACAACCTTGTGGGTAGCAGTGCAAGGATCCACTATGCCAGCCGTTCTCAACCTGTGAGTCAGGACCCCTTTGGGGGTAGAACGACCCTTTCACAGGGGTCGCCCGATTTGTAACAGTAGCAAAATTACAGTTATGAAGTAGCAACGAAAATAATTTTATGGTTGGGGGGGGGGGTCACCACAACATGAGGAACTGTATTCACGGCATTAGGAAGGTTGAGAACTTGATGGCATTATGTCATCAGGGCTTCTTATCCAAATTCATATGCCTACTTAAAAACACAAACACAGTAACTCACAGATCTGTGCCCCTCCCTCTGCCACCAGGCCTAGCTGCTCTAGGGGTCCCAATCAACGAATCTGACCAAAATGTGTGCTGCAAGCTGCCATTCTTTTTTCCTTTATTACTGTAGAGAAAAAACACACACACCTGTTTGCTTCCAGTGTTGTCTGCTCACGTCCCAAACTCGACAGGCCTGTCTCCATGGAAGCCTAGATCACACTTTGTCCACTTTCATTTCTCTCAGACCCTGTTTCCTATCCCTCTGCATATCCGCTCCCCCACCCCCACCCCCACACCAAACTCACTGCCACTGAATCCATTCCCACTCACAGCGACCCAATAGGACAGGGTGGAGCGGCTCCCATAGCTTTCCAAGACCGTACGTTTTTACAAGAGTAGAAAGCCTCACCTTGCTCCCGCACAGCGGCTGGTGGTTTTAAACTGGCTGTGATTAATAGCCGAACGGGTCACCACTACGCCACCAGGGTCCCTGATATCACCCCCAGTACCACCCAAAATCCCCTTTCACCTGACTAGTTTTCCCACATTCCTAACTTTACCAGATTAAGTCCCAGCTTCTCCCTCCAATTTCAATTCCACCACTGCTCCGGACTCCTGCCCCTAATCTCTCTCCCAGTCCAATTCCCAAGGTGTGTAACACTTGACCTTGTTAAAGCCCCCTCCCCCTCCCTCAAACCAGACGTTATTGCAGATTGAACCCCTTCCCCCACCTTATATCAATTCCAATCACTCCTGGCCACTGCGGAGAGAGACCCTCTATTTTCTACCCAGCCCAAAGTCCCCTCTCTCTGATCCTTGCTACCATCCAAGCCCCCATTGTGGTCAGGCAAGCCTCCTCCCCGCGGCCAAGGCCACCACTCTGAAGGGTCCATCCAGCCCTCTTATTGCCACTGTGAACCCGGGGCCGCCCCCTTCCTTCCGTGACACCCAGCGCTCACAAAAGCCCGGGCCCGAGTCTCTTAAAACTACCTCCAAATCTGACCCCCTCCACCACCATCCCCAACGCACGCCAGGGTCAAGTCGGTCCACACCTCCTCTGCCGCATCCAGACCCAGACCACAGCCAGCTCCCCGAGAGCACGGGGCCCCCAGCCGTGGGCACCCCCCGCACCCGGTCGTCCGGCTCCCCACCCTACCTACACTCCCGCTCGGACCTCTTCTTCGGGGCTCAGTCGTCTCTCCCTCACATGACCCCTGAACCCGACTCAGGCCTGGGCCGCCCGTGTGCGCCCGCCTGTCCACTGGACGACCCCTGCCCGGTGCTGTCCACGCGCGGGCCCGGCAGGGTGTGTCCCCGCCCCACGGACTCCCCCCAGCGGCCTCTCCCGTAAGGGTCACGGGTGGCCCTCCTCACCTCCGCGTCCACCACCTCGTGGTAGGCGGGCGGGGGGTCGAAGCCGCCGCCGCCGCCGGTGCTCCCGCCGCGGGAGGGGCCGGGGCCCGGGCCGGGGCCGCCGTCGCCGCCGCCGTCGCCCCGCGGGCCGCCGCCGGGACCGGGGCCGGGGCCGCCGCCGCTGTCCATGGGCTCGTAGCCGCCGTAGTCGAGGCCGGGCCGCTCGTTGGTGAGCAGCGCCACGGCCTCGTTGATGTCGTTCTTGGCCAGGCGCAGGGCCTTGCGGATGGTGGCGGGGTCCGAGAAGCCCATGCACAGCAGCGTGGTCATGTGCTGCTCCTCCTCGGATTCCATGGTTCGGGCCTCCGCGCCGCGCCGGCGGCGGGCGGCGAAGCGGCGGGTCGCGGGCCTCGCGGCGCGGCCTCCTCGCTCCTGCCCTGCGCGCTCCGCAGCCGCGGGGCCAGGCCGGGCGCGGGCGTGGGCGCCGCGAGCCGAGCTGGGGCGGTGGGGCGCTCAGGCGCGGCGGCGGCCCGGCCCAGCCCTGCGCGCCGCCATGTTGGCCTCCTCCCTCCTCCCTCGGCCCTCCTCCCGCCTCCTCCTCCTCCTCCCCCTGCGCCTCCTCCCGCGGCCCGGGCCGCGCCGCCGCGCCCGGAAGCTGCCCGCGCCGCCGCGCCGCTCGACGTCCGCCCCGGGGGCGGGGGGGCGCTCTCCGCCGGCCTCTCTTTTTATGCACGTCAAAGCGCGAGGGGCGGGGCCGCCCGGGGAACGTCGCTAGGCGACCGCGCTGCGCCGCGAGGCCCCGGCTCGGAGGCGAGGGAGGGCTCCGGGCTGTCCCCGCCGCCCGCCCGCCTCTCTGCAACAGGTTCCCCCGGAGCGGGAGGGGCCGGAGGCTCCCCGAAATACCCCGAGCCGCACGGAGCCTTCCCCGGCCAGATGGCCGTCCCCTCCGCTGCCATCCCACCCCCGAACCGCCTCCGAGCCCCAATTGGCGTCCTTCTCCGAGACTTGCCCACGGGGACCCGGAATGCACCCCATCCTGAAGCGAATTCACCTCTAACTGCCGGACGTTCACGCAGCATGCGGCCTGCCGTGCACCTCCAGAGCGCCAGAAACGCGTTCCCATTGGAGCTGAAATTCACACACACACACACACACACACACACACACACACACACACACACGCAAGGCTTGTCCTAAATTGCTCCAACTCTCACTGAGGTCACCCTAAACTAGTTAGAATGCATTCCCAACCTAAACTGGGTTTGCTTTCCAATTGGGACTGGCCACCTGCCCGCACCGAACCTGTCTAAACTTCCCTGAGAATCCATTTCTCCAACGGAATTCTGAGTCCCCACGCCCCGCAAGGAGAACCACCACCCCTGTCCTGTCGCGGGCGCACAGGTGCGTTTCAGACAGGTGCTCCCACGGATGCGCGCATCTTTACTCCGATCTGCGACCCACCCGGGGTCCCCTCTTGTTCCTGCCATTTGTGACACACCCCTGCCTGTTTGCACCTTTGAGTAGTCTGTCTGTCTGTCTCTCCTATCTAGTGAGTTTTGATTAGCAGACGATTCGATTCGATTCATAACAAGAATGGCTGAGCAATCATTGTCATAATTTTAGAACTTTTACCCCCTCTTTTACACATTGATGCTATTTCCCCATTTACCCCGCCCCTTCCCTCCGTGTCCTTTTAAAAAACCTGATTATTTATTTGCTTTCTTTTTGGCCCTTTAGAGCACTCTGAGGCCATTCCTGTGGTCTTGTTTCTACCATCTGAATCTTGGCCTTTCCCTCCACCCCTCCGCTCCCACCCGCATCAATTCCTTCTATTGCTGCATTTCCTAGGCCCTTTCCCTGCCCTCCCCAGAATCCTGAGGCCTTTTCCTAGTGTCAAGACATACTTGTTAACTTAGTTCATCTCCTGTTGCCCTCGATCAGTCAGCAAGGGAAACACAGTTTCTGCCATCAAGAAAAAGTTGTCGAAAGAAAAGACCCCTAGATGGGAAGGAGACAGAACCCAAGGAAAAACCTGCACCTCAGAGGAAGGAAACTAGCAGGACACTGAAGAAAATTGATAGCATTTTATAAATGTTGTGTATGGACTCTTATAAGAGCTGTACGAGCCCCCCAATAAAATGATTTGTTAAAATAAAAGATTTTGTATATGATATCAATTATATTTTCCTTTTCATTTGGGGCCAATATGTTATAACCTAACGTTCAGTCTGCTTTCTTCTACCACAAAGGGTTGTACAAATGCCACAGCCATCCTGGGACACAAAGTATCTGTTCTTGCACCCAGCAAACCAAAATGTATCTTCATATTAAACCTATCCTTGTAATTGATATTGTGTTCCTTTTGATCTCTCTCCCCTCTGCTGGTCGTCAGTCAGCAGGAGGCTGGTGCGCTGTCAAGATGCAGCATCAAAGGATGGAAAGTGTGTGCACACGTTTTCAAGTGATTCAAATAAAAAAAATGCTCAGGGGAATCTGCAAAAGGCCAGGTCACAGGCATCATTCGACAAACAGTGAAATTATTTCTGACTGCGTAAGGATATATCACAGTACCCTTGTGACTTATTTCAAACCTGCAGGTCAAAATGACATGTTCCTAAATCAACGTTTTTCATTCACTGGTTTTTCAAATATAAAAGCTTAAGTTAGGCATGCAAATTGGAGTGTCAACTTTTATCTTTTAAATGTTACAAAAATCACTAGGCTATATCATAAATGTTACTTATTTGCAATTGTTTAAATATAAAAAGTAATTTTCTATCCAGGTAAAATGAAACAGCAACAACTCACTGGAACACAAGATTGAAAGCCTGCAGAAGATAAACAGACAAGGATTTGTGAATCCCTAAAGACATTTCCAAAATCAACTCCCTCCTCCTAATGTAAGGATTCCTTCCATTGAAGCGCTCATGTAATGAGTACAAATTATTGTATAAGTACCACTGGTGCTGGAATCGCTCAGAGCAGTGTGAATATAGCAACATTGGTTCCACGTTCCGCATCCAGTCCCTGTTGTCATAAAAAAAGTCATAATCATGTGGGAAGTGAAACTATTTTAGAATCTGAAATTGTCAGATTGGCAGACTCCATACACAAGAGAAATACATATCCTGCTTTGGGGAATATTTTTTTTCTTCTAATGATGCGATCATTGGAATGAAAGAGGGCAATACGATTGTTCACATCACAGTGGACCATTTGAAATTTTGTGTCGAAAATTTCTGGATGGGAAAATTTCTGGGTTCTGCAGCCAGGATGTATTTATTTCTAAGGACAACGTTATTGGTGAGAATTAGGAGAGGGGTGGCTACTGTAGTCTCCATCAGTCCGCTCTGTATGTTGTTTTATTTGCAGAGCACTTGGTCCAGAATCATTTCGTTCTTGATAGGCTACATAGAAGTAACTCAAATATGACGACATACTTGGAAACAGTTCCATTCACAGAGATCGTGCTGTGTCCTTTTTCAACCCAAACACGTTTTTGTGCTACCTCGTGAAGCGGAAACATGGATCCTGGAGGACACCGGTCCTGCACAGGGATTTTTCAACACACTGTTGCGGTCGTGACAACAGTCACTGAACATTTTCAAAGAAGAAGGTGTATGTGTGTGGGGGGGGAGGGGTTGGTGCAAATAATTTTCCCAAAATGGAAATTAAATTTTGGGGTTTGCTTGAACTTCTTGTTCAGTTTGACCAATTTTTAGCAGGTCACATCTCAAAATATAGTTAACATCTCAAAAAACGGGAAACCCATCGTATGAGGGGATTCACATAAAAATGGAATTAAAAGGTAATGAAGTTTTTCCATAAACTTTTTGAAGCCCATGATATATGTTTGCAACAACTTCTAAAGAATTAATCAGCTTAATAAGCAATATAATAACTATTCAAATAGGGATAGCCAGTTATTTCCGTTTGTGTTTAGATTCCACTGCATCATTCTCATATAGATCAGTTGAGTATTGTTTTAAGACAGTGGTTCTCAACCTTCCTAATGCCGTAACCCTTTAATAAAATTCTTCATGTGGTGGTGACCCCCAACCATAAGATTATTTTCATTGCTATTTCATCACTGTCATTTTACTACTGTTGTGAATCGGGTGACCCCTCTGAAAGGATTATTAGACTCCCAAAGGGGTCGCAACCCACAGGTTGAGGACCGCTTTTTTAACACGAGCCTGATACCAAGGGCTCAAGTAAAAAGCAAATGTTGAGAATGATGATGGCAACAAATGTACAAATGTGCTTGACACATGGATGGATGGATGGATGGATGGATGGATGGATGGATGGATGGATGGATGGATGGATTGATGGATGGATGGATGGATGGATTGTGCTAAGAGGCCTACGAGGTATTTTAAAAAACGAAAAGATACGTATCTCCAACAGATGGGAAAGGTGTCCAGCACTTCACCACATTCACGAGCTTGAAAATGAGAGCAGTGACGACATGGCAAACCAGGTACTTACACTTTACTGCTCATGTGACTTTTGCAAAGTTGGCTTTTTTAGAGTGTCGTGGCCCATCCTGTGCCATTATTGCCAATCCGTCAGGGTATTATAAAAACTTGCAACAGAAAACTTCTAGAATGTACTGAATATACCATTTGCACACCATGTGCTGGACAGTCACTTAATCTTCTACAGATCCTTGTCCACAGTAGTGGATTTTAATCTTTCTATTCAGTTAGTTGACACATTTCTGTTGCTGCTACCTTGTTCTGTTGTGCATGGGGTTGCTGTATAGAATCGACCTAATGGCATTAAATATTTTTTACAAGTCAGAACCAACTCAACAACGCCTAACAAAAGCAACTGTTTTTAAAAACGAGTGGTTTTTAGAACGTGTTTAGGCAATGATCAAATATCAAAGCGTCTTTCTAGCACACATCGGGAAGCCCGCGCTGCGGTAGGCAGTGCAATCCTGGAATTGGACACTCAGTTTCTTTGTGTCTTGCAGTGTGTGGTGAAGACGCCCCACATAATGGAGCTGTCAGAAGGGCTAAAACATGCCCCTGCCCCGACGCAAACACTAGCGTATGTGTTTACATCGGCTATATGGAATAGTATATTTCAACATTTTCACCGGATGAGTTAAAGTTGTTAAGACTTAGATGCAAATTTAAAGGCAGGCACAAATCTCTACATTGATGATGTTCACGTCATTTAACAGATCTTGAAAAATTTGAAAGGCAGAAAGCCCCAATACTCCCCAATACTGATTACCTGCGTAGTACTCAGTGGTAACTGCAGAAGCGTTAGAAGAGACAAGTAAATGATGACGTGCTCCGGAAGTAGCATCCAGTGCCGGAGATGAAGTCTGTGTAATGATTGTAATCACGCACGACACCATCGTCGACACATTTGCATCTTGCATGAAAATGAGGGCAAAGGTGACTGAAATTCTTCCAAGTAGATTTTCCTTCTTAAATGACGTGGATTGAAGAATACACGAAAATCTCCAAGAAACCCGTGCAGGCCCATCCCGGGGCCTTCACTATGGACCTTTATGGGAAAGTGTGAGGCTTTCATTCCTACGTGAGAACTAAGTCTACAGAGTCCGTGAAGATAGATGTTATTCACACGGGCACATTTGGTCTGACAATAAAGAAGATGACATGCAATGCATAGCTCTCAATGCTGACATTGCTTTACACATCTTCCTAACTTTAATGATCACAAACTGCTCCACAGAACGCTCATTTTCACCCCTAAAAAGACTTACAAGCCTTCAGCATGCAACAAAGATGCAAGAAAGACGCGATTCATTTTCCTTATCACACAGGTAAATACATATTGCTCAGCAGCTTAATTATGATGAAACTACTGAAGAATTTGTAAGAGCAAACACTAGGAAGAAATACTTTTAATTAAAACTTGCTAGAAACTAAAGATCTATCTGAAAATAAAATGCAGTAATTTGTTGTAATGTTTGTTTTCTAATCACTAAATTTGTATGACATCTTTTCATTTGTTCATTTATGATTATAGCATTTATCAGAAAACAAGTATCACAATTGAAGTATGAGCTGTTTAAAGCAAAGTTGGTGAAAGACACTTTTTTTTAGAAAAAAAAAGATCATTTTATTGGGGGGCGTCTTACAGCTTTTATAACAGTCCATCCACCACTTGTATCAAGCATATTTATACATATGTTGTCATCATTATTTTCTAAACATTTACTTTCTACTTGAGCCCTTGTTATCAGCGCCTCTTTTTTCCCTCCTTCCCCCCCCCTCCCACCCTCATGACTCCCCACATTTTGGTTGTTCATCCCCCTTGGGGGCGGATGGTGGTGGTGGTGGTGGTTATGTGTCAATCATTGCGAATGTTCCCTCTTACTTCCCTCTTCTCCCCACCTTCCCCCTACCCTCCTGGTACCACAACTCCCATTCCCCTTCCTGGATTCTGTGTGTCCTATCTGTACCTGTGCACATGCTCTGGTCTAGGCCACAGTGAAAGGCAGGACTGGGGTCATGATAGTGGGGGTTGAGGAAACCTCAAGTAACCAGAGGAATATTGTGTATGAAAGTCACTTTTGTTGTTGTGGGAGATCAACAGAATTTTCTTAATTGTGGAATATGTGGGATTCTAAAATTGTAGAATATATGAAATATTTGGACTGGGGTGAAAATGTGATATATCGTAAAAATATTAGTTCCCCATATCCACTCAAGATTTTCCAACCCAATCCATCTCATTGTGCTAAAGGTCAGGCACCACTTTTGCATTCAATCACTAATATTACAGTCCGATTAAAAAAGACTACAGCTTGGACAGCTAAGAAACACACACATATGAAGGGACTTCAAAGAGCTCCTGGGAAAACTCCATTATCCTTTCATTCCATTGTCCACTAACTTTTTGCAGCCCTCCAGGATGTCACTCCCTGCCATCAAGCCAATTCTAACTCATGGCGACCTTTGAAGGCAGAGTAGAACTGCCCCTCTTGGTCTCTGAGCGGGAGCCATCGGTGGGGTCGAACTAGCAGGCCGTTGCGTAACCTACTCTGCCACCAGGGCTCACCTAGCCCATTCAGATCCACGAGAAAACAAGGAGATGACACCACAAATTAGTCACACGAGGGGCCCTCGCGTGCTGAAGCCCACACTGGTCTTCCGTCTGGTCTCTTCTGGAACCTGAAGTCCACAATTAACCTGTCTTTCGTAATCCATCAAATCTATCTTGTTGCTTATCCAGCACTCACTAGGATTGTCACATATCATGAGGATCAGGTAAGTGGCACTCCAGACCTCACTGCCGTCTTGTTGATGACGACTCATCAGCGACCCTATAGGACAGGGTGGAACTGCCCCTGTGCGGTTCAGAGACTGAACCTGTTTATGGGAGTAGAAAACCCTGTCTCTCTCCCACGGAGTGGCTGGTGGTTCTCACCTGCAGCCCTTTCTGATCACAGCCCAGTGCGTAGTGACTATGCTACCGGGGCTCCGCGGTAAGTGGCAGTCTCCAAGTACCCATACATTTTCTCCCTAGTGTTTACTAACGTCTTTTCCCTGAATCACTTACTCCCTGTGTTTATGAACCCCAGTACTTTCATTTTCATATCACTGTTGTTTGCATTTCTATGAGTAACCGTATCCTCTGTACTGATTGAAGACTAGGTGACAGATGAAAAACTAGGTCCAACATCCAAATAAGGTTTCTTAATTTGTGCATGGAAATAACAAAAGGAATCCCTTTTTGCTTACATTTCTGACAGAGAACTAAGTTGGATCTAAGTTGGTTGCTAAGTTGGATCTGGTCACAATCGGTATATTGAAATAAAATTGTTTCAAGCATATCCACATCTAAATCCTTTCCATGAAAGGCGTTGTAGTGGTGCTGTAGAGTAGGAGTTGGATTGGTGACCACAGGTGAGTCAAAGCCACCGGCCGCTCCGTGGAGATCCATGGGGCTCTGTGCTGCTACACACTCGACATTTTGGAAACTGTATCCAGGGGCATGATGAGTCAGGATTGACTCCCCCCCCCCCACCCCAGGTGGGTTTGGCTTCGGGTAAGCACTCAATGATACTTTGTATCTTTATTGATGACATATGAAGAACAAAAGTAATCTAAACCATCCATCCACATAAGCAACCTACCATTGTGTACAAGCCCACATGTCAAGGTATTTCATTAATTTATTCAACGAACTATGCTGTTATTCAGTGGGTGTCAGGAACTCTGCTTCGCATTTGGTGATACTTAAAAGAGTGAGCAAAGGGGAGGAAATTGGATGACAAATTGACAGCAGTCACTTGTGCCCTGTGTTTGAAGAGTGGATTCAGCAACCAAATTCAGAAGGGGACTGCAGAGAGGAAAAGTAACAGAGAAAGCAGAACAAGGCTAAGATTTTAAATAGAACCCAAGCGATAAGGAGACCGGGGAGACCGACTCAGGTGGCGCGGAAGAGGACCCCTCAACAGTGGCAGGTTTGGAGCACATGACAGCGGACACCCCGCGTAGCTGTGGGGAGGAGGCAGAGGAGAACAAAGCCTGTGATTTACACTGGAAAGGGGCCACAGAACACTACAGACACAAGGAAGGCCCTTTTTGAACAGGGCCCTGGAGGGACTGAAAGGCCAGGGTGTCGTTTGAGGTTGCCAGAGGACAAGCACACTTCTTTGCATGTAAGAGAGCAAGCGAGCATTTAAATCCTGTTGGATCAGGACACAGCAGGGCCAGAGCCTACGGAATGAAGAGTCATGCTTTTCATTTTTATTACAGTAACATCCAGAAAATGCCTAAAAGATGAGAAAATTTAGATATGATTCAATTCATAGATAGCCTGCTCTAGAAGCTTCTAAAGGGGGGGGGGGACTCAAGTCTAGGAAAAATTGGTTATCTTGAAGACAAGATATTAACATTGTCTAGTAAGAAATATTTTATAATATAATGTTCTAATAAGAAGGACATTGTGTTTGGTAAAGTGGAGGGACAACGAAGGAGAGGAAAGCCATTAAGGAGATGGGTTGACACATGGCTGCCCCAATGGGCTCAGCATGGGGACAAGTGTGAGGATGGTGGATGGGTCAATGGACTCAGTGGTACCTGGTAACAACAATAGTAAGTAACTCATTTTAAAATCGCCTACTGAATTTGTTTTGAGACAGGCTAGGAACCGGGAAAACAACTGTAAGACATGCGGTTTTGGCTCTTTTACCATTTAGAAGATAGACGAACAAATAAGCAATAATCATGAAGTATGATAAATCCTTTGCTGGGGTACTTCAAGAGCTAAGAGGGGTGCGCTATTTGGGGATATGTAGCTAGATCTAGGCGATCTGGTAGGTTTCCCAGATAATTGATATTTAAACTATAAACTGATTGAAAATAGTTAAGCCGAGAGACGGAGTATAAGAGGAGGGGAGTTCATACCAAGGAAGAGGCTCATCATGTGGGAAGACCTTGTAGTAGGCCAAAGGAGAGCAATTTAGAGGAAAGAAAAGCCGAGCGAGTCTGGCTGGAGTGCAGAGCTCTAGAGAGGAAGCCATGAGAAAGAAAGATAGAAAGACAAACACCAGATGCAGGACGGTCCCAAAAATGTGACAAGAAATTTGAACAAGAGACTGAAGCAGCTTCGACTCCTTAGCAGTGAGTTTCAGAGTTATAAAGAATAACGAGGAGCCCCAAAATAGAACATGGAAGAATCTGATGCGCATTCTGTTGAGTGAGAAAAAAAATCAATTGCAAAAGAACAAATATTGTGTGGTCCCACTATTAATTATAAACCATTGTGTAGTATTGGTATGGACCATTTTTAATCAGAAAAGATATACAAGGAATGACACACAAGGAGTGCCAACTTGCAAAGGGCTGGTGTTGCATTCATCATCAAGAAGAACACCTGGACACCGACCCTGCCGGACAATGCTGTCGGTGATACGACAAAACTCATGTGCCTACAAAGGAACAGGTAACACAACTGCGATTCAAATCGACACACCAACCACGAATACGAAAGACGAAGAAACTGGATTTTTACCAGTTTCTGGAGTCTGAAATTGCTCAAATATACAATCAAGATGCATCGATAAGTAATGGTGGTTGGAAAGCAAAAATTGGAAACAAAGTAGAAGAATTCGTAGTTGAAAACTATGGCCTTGATAAAAACAACCCTGGAGATTGCATGATCGAATTTTGCAAGACCCGTGACTACTATTCATTGCAAATGCCCTTTCCCCCCCAACAGCATCAGTAGTGACTATAGATGTGAACTTTGGCAGATGGAATACACAGGAATTAAATATACTATCTGAGGTAGTTGGTTTATTGTGCCAACCTGGCCGATAAACACATGTGGGGTTAATTGAAGGACAGCGAGATAAATGGCTTGGTGAGCCATGCCTTTCTAGTTCTCAGGTCTCTTGCTTTGTGATGGTCAGAACAGGGTGCAGCTGCCTTAACCAGTTCCCTCCTTCAGCTGACAAGGCTCACTTCCTGCAAGACATCCCTGAGGAGAAGCCACATGGACCTACCCCGGTGCAGCCCTGGGTGCTGGAGCAGCCGTGTAGAGACCCCTGCCAGTGCTGAGATGCTTATACGCTCACTGATTCGGCTTTCCTCCTGCAGTCATTCTCATTGCGTGTGTTTTGTAAGATGGAGGAGGACTCAATGGCTTGGTGTAGGACATATGGGTTCATGGGTTAATGTTGGACTTGTGGGCTTGGGCAGCACTGGGTTGGGATGTTTTCTTGATGTGCACTTACCCTTTAGATAAAACTCTTTCTTATACATGAGTTCCTTTGAATTTGTTTCTCTAATGTACCCAGACTGATACACTACCTCGGTGGGAAAATATGATCAAGAAACTCAATATAACCAGTCAAAACAAATCCAGGAGCTAACTATGGAACAGTCAATTGCTTAAATGTATGCAAGCTCAAGTTGAAGCTGTAGAAAATGAAAACAGGCTATGAGAGTCAAAGTACAGCCTTGAGTGTATCCTAACTTGATTTATAGACATCTCAAGAATAGATTTGATGCACTGAACACTAATGTGTTCATACATGCCGTATGTACTCGTGTGTAAGCTGAGTTTTTCAGCACATTAAAAAAATCATTTTATTGGGGGCTCGTACAACTCTTATCACAATCCATACATCCATCCATTGTATCAAGCACATTTGTGCACTTGCTGCCATCATCATTCTCAAAACACTTGCTTTCCACTTGAGCCCTTCGTATCAGCTCCTCATTTATTCCCCTCCCTCCCCACTCCCCCTTCCTCATCAACCCTTGATAATTTACAAATTGTTATTATTCTGTCATGTCGTACACTGTCCGACATCTCCTTTCATCCACTTTTTTGTTGTCCATCCCCCAGGGAGGAGGTTATATGTAGATCCTTGTAATCTGTTCCCCATTTCTGTTTCACCTTCCCTCCACCCTCCTGGTATGACCACTCTCAGCACTGGTCTTGAAGGGATCATCTCTCCTGGATTCCCTATGTTTCCAGTTCCTATCTGCACTGGTGTACATCCTCTGGTCTAGCTGAATTTGCAAGGTAGAATTGGGATCATAGTAGTGGGGGGGGGAGCAATTAAGAACTAGAGCAGGGGTGTCAAACTGGTGGCCCGCGGGCCACATGCAGCCCCTGAGGTAATTTTTTGTGGCCTGTGTTGCTCTCAGATAAAATAAAAATAAGAAAAATTGTTGTGAAGAAAATAGTGCTTAGGGGAGATTGAGGCAATACCGTACACACAATTCCATCATTAACCCTTTAACTACCGAAGAGGAGCATAAACGTGGCCCACTGCCTCTCCTGGGGGCCTGTGGACGTGTATAAACGCACTCAGTTCCGGCGACTTTTGGAAGAGATGTGTCTGCCACTCTCAGTGTCACATAATGTAAACAGATCCCAATAGTGAAAAGGTTAGAAAGAGTGCTCTGGGTCATGCTGTTATGAATCAGACAGAGCAGCAGCGCCAGTTAACATTTTTAGAGGGAAGCCATTACGATTGTGCATCATGTTTGTCAGCTGTCCAACATTTTGTGTTTTTTATTATTTACTTTGTTATATTTTCTGGTGACAACATAAGAGGTAAGTGAAAACTAGTAAGAGGAAAGCACTGGCAAGTTTCAGGTAAAAAATAATTTTTATTTTATAAATATATTAAATAAAATAAATGTTTAAATAAAAGGAATTATATAGTGTTTTAATTATCCTATCCATATTCCTGAATTCTCACTTCAAAATATGTGGCCCGCATGAATCTCGCCTGTTGCACCAAATGGCCCGCGTTTTAATTGAGCTTGACACACCTGAACTAGAAGAAAGTTGTATGTTTCATTGTTGCTACATTGCACCCTGATTGGCTGGTCTCCTCCCTGAGACCCTTCTTTAAGGGGATGTCTAGTTCAGCACATTTTTAATGCAGTTTTTGAGGTAAAATTAGGTGCCTTGGCTGATATTCGGGTCAGCTTATACTCAAGTATGTTTGTACCTAAAGAAAGCAGAAGTATTTGTGTCAATCTGAACACAAGAAAGAAAGAAAATATAAAAGTAAATATCAGAACAGGTTTGTGAAATTTGTTCTTGAAGTAACTAAGCACATTTTTTAAAGTAGCTAAACCAAAGTAGCTCAAGCAAAACGTTGCCCTTAAAGTAGCTAAAAGCAAATGGAAGAAATTATAAAGTAAAAGAGTTGAAGAGAAACTTACACATGTCAGCTCAAGAAGAGAGAGTAGAATCCAGGGTGGATGATACCTTCAGGACCAAGGGTGTGAGGGGCGATGCTGGGAGAGTGGAGGGTGAGTGGGTTGGAAAGGGGGAACTGATTACAAGGATCCACATGTGACCTCCTCCCTGGGAGAGGGATGGCAGAGAAGGGGTGGAAGGGAGACTCCGGAAAGGGCAAGATATGACAAAATAACGATGTATAAATTACCAAGGGCACATGAGGGAGGGGGGAGTGGGGAGGGAGGGGAAAAAAAAAGAGGACCTGATGCAAAGGGCTTAAGTGGAGAGAAAATGCTTTGAGAATGATTGGGGCAGGAAATGTATGGCTGTGCTTTATACAATTGATGTATGTATATGTATGGATTGTGATAAGAGTTGTATGAGTCCCTAATAAAATGTAAAAAAAGAAAAGAGGAGAAAAAAAAGAAAATGATTAGGGCAAAGAATGTACAGATGTGCTTTATACAATTGATGTATGTATATGTATGGACTGTGATAAGAGTTGTATGAGCCTCTAATAAATTGTTTAAAAAAAAAGAGAGAGAGTAAAGCATTAAAGGGAAAAATGCAAAGACCCAAGTTAGACAAACAAAAGGGAACATAGCATTTATTGAGGTAAAAGAACTGAAGAAAAATTCAAGCTTTGAGTCGGAATATTGAAGGTTTCTAGGGGTAAAATATGGAACAAGGCAGGAAATATAAAATGAAGATAGAAGGGATGCGCATGCTCACTGTACCGAAAAGAATGAGTTGGCATTCAACCATTCCAGGAGGTGGCATAGGAACAAGATGCAGTGGTTTGGAAGGAAGACGTCCAGGTTGCACTGAAGGCATTGAAAAAGTAAGGCTCCAGAAATTGATGGGCTACCAATTGGAATGTTTCAAAAAAAATAGATGTGGTGCTGGAGAATCTCATTCATCTGTGTCAAGATATACGAAAACTACCCAGACAACTGACTATGTGAGACACATGACGTATCAAGCAATATAATTCATACCACATATAATTAATATTTTGCACACAGTTAATTCCAAGAAAGGTTACAGCAGTACATTGGCAGGAAACTGCCGGAAATTCAAACGTCAGAAGGGGACATGGAATGAGAGATACCTCTGCTGACATCAGGTGGCTCTTGATGAAGGCAGAGACTTCAGCTTGGATGACATCTTAATATAAAGAAAACACAAATCTTTATAACTTGACCAACGTGATGATAAATGGAGAACTGATCAATGTTGTCTAGTGTTTCATTTTTCTTGGATCTGCAATCAATGCTTATGAAAGCAGCAGTCAAGAAATCAAATGGTTTATTGCATTAGGCAAATCTGCTTCAAGAGAGATCTTCCAAGTGTTCAAAACCAAGATGTCAATTTGAAGAGTAAAGTCCACCTGACCTCTGCCATGATATTTGTAATCACCTCATATGCATGTGAAATCTAGACAGTAAGAAATACCAAGAAGAACTTATGCCTTTGAATTATGATGGTATTCATGAAAAATACTAAATATACTGTGGACTACTAGACGAACTAATGAGTCTGTCTTGGAAGAAGTATAGCCAGTGTCAAGCAAGGATGGCAAGACTTTATCTTGCATATTTGGGGCATGCCTCCAGAGGGACCAGTCCTAGAGAAGGACATCATGCTTGTCAATGTAATGGGTCAGTGTGATAGTTAGGTTTATTGTGCCAACTCGGCCAATAGGAACATGCGGGCAGAGTTTAATCAGGTTTCAGCTTGATTGGAGGGCAACCAAAATAAATAAAGATGGCCGGCATCCCATCTTCCTCTTTCCTAGTGATCAGACCAGCATGCTGCTGCTTTAGCTAGTGTGCTGCACTATCTGTGGGACAAGCCATGCAGATCATGTCACTAGAGCTTGAGGCTCCTTCAAGACCTGCTTCACCACGCTGCTGGTGCACACATCGCTTGCACTTGAGGCTGGTGGATCATGTCACCATGCATCAATTGAGTTTGAGATTCCCTCAGGACCCTGCCTCATTAAGCTCCTGAGCTACTGACTGTTGCTGCCCCACCCCGCTCTCTGCTGCTTTCAGGAGGACTCTGACTGTCTTGCCTGAGGGAAGACTCTGCTGTCTGCTTCCTTGAACTTGGATCCGCAGCCCACGTGAGTTGAAGGACTTTCAGTATATTAACTCTTCCACAAAAGTGAGTTGAACTGAGTCCTCTATACTGCTGTGTGGACTAATTAGCTGTTATATTCCCTCTTGCTGTATAAACCTACCCTCCTGGTTTTGTTTCTCTAAACAAGAGTCCTGGTTTTGTTTCTCTAAAGAACCCTGCTTAACACAGTCAGTGAAAAGGAAAAAGAACATCAGTGAGATAGATTGATACAGTGGGCTCAAATGTATCAATCTATCTCACCGATGTTCTTTTTCCTTTTCACTGACTGTTAAGCAGGGTTCTTTAGAGAAACAAAACCAAGCCTAGTCCTGTGTCATCCTTACAATAGGCTTGGTTTTGTTCTGTTGTTCATTGGGTCCCTAAGAGTTGGAGCTGATTTGACAGCCTCTAACAATAAAAAGTCTAGAATAGATATGCACACAGAAAGTTACATTTTTTGATGGTTAAAAGAGATGAGAGAGACAGGAAACTGGAAACACTTTCTGCCTAGCAGACACTTGTATTTTTGGTCATGGAAAAGACAATTGCAAATACCCATGAGATCAGCACACCTTGATGAAGGTAAATAAGAGATATAAAAAATACACACACAAAAGGGATACTTTTGGTAAAAACTATAACATATATAATTTTTCAACCTCAGTAACAGCAACCCAAAGTATGAGTAATTACATGAGAGTATATAGAAGTAGGTATATGCAAACAAATGCATATACAGGAAGAGGTCTAGCTGTAGGCATATGCATACTGTACATGTTTGTGTAAGCTGCATATATATCCATTTATGTAACAAAGCACACAGGGGGCATAGTTTTAGGCTTCCTAAGCATGCTCTAACAACTCAAAGGATGTGTTTGCTGGGATAAAAGACATAGGACCATTGTCCTGGGGAACATCTTAGTCGATTGTAGTACCATAACTCACAAAGATAATGCTCACATCCTGGTTGGGTCAGTAGCATCTAGGGGGTCATAAAACCTTTGAGAGGGCATCAATGACGCACATTTCATTCAAAAAGAAAATGAAAGAAATGACAGCAAAAGAAACAAAGGCTCAGAGAAGAAACTAATCCAGGACACAAAACATTACCTCTTTTAACCTGAGGCCAGAACTCGGTGGTGTCTGCTCCCCACTACCTATTGTTCTGCCCAGGGACACAATAACTAGAATGGAAGAGAAACGCAGAATAAAATGAAAATTCCTTTTAAAAGGCCACATCTATTGGACCAATGGAGACTAGAGAACCCTCCAAAATGATCGCCTAAAGACACACTTTGACCATGGAGCTGAAGCTAGACTGCTTATAAAATAAACACCTGGCCTGTGAGTAATGTGCTCCCTTCAACAATTAAATACAAGCCCTTTGGGCCACTGTTTATCCAAAAACAAGAAGAGAAGGCAAAGAGACTGTCTTCAATATCTAGTGTGACTACACCAGAAACACCTCAGGGGACGGCTTTAGCACGGAGACAATGGGCCCTCACAGTCGAGAAGTCTGGAGCCCAGGGCACCGGCTCAAGGAGAATCCAGTCCTTCCCTGTCGACTCAGGGAAATTTCTTATCTCCTTTCAACATTGTGGGTCCAGCGTTCCTTGGAGAGCTCCGTGTGTCAGTCTTCTCCGGGGTCTAGGAGATTCCAAGAGCATAGACCTTTAGGCCCAAAGAATGAGTTCCACTTCCAGGTCTTCTTTCTGTAAAGTGGTAGGTCCATCTGCTCTCTGCTCGGTGTTCATTCCCTTTTATAGCTCACACCCACAGGGCGTCTCTATGAGTCATCATTGACTCCATGTCAGTGAGTTTTGGTTTACATCTCAAAAGAGACTGATTCAAGAAACAACCCAGTTCTGTAAATTACATCCTGCCTCAGGAGCAACTGCCTCGCATGCTGGCTCATTGATATCATGGATGTGAAGGTTTACAACACACAGGGTAATTACATCAGTTCACAAAATGGAGCATAATCACACCATACTGAGAATCAGGACTTAGACAATTAACACACATTTTGGGTATTGAAGGGTGTGTGTGTGTGTGTGTGTGTGTGTGTGTGTGTGTTTCAAACCATAACAGAGAGGAAAGAAAGCTAGGTCAATAGAAACAGAACAGAATAGAAATAATAAGAATGCTCACACATTATGAAAACTGTAACCAGTGGCATGGAACAATTTTTTAAAAATTGATAAATGAAAACCCAATCTTCTCTGGAAACTTTCATCTAAAACATAATAAAGTTTTTTTTTCAATAGTAACAGTAAATGGATCTTAGTGGTCTTTCCTATTCTGTAATTAATTGAAACATCCTATAAGGAATATGTTTACCTGGTAACTGTGTTGAAACTCAGTTGCTGAAAATAGAAAGATGAGCTCTCTTATATTTAGCTTTTAAAAAATCAAGTTTGGGGGATTAGTTCCTTCTGAAACCAGAAGAACCTAGTCCTCAGGCCTCAGCTTAATTCTAATGTGTTTTTGAAGTCTGTTTTATTTCCCCAATGTTGACTCACCAGGCTAGATTAATTTTCCAGGGTGTTGTGCTAATTATAGGCTAGTGGAGCTAATGGACTATATCAAAATGGCAACAAGTGAAAAAGGAACAGAGTACTCAGGGTTCTGCCTGGATGCCAAGCTATTTATAACTTCACAATTGGATGGTTACTACTAATCAGCGAGCACTGCGGTGACCCTCAATTTTCAAAGGAGTCCACCATCATTTTCTAGTTAATCTTCCCATCTATTACTGTATTCATTTTATAAGAAGGGCAGAGCTGATGAATCACTTGCCTGAAGTCATGTCTGTGGTACAGCCAAAATTACACTTTAAATGCTGTAAATAATAATAAAAATGCATTTGTAGAGTGCTTTGCAAATTGTAAAGCACTTTCCCTTGTGCTACTCCACTTATACTTTGTAAGCTCCATTACGAGGGCTTCTTACTAAGGAAGATCAAGGGTTGCCTCCTTCAGTATGTATTACAACTCAATAGAAAGGAGACCCAAATCCTCACAACTGGACCAATAGGTAACATCATGATAAATGGAGAAAAGTTTGAAGCTGTCGGGGATTTTGTTTTGCTTGGATCTACCATCAATGCTCATGGAAGCAGCAGTCAAGAGATCAAAAGATGCCTTGCATTGGGTAAGCCTGCTGCACAAGTGTTGAAAAGCATGCAGGTTACTTTGAGGACTAAGGTACCCCAATCCAAGTCACGTCCTTTTCAATGGCCTCACATGCATGTTAAAAGTTGGACTGAAGAAGAATCGATGCATTTGAATTATGGTGCTGGCAAAGAAGATTGAAAGTACCACAGGCTTCAAAAAAAACCCAAACAAATCTATCTTGGAAGAAGGGTAGCTTCTTAGCGGCAAGGATGGCAAGACTTCATCTCAAGTACTTTGGATATGTTGTCAGGAGAGGCCAGTCCCTAGTGAAGGACACTGTGCTTGGTAAAGCAGAGGGGCAGTGAAAAAGAGGAAGGCTCTGGACAAGACGGATTGACAGTGGCTCCCACAATAGACTCAAGCATAGAATCATTGTGAGGATGACACAGGACTGAGCAGTGTGTTGTTCAGGTTGGTCGGTTGTACAGAGAGATGAGTGGGATGGCACCGAGCAACAGGAGGGCTTCTTACTGGTTAGTTGAGGACAGCAGTAGGGAATAGCTATCTTGGGTAAATTTGAACTAAATAAGAAAATAAAGAGCACAATGTTGCTATTCAGGAGTCCAGAGGTCTGAAATGTACGATCTTTGCCCTGCACTCTCGCTCTTGTTAGGGTTTTGTGGCCTTTTGAGGATTCAAAGTGCAGACATTCAGTCGCTTTAGCTTTTTGGTTTAATTCCAGTCTAAAATAAAACGTACAAACCTGAGAAATTTAGTGACATTTAGGAAAATCAAGTAAACCCAGAGATTGTTTAGGCTAGGCCATTGGAATAAAGTAAACCATAACTGGCTAGTTCCCCTCACTTCCTCACTCAAAAACCGGAAGCTTTTCCTGAGCCTCATAGGCCTGCTGTCCACCCAATCCTCTCAGAATCGTCTATAATCAACCATACCGAGAAGAGAAGAGTGGGATGAATTCTTAAAGGTCAGGGAGTACAATCCTGACACTTTCTAGACAAAAACTTCAGGAGTTAAAAGTACTTTCCAAAGATTTTTAGCTAGTAATAGAATGGTAGGGATGATTTGATAGGCGTTTGCTCTTCTACAGAAGGAATTGCATGACGACGGACACTGAGTCAAGTGGTGTTTGTCATAACCATAACTGCTGAATTAGGTAAGTGGAGAGTAGTTCCTCAAATGTATTCACAGATGCTCCTTGGCATAGTGCTATGTGGTCAGATTATTTTGCTCACTTGAGAATTCATGAAGCAAATTAGAACACTGAAGACTTTGGAAACTTCTTAGGGAAGAATTTTGGTTAACCAAGCATTTATCAAAGTATTTCACTGGCTTTTTCCCTGCAAAAAAACCATAGTCACAACCTCGTCTTCCTGAGAAGACAATTAGGGAGATACCGATGAACAAATAAATGATACCCGTTGAGGCAGAGCAATTGCAGGCAGAGAGATCTGTCTGCCCCGTAGAGTTTTCAACAGTGGATTTATTTTTCCAGAGGTAGCTTGCTAAACCTTTCTTGCAAAGTGTATCTATGTGAATTCAAACCGCTAACCCTTGGGTTAGGAAACAAGCACACTCACTATCGTTACTGTGCCCACCACAGTAACTTATCTACACATCAATCATCGATGTCAAGTCGTTTCCAACTCCCAGTGGTCCCATAGGATAGAGTAGAAATGCCTTCCTGAGGGTCCTTGGCAATAATATTCAAAGAAGCAGACAGTCACATCTTTTTCCTGCAGAGAAGTTAGTGGGTTTGAACCATGACATTTTGATTAGCAGCCAACTGCTTAACCGCTATGCTACCAATATTCCTTAGCTGTACTTTACACATGAGCAAATGAGTTCAGAAATCTAATTAGGCAGAAATCGGATCACCTTTCTTTGGAATAACCATATATCTCCTTTTTTTCAGTTGATTGGTCAAGTAACTACCTTCCAAATTTCTTGGTACAGATGAGTGAACACTTCCAGCAGTCCAGCAGTATATCTCTTTCATTTTGATTTTGTTTTTCAATACTTCCAGAGCTATTTGGTCTTGTTTTTTGTCAACACCTTCAATACAAGCTTGGGCTTCTTCTCTCAATATCATTTTTTTGCCATATAAAAACTTATGAACAATGTCGAATATAGTGTGGACATGAGGGACTCCGGTCACAAGGCATTCGAAATATGCCCGAGGGAGGGTGCCTTTTCAAAGTCAACCTTCATGGCATGGACCGAGAAAAGCTTTCAGGATTTCATTTGCTTATGGGCTTGACTCAAATTGAGAACAAACAGCTGCAAACATCCATTAATAATTGGAAAGTAAGTGTACAAGTATGCATTTATAAAATTGGAAATTTCCAAAAAATGAAATGGAATATGCATAAAGATCGATATCATAAGCATCAGTGAGCAGTAATGGAGTGGTCTTGACCACTTTGAATTGGACAAAACCGTGGTGGTTTGCTATTCCAGAAACAACAAATGGAAGAAGTGTGATGTTGTACTCATCATAAAAATTTTAAAAAGAGCATTTCAAGATCTATCGCGAAGTACAAGATCAGTTATAGGATCATATTCATGTGCCTATAAAGAAGACAAGTTAAAAGTTACTGTTATTCAAATTTACACTGATGTCAAAGGTGAAGAAATTGAACATTTCTATCAACTTGTGCAGTCTGAAATTCATCAAATATGCAATCAAGATCCATTACTGTTTACAAAAAGTACTGGTGCTTATAATGCAAAAATTGGAGTACATTAGGCTTTACTGTTAAAAAATTACTGGTATTTGTAATGTAAAAGTTGGAAATAAAGAAGAAGGATTAGAAAAGCCCCTTGAAAGCAAACTTACTGCTCCCCACCGACACCCACACCCCCATCCGCTGATTGGAGCGCCACTCCTGTGGGGCTCTGGTAGGTTCAAACTGCTGGTCTGTGGTGAGTCGACTGTGCGCACTGGGGCTCTTCAGAAGAGGGATCAGTGGCAGGAAAATATGACATTGGTAATTGAAATGACATCAGAGATCACATGATAGAAATGAAAATGTTTTCTTTTGTATTTTAAATAAATTACCTTTTGCCCAAGTCAATGTGTGCATGGCAGAACTTTGCAAAGCCAACGTTTCAGTCATTTCAAACACCTTTGTGAACAACATAAAGTGAAATTGTACATGAGGGTTTCATCGGATGGAATACATAGGAATGAAATGGACTACAATGGTGGTGAAACAATGAAAAAGTTCATTGTGATCAGTCAGAACAGACGGTGCTCACATGGAAATTAAAGCTGAAGAAAATTTAAAGTCGTCCATGAGAACCAAAACAGCACCTTGAGTTAGCCCACCTAAATTTTGAGAACATCTCTGGGACTGAGTTGACAAAATGACAGAAGACCTGATAACCTGTGGGATGACATGAGAAACTACATACATGAAGAAAGCAAGAATCATTTAAAAGATGAGAAAGAAACAAGACACCAAAATGAATATCAGAAGCTTGCTCTTGAGCATAGCCTATCTACATAAAATGGAAGAAATGATGACATCACAGAGCAAAAGCGATTTCAAAGAGTGCCTCAAGATGATAACATAAAAGACAGCAAGAAGGGCAAATGCCTACAGTTTAAAACTAAAGGGGAGACTACAGTGAGCATTTCTGTATTTTTTTCTTTTCAAAAAACAGTTTTACTGGCACATAATAATTCACATATATACATACAAAATTCACATATAATACACATACACAATTCAATAGTTTAATCATATTAAAAGGAGTTGTATATTCATCACCACAATTTTTAAAGATTTTTTCTTTCTTGTACTCATTGTTATTAATTCTCCATACCCTCCAAACTCCCCTGCCATACCCCCAAGAAAAAAATTAATCCAGTTATTGTCTTTATAGATTTACCTACCCTGGATTTTATTTTAAAAACATATTAAAACAGAATAAATAAAAAAGAAGAATATTTACAAAATAAAACTGAGAAAACCATAATCAAAGAGAAATCAGAAAATATTAAGAACTAGAATATATTTTAAATGGATCAAAAAGAAGACAAAGGATAAAGTGTTAAGTGTTTTTAAAATAATTTTATTGGGGGCTCATAGAACTCTTATTACAATCCATACATACAGCCATTGTGTCAAGCACATTTGTAGATTTGTTGCCATCATCATTCTCAAAACATTTGCTTTCTACTTGAGTCTTGAAATAAGCTCCTCATTTTTCCCCTCCCTGCTTCCCCCTCCCTCATGAACCCTTGATAATTTATAAATTATTATTATTTTGTCATATCTTACACTGTCCAATGTCTCCCTTCACCAATTTTTCTGTTGTCTCCCCCTTTCCACCCCATCCTCCCTCCAACTTCCCAATATTGCCACTCTCAGCACTGGTTCTGAAGGGATCATCTGTCCCAGATTCCCTGTGCTTCTAGTTCCTATCTGTACCAGAGTACATCCTCTGGTCTAGCCAGATTTGTAAGGTTATATTGGGATCATGATAGTGGGGGGTGGGGGGGCGCAGGAAGCATTTAGGAACTAGAGGAAAGTTGTATGCTTCATCGTTGCTACACTGCACCCTGACTGGCTGGTGTCCTCCCTGTGGTCCTCTGTAAGGGGATTTCCAGTTGCCTACAGATGGATCTTGGGTCCCCAATTTGCACTCTCCCTCATTCACAACAATAGGATTTTTTGTTCTTTGATGCCTGATACCTGGTCTCTTTGACACCTCGTAATCACACAGGTTGGTGTGGTTCCTCCATGTGGGCTTCGTTGCTGCTGAGTTAGAGGGCCATTTGTTTACCTTCAAGTATTTAAGACCCTAGACGCTATATCTTTTGATAGCTAGTGTGATAGATAGGTTTCTTGTGCCAACATGGCTAGTGAACACATGTGAGATTGGTTGCAGGGCGGAGAGATAAATAACTTGGCAAGTCTTGCCTTGCTCTCTTGCTCTTTGATCATCAGACAAGTGTGCGGCTGCCTTGCTTGTTCTGTACCTCCATTTCCAAGCTACACTATCTTTGAGACACCTACCCGTGGACTGTCTCACTGTAATTTGAGGTTCCTTCAAGACCTGCTTCACCACATTACTGGAAGGTACATCTTTTGAGCTGAGGACTGTCACCAGACCTTGTTATCTGGCTGACTATTGGTGACCTGCTTGCTGTTTGCTATCTGTGGCCGGATAGCCTGAACTGCTCCACAAAGGTCTACACCATGACCCTCAAGACTTGAAGGACTGCTAGTGTACTAGCTGTCTCATGGAAGTGAGATGCCATTTGTAGTGCTGTATAGATTAATTAACTGTTTATTTCTTTTCTTATCTATCTATCTATCTATCTATCTATCTATCTATCTAATTATAAACAAAACCTGTCTAACTCATTGGTACCAGGAGTTCTTCTAGAGAAATAAAATCATAAATATAGGTTTCTTGAATTGGCTCTCCAAGAGTGGAGTAACATATTCCAAAAATTGAAGGAAAAACAATGCAAACCCAAGAATACTCTACCCAGCCAAATTATTGATCAAGATAGATGGAGAAGTGAGAGTCTTCCCAGACAAGGAAAAGCTCAAAGAATACGCTAGAAGAAACCTAGCCCTACAAAAGATCCTCGCCGACCCAGTGTGGGCAGAACAACGCTCACCAAGCATAAATAATAGAGCACCACATAGAACAACCTCACCCAGAGGGCAACAAAGAAAAGAAAGGCCCCAGATAGCATTGGCTTAAGGATGGAAAGAAGTCAAGAATGAACACACACACACACACAACACACTAATAAGAAAGGAAGGTAGGAAAACACCCAACACAAAAGGAATAAGATGGCATTACCGAGTTTGCAGATTGAGATAATTACCCAGAATATCAATGGCCTGAACTCAGGCATTAAAAGACTGTGGCTAACAGACTGGCTTAGAAAACACAATCGATCAATATGCTGCCTGCAGGAGACACATCTCAATGCTACTGACAAAAATAGGCTAAGAATCAAAGGTTGGAGAAAGGTATTCCAAGCAAACAGTAATTAAAAAAAGGGGGGGGGTTGCAATACTAATCTTGGATAAAATTGACCTCAAAGTGCAAACCATAAAAAGAGATAAGGAGGGACACTATATAATGCTCAAGGGAATGGTGGACAAAGAATTACTAAGCATTGTAAACATATTCCCTGAATGAGAGACCCGCTGATTACCTCAACCAAACACTCCAAAATATGAAAAAGAAATCAAGGCCTCAACAATTATAGTGGGTGACTTCAATACACCACTCTCTGAGAAAGAGAGATCACAGGGAAGGAAACTCAACAAGGAGGCTAGAGATCTAAACACCACAACTAGACAATTTGACCTCATAGATATTTACAGAGATTTTCATTGAATAAAAAAATTCACATTCTCTTCAATCACACATGGCACATATTCAAAGATAGACCACATGATGTGGCATATGGTGAATCTACATACATTTAAGCACATAGATATCATACAGACCTCTCTCTCTGACCACTGTGCCATAAGGCTGGAAATCAACAAATGGAAGACGAAGAAAACAAGAAAAAACAATTGGAGGATGAATAATTCTCTATTGCAAAAGGAGTGCATACTGGCACAGATCAGAGATGAAATTAGGAAATTTCTAGAAACCAATGAGAATAAGAACACAATATACCAAAACTTATGTGACACAGCAAAGGCAGTCATCAGAGGAAGTTTCATAGCAATACATGCACACCTGAGAAAGGAAGAGAGACTTATGATGGATATGCTGGCACAAAATTTACAACAACTAGAGCAGAGTCAGCAGGACAATCCTACTAATAGCAAAAGAAAAGAAATAATAAAAATCAGGGATGAGATTCAGGAGAGGGAAAAAAGAATCTATGGAAAAAAATGAATGCTGTTAAAAGTTGATTCTTTGAAAGGATAAACAGAATCGAGAGACCGCTGGCAAACCTAACCAAAGAACGGAGAGAACAAATTTCAATAGCAAGAATGAGGGATGAAAGAGGGGATATTACAACAGACCCTAATGAAAGCAAAAGGATAGTTACACAGTACTATGAAGGATTGTACTCCAATGAATTCAACAACTTGGAAGACATGGACAAATCCTTGGAAAAACAATCCCTCCTTAGACTGTCCCTAAAGGTTGTCAAGAATCTTAACAGACCGATAGCAGTAGAAGAAATAGACAAGGTTATCAACGGATTGCCAACCAAAAAAATCCCCTGGACCAGATGGTTTCACTGGAGAATTCTACCAAGCATTTAGGGAAGAACTGACACCAATCCTACACAAACTCTTACAGAACATAAAAAAAGACGGCAAACTCCCGAACTCTTTCTATGAAGCTAGTATAACTCTGATACCAAAACTGGGAAAGGATCCCATAAGAATTGAAAACTACAGACCAATATCCCTAATGAACATGGATGCAAAAAATCTTTAACACAATATTGGCTATTAGAATACAAACGTATATAAAACAAATAATTCACCATGACCAAGTGGGATTCAGACCAAGGATGCAGGAATTGTTCAACACACGAAAGTCCATTAGTATCTTTCACCACATTGACATGAAAAACTATAAGAACCACATGATAATATCGATAGATGCAGGAAAAGTATTCGACAACATCCAACACCAATTCCTGTTTAAGACACTTGAGAAGATAGGAATTGAAGGAAAGTTCCTCAAGACAATACAAGCTATATATGAAGCATCAATAGCCAACGTAACGTGGTAGTCAATGGAGAAAATTGACACAATCCCACTGAAAAAGGGGACCAGATAAGTATGCCCCTTGTCCCCACTGTTATTTAATATCGTGCTGGAGGTTTTAGCTAAAAACATAAGGCAAAGAAAAGACATCAAAGGTATTCATCTGGGGAAGGAAGAGGTGAAACTATGGTTTTTTGGCAGATGATATGATTTTATATATGGAAAATCCCAAAAGCTCCACAAGGGGAGTACTGGAAGCAATAGAGGAGTTTGGCAGAGTGGCAGGATACAAGATCAACAAACAGAAGTCCATTGGACTGTTATACACATCAGATAAGGCCACAGAAGAGGAGATCAAAAAGGTGGTACCCTTCACAATAGCTGAACGCAACTTAAAATATCTAGGGATATACCTGACTAAAAGTACAAAAGATCTATATGGGGAAAACTATATAACACTATTACAAGAAAATAAGGGTGACCTCAACAAATGGAAGAATATCCCATGCTCGTGGACTGGAAGACTCAATATAGTCAAGATGTCAGTTCTGCCAAAGGCACTAAATAAGTTTAATGCAATCCTGATACAATTACCCTCATCTTTCTTCAATGAAATGGAAAAACTGATTACCAGTTTCATATGGAGAGGGAAGAAGCCCAGAATTAGCAGAGAACTCCTCACGAAGAAGGACACCATGGGAGGGCTTGCTCTACCTGACTTTGGCACATACTATACAGCCACAGTTGTCAAAACCGCATGGTATTGGTACAATGACAGATACTCAGACCAATGGAAAAGAACTGAAAACTCAGAAATAAAATCATCAGCATACAGACAACTGATCTTTGATAAGGGCCCAAAAAATATCCGATGGGAAGCAGATGCTCTCTTTAACAAGTGGTGCTGGGAAAAAAAAAAAAAGGATATTTACCTGCAGAAAAATGAAGACCTCATCTCACTCCATGCACAAGAATAAACTCAAGGTGGATAACAGACCTTAAAGTTAACCCAAACTATTAGGGCCATCAATGAGGGAATTGGGACCAACTTGAGAACTTTGGCGCAGGGAACACACAGGCTATCAGAAATAGGGAAGGACCCAAACACAGAGGAGGCACAAATCGACAAATGGGATATACTGAAGATAAAACACCTGTGTACATCTAAAGAATTCACCAAGAGAGTAATAAGAGAGTTCACAGACTGGGAAAACATCTTTAGCAATGACACCTCAGGCAAAGGCCTCTTTACTAAAATCTACAATACTCTGCTGGCTTCCAAAAAGAAAAAAAAACCAACTAATTGCCCACTGAGGAGGTGGGCAAAGGACCTGAACAGAATTTTCCACAGGGGCAGAAATCCAAATGGCCAACAAACATATGACAAAATGTTCCCGATCTTTAGCCATAAGAGAAATGCTAATTAAAAGAACAGTGAGGTACCACCTGACACCCTCAAAGATAGCCCAATTCAAAAATTCAGAAAGCAACAAGTGTTGGAGGGGTTGTGGTCAGATAGGAACTCTCATCCACTGCTGGCGGACCTGTAAGTATGTACAGCTACTATGGAAATTGATCTCATGACATCTAAAACAGATGGAAATTGAGTTACCATATGACCCAGCAATACCCTTACTGGCATATACCCAGAAGAGGCAAGAAATAAATGAAGGCCAGACATCTGTGCTCCAATGTTCATTGCAGCACAGTTCACAATTGCAAGGAGTTGGAAACAATCCAAATTTCCATCAACTGATGAGTGGATTAAAAAACTGTGGTACATACATACAATGGAATATTATGCATCGCTAAAAAGCAGTGATGAATGTATGAAGCACATTGCTACATGAGAAGAACTGGAGGAAATCATGCTAAGTGAAGCATGTCAAGCACAAAAGAACATGTACAACATGAGTCCACGGAGGTAAGCTTAAAAAAACATGCAAAAGGGGCATAGGGAAAAAGCTACTCTATACAAACATTCCTGGGGTGAGGACCAGGTAGTATGGCAGTGACCAGACCAAATCCAGGGATACATATGGTAGCCAACTAAAAAGGAGGTAGGGAAAGAAAAACAAACAAACAAAAAGGAATGGGTAGCGGGGGGGCACAGGGAATTAACCCACCCAAGGGGAGGCTATTGTTTATATCTCCACAGGAAAGAGGGATCAGATTTCAACCCAGTACTCCACGATGTGAATGCAACATGCTGGCATACAAGTAGGGAACCAGTGGAGAGGTCTGAGGTGCTGGCCCCAATCCCAACTACATAGACACCTACCCCCTACCCCCAAAAAAATTTATTTAAGAGGATGGCACTGAATCTGCAGCTCCGGGAGAGGGAAATGTCTGATCGAAGCACACGGGAGCAGATAAAGGGGGAGGAGGAGAGAGTGGAGCACATCCTGGCCCACCAGGCCTTGAGGATGATGTTCCTGCTCAGAGCAGCCAGTCTACAGAGAGGACTACATGGCTGACCCCACTATGAGACACGACATCCCTCACTGATCCATAGCCCTACAGGGGACAACACTGGAGACACAGTGTGGGAATTGTGCCCGATGTGATCCCGCCACACCATGGGAAAACACTAAGGGGGTGCAACAGAATAGCAAGGGAATGGAGTGGCGAGGTCCCCAGGGAATGCCAAAGGTGGACTTTGGAGCCAGGGCTTGGTGCCCCAACAGACTGGACTAGAAAACACTCCTAAAGGCCAACGAAGAGTCCTCGAACTAACTATAAGCTTTTCTTTCTTGTTGTGTTTTGATTTTTTTTTGGTCATTGGTTTATTGTTGTTGTTGTTTTGTTGGTTTTACTCTGTCTTGTTTTTGTGCATGTTATTATCTCTGCAGGTCTGTTTAAATAAGATAGGCTGGATGAACAATCTGGAGCAGAAAACAATGGGACCAACAGTTCCTGGGGGACATGGGAGAGGGAGAGGTTGGGGGAAAGGTAGTGGTGTTAACAAACCCAGGGACAAGGGAACGACAAGTGATCCAAATTGGTGGTGAGGAGGGTGTAGGAGTCCTGGTAGGGCTTGATCAAGGATAATGTAACCAAGAGGAATTACTGAAACCCAAATGAAGTGGGATAAGAGGAAAGTCAAAGGAAAGAGAGGAAAGGGCTGGGAGGAACAGGACATTTATAGAGGTCTAAATAAAGGCATTTACATATGTAAATATATTTATATATGAGGATGGGAAATAGATCTATGTGCATATATTTATAGGTTTAGTATTAAGGTAGCAGAAGGACATAGAGCTTCCACTCAAGTACTCCCTCATTTCGAGAATACTTTGTTCTATTCAGCTGGCATTCCATGATGTTCACCCTCCAGACACAACCGCTGAAGACAAAGAGGGTAAGCAAATGTGGTGAAGAAAGCTGATGGTGCTCAGCTATTAAAAGATCTACAGTCTGGGGTCTTAAAGGCTTGAAGGTAAACAAGTGGCCATCTAGCTCATAAGCAACAAAGCCCACATGGAAGAAGCACAGCCTGCAAGATCACAAGGTGCCGAAGAGATTAGTTATCAGCCATCAAAGAACAAAAATTCATATCATTATGTGCTCACTTTCCCAACATAATTGCTGAAGACAAATGGGCACAAAAGCAATTGTGGTGAAGAAATCTGATGGTGCCCGGCTATCAAAAGATATAGTGTCTAGGGTCTTAGAGACTTGAAGGTAAACAAGCGGTCATCTAGCTCAGAAGCAACAAAGCCCACATGGAAGAAGCACATCAACCTGTGTGATCACGATGTGTCAAAGGGATCAGCTTATCAGGCATCATCAGAACAAAAAATCATAGCATTGTGAATGAGGGGGGCAGTGCGGGGTAGAGACCCAAAGCCCATTTGTAGGCCACTGGACATTCCCTTATAGAAGGTTCTTGGGGAGGAGGCGAGACAGGGTGTGATGTAGCAACAATGAAAAATACAACTTTTCTCTAGTTCCCAAATGCTCCTCCCCCCCCCACTATCATGATCCCAATTCTACCTTACAAATCTGGCTAGACTAGAGGATGTACACTGGTACAGATAGGAACTGGAAACACAGGGAATCTAGGGCAGATGATCCCTTCAGGACCAGTGGTGTGAGTGGCGATACTGGGAGGGTGGAGGGAGCATTGGTTGGAAGAGGGAACCAATTACAAGGATCTACATATAACTTACTCCCTGGGTGGGAGGGAAGACAACAGAAAAGTGGGTGAAGGGAGATGTCGGGTAGAGCAAGATATGAAAAAATAATAATTGATAAATTATCCAGGGTTCATGAGGGAGGGGGGAACAGGGTGAGAGAGGAAAAATGAGGAGCTGATGCCAGGGGCTTAATTGGAGAACAAATGCTTTGATAATGATGAGGGCACTGAATGTACAAATGTGGTTTGCACATTATTTCCTCTAGACCTGTAACTAAAATTAAGGCTCAGAAAGTTCCTAAAGGTAAAGTTGAGATGATTACCCAAGAAGAAGCGCGCTACACTCACAAAGATCTGCTCGAGTTTTCCAATATGTACAAGCAGAAGCCTGGGGAATATCCCGGGGAATGGTTACTAAGGGTGTGGGATACTGGTGCATGAAATGTAATATTAGACCGGTCTGAGTTTCTGGATATGGGACCCCTAAGCACAGACTCTTCTTTCAATGTCTCTGCGAGAGAGGCTAAGAGAGGATCTAATTCCTTATTTGGTTGGTTTGCTGAAGGATGGAATGGCAGATGGCCTAGATTAGACCAACTTGAGGTGCCTGACATATCTTGGTACACTGTAGAAGAAGGCATCCAAAATCTTAGGGAAATTAGAATGTTGTTAGAATGGATCTACCAGGATATTCCCATAGACCCAAAATGGGGGTGTCCTGAAGACATACCCTTTACCACAACTATAAGGAACAAGTTTGTGAAGTGGGCTCAAGCATCTCTTAAAACTCCTGGACTTGCTATTTTTACCCTAAGCGAACTCTGACATTTGTCCACAATGGGGCTGATTGGTCCCTATGATGGTAGAGGGCAGGTGTCAGCACTGAATCAAGAGAGACAGGGTGGACGTGGTTATAATAGACAGCAAGGTTTCCGTAGTAATCAAAGCAACCTGTTTTGTGTGGAATTATGGCATTGGCTCCTTGGTCAGAGTGTCCCTAGAAGTGAAATACATGGGAAACCTACAAAATATTTACGTGATCTATACAGATGGAAGAATGGTAGATCAGGTGAGTAGCAGAATAGACAGTCACAGTCGCTCAATCAACTCCCAAACCTGAGCCAGTTTTCAGACCCACAATCTCTTGAATGAAGGGGAGGCTGGATCCCTTTGAAGAAGGACCCTGCTACATCACCGAAGCTCTATACTGTTAGTCTTATAGCCTTCCTCAAAGGGACCTGCGGCCTTTCACAAGAGTGACTGTTAACTGGGGGAAAGGAAATAATCAAAATTTTCGGGGATTACTGGACACTGGTTTGGAACTGACACTAATTCCAGGAGACCCAAAGTGTCTCGCAGGCCCACCAGTCAGAGTGGGGCTTATGGAGGTCAAGTTATCAATGGAGTTTTAGCTCAGGTACACCTCACTGTGGGCCCAGTGGGCTCCTGGACCCATCCTGTGGTTATTTCCCCAGTTCCAGAATGTATCATAAGAATAGACATACTTAGTAACTGGCAGAGACCCTATATTGGATCCCTGAAATGTGGAATAAGGGCTATCATGGTAGGAAAGGTCACGTGGACACCATTAGAATTACCATTGCCTAGGAAAATAGTAAACCAAAAGCAGTACTGCATTCCTGGAGGGATTGCAGAGATCAGTGCCACCATCAAAGCCTTGAAAGATGCAGGGGTGGTGATTCCTACCACATCCCTGTTTAACTCACCTATTTGGCCTGTAAAGAAGACAGATGGATCCTGGAGAATAACAATGGATTATCATAAACTTAACCAGGTGGGGACTCCAATTGCAGCTGCTGTTCCAAATGTGATTTCATTGTTTGAACAAATTAATACTTCTCCTGGTACTTGGTATGCAGCTATTGATATGGCCAATGCCTTCTTCTCAATACCAGTCTCAAAGGACCACCAGAAGCAATTTGTCTTTAGCTGGCAGGGGCAATAATACACTTTCACAACTCTCCCCCAGGGGTACATCAACTCTCTGCCCTGTGCCATAATTTAGTCTGAAGGGACCTTGATCGCCTATCTATTCATCAAAATGTCACAGTAGTCCACTATAATGATGACATTATTCTGATTGGACCCACTGAGGAGGTTGTATCAATGACTCTAGATTCATTGGTACAACATCTGCGTACAAGAGGTTGGGAAATTAACCCAACGAAGATTCAAGCACCCTTCACCGCACTAAAATTTCTAGGGGTCCAGTAGTGTGGGGTATGTTGAGATAGTCCTACTGAAGTAAAGAATAAGCTATTACATCTGCCCCCCCCCCAACAACTAAACAGGAGGCACAATGCCTAGGGGGCCTTTTCAGATTTTGGAGGTGACATATCCCTCACTTGGGTGTTCGAATTAGACCTATGTATCACGTAACATGAAAGGCCTCAAATTTTGAGTGTGGCCCAGAACAAGAAAAGGCTCTGCAACAGGTTCAGGCTGCCGTGCAAGCTGCTTTGCCACTGGGACCATATGATCCAGCTGACCCAATGGTGCTGGAGGTGTCAGTTGTCTATAAGGATGCAGTGTGGAATCTTTGGCAGATGCCTATTAGTGAATCACAGCATACACTGTTGGGATTTGATGTAAAGTCCTGCCATCCACTGCAGACAACTACTCCCCCTTTGAAAAACAGCTGTTGGCCTGTTACTGGCCCTTGGTGGAGACTGATCACCTCACCAGGAGCCACCAAGTCAACCTGAGGCCTGAACTACCCATCATGAATTTGGTATTGTCTGACACACAGAATCATAAAGTTGGACATGCGCAGCAACACTCCATTGTTAAATGGAAGTGGTATTTACGAGATTGGGCCAAAGCAAGACCTGAAGAGACAAGTAAACTACATGAAGAAGTGGCCCAAATGCCCACAGTCTCCACTCCTGTCACATTACCTTCTTTCTCCCAGTCTGCACGTATGGCCTCCTTAGGAGTTCCTTACCATACTTTAAGTGAAGACCAAGAAAGTCATGCTTGGTTTACGGATGGCTCTGCACGATATGCAGGTGCCATTCATAAGTGGACAGCACCAGCACTACAGCCCTTTCTGGGATCTCCCTACAGGACAGTGGTGAAGGGAAATCCTCCCAATGGGCAGAACGTTGAGCAGTTCACCTGGCTGTTCAGTTTGCCTATAAGGAAAAATAGCCAGAAGTGAGACTATACTGATCCATGCACTGTGGCTAATGGCTTGGCTGGACGGTCAGGGAATTGGAAGGATCATGATGGGAAAATTGGTGACAACGAGGTGTGGGGACGAGGAATGTGGATGGACCTTTCTGAATGGGCCAAGAAAGTAAAAATAACTGTATCTCATGTGAACAGTCATCAAAGGATTTCCTGTGAAGAGGAGGATTTTAACAATCAAGTGGATAAGTTGACATATACTTTGGGGACTGGTCCTCCTCTTTCCTCTGCCACTCCTGTCATTGCCCAATGGGCACATGAACCACGTGGACATGGTGGCAGAGATGGAGGCTATGTATGGGCACAGCAACATGGACTTCCACTCACCAAGGCTGACTTGGCCACTGCCACTGCTGAGTGCCCCATTTGCCAGCAGGAGAAGCCAACATTAAGTCCAAGATATGGGACCATTCCTTGGGGAGATCAACTGGCATCTTGGTGGCAGGCTGATGACATAGAACATCTTCTTCCATGGAGGGGGCAGCATTTGGTTCTTACTGGAATAGACACCTACTCTGGATATGGATTTGCCTTCCCTGCACACAATGCTTCTGCCAAAGCTACCATTCATGGATTTATAGAATGCCTCATTCACTGGCATGGCATCCCACATAGCATTGCTTCAGATTGAGGAACTCACTTCACAGAAAATGTGATAAGGCAATGGGCTTGGAATCCACTGATCATATCATATTCCTCATCATCCCGAAACATCTGGCTTAATAAAATGATGTAATGTGTTCCTAAAGACACAATTACGGTGCCAACTAGGTGGTAACAACTTGGGGGGGCTGGGGCAATGTTCTCCAGGAAGCTGCATATGCTCTAAACCAGCGGCCAATATATGGTGCTGTGTCTCCAATAGCCAGAATTCATGGGTCCAGGAACCAAGGGGTGGAAGCTGGAGAAGCACCACTCACTCCTAGTGATGCACTTGCAGGATTTTTGCTTCCTGTCCCAGCAACTCTGAGCTCCTCAGGCCTGGAGGTCCTGGTCCCGAAGGAAGGAACTCTCTCACCTGGAAACACAGCATGTATTCCTCTGAACTAGCAGCTTAAAATGCCCCCTGGCCACTTTGAGCTTCTCATGCCCTTGGATCAACACGTCAGGAAGGGTGTCACTGTACTGAGTGGTGTGATTGTTCCCGATTACCAAGGAGAAATTGGACTGGTGCTACATAATGGAGGTAAAGAAGAATGTGTCTGGAATCCAGGAGATCCCATAGGACAATTCTTAGTGCTACTGTGCCATGTGATTAACGTAAATTGTAAGGTACAGCAACCCAATCCTGACAGGACGTCTAATGACACAGATCCCTCAGGAATTAAGGTCTGGGTCACCCCTCTAGGCAAAAAACTGCAGCCAGTTGAGGTGCTTGCTGAGGGCAAAGGTAATACAGAATGGGTAGTAGAAGAAGGCAGTTCTCCCTATGAGTTACGACCACGTGATCAATTACAAAAGTGAGGTTTGTAATTGTCAGTGTATTTTCTTCATATGTGCTTATTGAATATCTTTCCTTTGTTCATGTATGATATATAAGATACTTTTGGACTCGGTGTTTTTATTTATATGTATGACAAATGTTTGATGGTAAGTATCAGTGTGATTTCATTAATGTCTGGAAATTATATATGACTAACGAATTGTGTTCAGGTGCCAAGTTGGCAAGGGGTGGATTGTGATAGATAGGTGTGTTGTGCCAACATGGTCAATGAACACATGTGAGATTGGTTGTAGGGTAGAGAGATAAATAGTTTGGTGAGTCTTGTCTTGCTCTCTCTTGCTCTTTGATCATTTGGCAAGTGTGCGGCTGCCTTGCTCGTTCTGTGCCTCCATTCTAAAGCTATATTATCTGTGAGACACCTGCCCAAGGACTGTGTCGTTGAACTTGAGCTTCCTTCAAGACCTGCTTCACCACACTACTGGAAGGTACATCTCTTGAGCTGAGGACTGTCGGATCCTGTCATCTGGTTGACTGTTGGTGACCTGTTTGCTGCCTGTGTCCGGATAGCCTGAACTGCTCCACGGAGGACTACCCCGCGGCCATCAAGACTTGAAGGACTGCTAGTGCACTAGCTCTCTCCTGGAAGTGAGTTGCCCAGTGCCATTTGTAGTGCTGTATTGATTAACATTTCATTTCTTTTGTATCTATCTATCTATCTATCTATCTATCTATCTATCTATCTATCTATCTATCTATCTATCTATTTAAATATATACAAAATCATCACTGCCCTGGTTTTGTTTCTCTAGAGAACCCTGTCTAACACAGCTGGGCTACATCAGTTTTCTTCACCACATTTTCTTATGCACCTGCTTTGTTTTCAGCGATCATGTTGGGAAGGTGAGCATTATGAAATGCCAGTTTAATAGAACAAAGTGTTCTTCCATTGAGGAAGTACTTAAGTAGAGGTCTGTCAGGGGAAGGAAGCCCTTAACACATCATTACGGGTCCGGTAGGTACAATTGTACAGCAATAATAAATAAAGATCATAGTAAAATTATAGAGAGCATGAGAGATAGAAGAGAAGTATTGAAATAAATGGAGTCAGACACAATTCATGGTAGCATGCTCACCTCAGCCCCGCTTGGTGGTTCACATGGAGGGAGGGAGAGAGATATTTAATGCTAGCCCAGGTTTTTTATATTCTCTGGGGACATTCAAGACCCCTAATTACAGGTGAGGACATATGTGACAGGAAGGGGCTGTGCTATCGGTCATACAGTAATGAGAGGGGGTGGTCTAGGGACGTACATGCAATAGGAAGAGGAGGGATTTGGGTATACATATGACAAGATGGGCAGATCCTAGATTTAGGATGGCAGTGTACCTTTGACCTGTTCTCTGGACCGCCATAGGAACCATTATCAGTAGGGTGTAAACCCCACCTACAGGAACCAAATAGATGACTGCAGGCATCCACTGTCCTTAACAACAGGGAGTGGGGCCTACTGCAGTCTGGCAACTGATTGCCCTTGTGGAGGATGCCTGTGAGCATCTGACCTCCTCCCACAGAGGTCCAATGTCCACCTGCTACCTTAATACTAAACCTATAAATATATGTACATAGATCTATTTCCCCATTGTCATATATAAATATATTTACATATGTACATGCCTATATTTAGACCTCTATAAATACCCATTGCCTCCTAGTTCTTTTCTCTCTTTCCTTTACTTTCCTCTTGACCCACTATCATGCTCAGCCTTCATTTGGGTTTCAGTAATTCCTCTCAGTTTCGTTACCCTTGATCAAGCCCTACCAGGCCTCCTACAACCTCCTCACCACCAATTTGGATCACTTGTTGTTCTCTTGTCCCTGGGTTTGTCAGCACCCCTTTTCCCCACTTCCCCCTCTCCCATGTCCCCCCCGGAACTGTCTGTCCCATTGTTTTTTCCTCCAGATTGTTCATCCAGCCTATCTTAGTTAGACAGACCTGTGGAGATAATAACATGCACAAAAACAAGACACAGCAAAACAAAGCAACAAAAGAAAAGAAAACAACAACAAAAAACCAATGACATGCAAAAAGAAAAAGAAAAACCTGTAGTTAGTTCAAGGACTGTTTGTTGGCATTTAGGAGTGTTTCTGATCAAGTCTGAAGGGGTGCCCTGCCCTGGCGCCAAAGTCTGTTTTTGGTATTCCCTGCAGATTTCATTGCTCTGCTCCCCTTGCTGTTCTGTTCCACGCCCTTAGTGTTTTGCCTCGGTGTAGTGGGGTTAGATTGGGCACAATTCCCTCACCATGTCTCCAGTGTTGTCCCCATAGAGCTATGGGTCAGTGAGGGATGTCTTGTCTCGTAGTGGGGCCGGCCATATGGCCTTCTCTCTGTACTGGCTGCTCTGAGCAGGGATATCATTGTCAAGGTTTGGAGGGCCAGGATGTGTTCCACTCTCTCTTCCTCCTCCTTTGTTTGCTCCCATGTGCTCTGATCAGACATGTCCCTCTCCCTGAGCTGCAGCTTCAATGCTGTCCTCTGAAGTCAATTCTTCTGGGGTGGGGGGCAGGTGTCCATGTAGTTGGGATTGGGGCTGGCTGAGAAAGTATGTTTTCAGAACTCTTTAAAGTATTGAAAAGTCACAGTGTCTCCTTGAGAGCTAAAGTGTGCCACACCCAAGCCACGGTGTTTCCTTTTGTTTCTCTCTTCTTTTTAATTTTTAATCGTGAGTGGCATAAAGGTTTATAGAACAAATCCGTTTTACATTCAACAATTCATATAAATTTTGTTTAATGCCATCGATTGTCATCCCTCCAGTGTCATGTTACTTATCTCACTTCCCCTCAGCCTTTCTTGCTTCTTCTCGTCCTCCTTCTTTTCCACTCATTCCTGCTTCTGAACTTTGTCCTTGGGCAGACGACTTCACTTGTGCTTCCAACAGATTGAGTCTTTGTAGTTGTAGCTACCTCTCCTGTGTTACTGGTCACCTGATAGGTCTATTATTTGGCTGAATATTGAGCCACAGCTCCAGGCTGATGGATGACAAAAGTCTCAGGAGGGCTCACCAGTTTCTGTCCATTTAGTGAACCTGGTCTTCTTCTTATTATTATTATTTTAGAAATACTTGATTGAGGCCTCTTACAGCTCTTGTAACAATCCACACATCAATTGTATCAAGTACGTTTGTACATATGTTTCCATCATTATTTTCTAGACATTTGTTTTCTATTGAGTCCTTTGTGTCAGCCCTTTGTGTCACCCCACTCCTTGATAAATTATACACTATTATTATTTTCATATCTTACACTGAATGCTGTCTCCCTTCCCCCGTGGTTTCTGTTGATTGTCCTCCTGGGGGAAGGGGCGATTATGTGTCGATCATCACAATCAGTTCTCTTTCTCTCCTCACCTTCCCCCTGCCCTCCTGGTATCACTACTCCCATTCCAGTTCCTGGATTTCATATGTCATGGCTCTTATCTCTTATTTGTACCTGTGTACATGCTTCTGTCTAGCCCACAGTGAAAGGCAGGATTTGGGTCATGATATTAGGGGGTGAGGAAACCTCAAGGAACCAGAGGAGAATTGTGTGTTTCATTGATGCTTTACTGCACCCTGATTGACTCATCCCTTCTCTGTGGCCCCTCTGTGAAGGGATGTCCCATTCAGACCTTTTTTCTTTAAAAAAAAAATCATTTTATTGGAGGCTTGTACAATTCTTATCACTATCCATACATAGATCCATTGTGTCAAGTGCATATGTACATTTGTTGCCATCATCATTCTCCAAACATTTGCCTTCCACTTGAGCCCTTAATATCAGCTGCTCATTTCCCACCCCCACTCTCCCTACCTCATGCACCCTTCATAATTCATAAATTATTATTATTTTGTCATATGTTACACTGTCCGACGTTTCCTCCTGCCCTCTTTTTTGCTGTTCATCCCCCAGGGAGGAGGCTATACATAGATTCTTGTAATCAGTTCCCCCTTTCTATCCCAGTTTCCCTCCACCCTCCAGGCATCGCCACTCTCACCACTGGTCCTGGAGGACTCATCTGTCCTGGATTCCCTGTGTTTCCAGTTGCTATCTGTACCAATGTACATCCTCTGGTCTAGCCAGATTTGTAAGGTAGAATTGGGATCATGCTAGTGGTGGGGGGAGGAAGTATTTAAGAACTAGAGGAAAGTTATATGTTTCTTCGTTGCCACCCTGCACCCTGACTGGCTCATCTCCTCCCCACAACCCTTCAGTAAGGGGGTGTCAGGTTGGCTGCCGATGGGCTTTGAGTCTCCACTCTGCACTCATTTATTTACAATGATATTATTTTTTTGTTCCTTGATGCTTGATACCTGGTCCTTTCGACAGCTCATGGTTACACAGGCTGGTGTGTTTCTTCCATGTGGGCTTTGTTGCTTCCAAATTACATGGCCGCTTGTTTATCTTCAATCCTTTAAGACCCCAGACACTGTCTGTTTTGATAGTTGGGAATCATCAGCTTTCTTCACCACATTTGCTTATGCACACGTTTGTCTTCAGTGATCGTATCAGGGAGGTGGGCACTCACTGATATGATTTTTAGTTCTTTGATGTCTGATAACTGGTCCCTTCTACACCTCGTGGTCAAACAGGCTGGTGTGCTTCTTCCATGTGGGCTTTTATTCTCAGCTAGATGGCTGCTTGTTTATCTTCAAGCCTTTAAGACCCTGAACGCTATATCTTTTGATAGCCAGGCACCACCAGCTTTCTTCACCACATTTTCTTCAGAAATCGTGTCGGGAAGGTGTGCATCCTGGAATGCCAATTTAATAGAATAACGTGTTCTTACATCGAGTAAGTGTTTGAGTGGAGGCCCAATGTCCATCTGCTGCCGTAATACTAAGCCTATAAATATATGCCCATAGATCTGTTTCCCCACACTCTTATATAAATATATTTACATATGTACATTCCAGTCTTTAGACCCCTGTAAATGCTCTTTGTCACCTAGCTCTTTCCTCGATTTCCCTACACTTTCCTCTTGCTCCACTATCATGCTCAGCCTTCATTTGGGTTTCAGTAATTTCTCTCGGGTACCTTGCCCTTGTTGAATCCCTACCAGGCCTCTCACATCCTCCTTACCACTGATTTTGGATCACTGGTTACTCCCCTGTCCCTGGGTTGGTCAGCACCACCTCCTTACCCCCTCTTCTCCCTCTCCCGTGTTCCCCCAGAACCACTGGTCCTGTTGTTTTCTCCTCCAGACTATTCACCCAGTCTATCTTATCTGGATAGATCTGTAGAGATAATAATATGCACCAAAAATCAAGCCATAGCAAGATAGGTGATGGGTGAGAACACAGTGATGACAACAAAAAAGGAAACCAATTACCCATAGAAGAATAAATTAATTAAAAGAAAAAAAATTTAGAAAGGAAGAAAAACCTGTAAATAGATCAAGGTCTGATTTTTGATCTCTAGGCGTGTCCTTCAGTCAGGTCCCACGGGGTACCATGCTTTGGCTCCAGAGTCTGTCCTTTGTATTCCCTCAGGGGCTCTGTGTTCTGCTCCCACAGTTGCTCTGCCGCATACTTTAAGTGGTTTGCCTCGGTGTCACAGGGTCAGTCTGCAGACCTTTTTCTTAATCTCTTTGAAATCAAGGCCAATTTTGATCAAAGTTAAAGGTATTTCCAGGTTGTTTGTTAATCAAAGCGGTTTATTCTTAGTTACTTGGCAAAGGTAGACATGGAAACAATGTCTGTTGGTAGGCAGTTTGTGTCAAATGTATCCAAAGCATGCCCATGTGATATGCTTTTAATTTACTGAAGAAGGATGAGTGTTCAAACTTGGTAGTTTTACCCTGACATTTAGTGTTCATAACTGCAATGCTGTTAAGATTTGTTTGATTTAAAAATGAAAATCAAATCCACTGCCATCGGGTTGATTCCAATGCACAGAAACCTTATGGAATGCAGTTGAGGTGCCCCATAGGATTTCCACAGCTGTTACGCTTTACAGAATCAGAATGCCACGTTTCTGCCACGGCGCATGTGTTAGTGTGGGTTCTTTAGAGAAGCAAAACCAGGGACACTTAGAGATGTTAAAAAAAGAAAGAAAGAAAGAGAAATTGATATCAAGAGAGAGTGGCAGAAGTGAGCAAGCCTAGTCTAGCTCAAGTTTGTGAGTCAGACACTAACTGGAAGCCCTTCCCAAATCACACAGCCTCTGAAGCCAATGAACCAGAACGCAAGCAGATAAACCCGGAAACAGGATGATGGAGGCCTCGTTGAATTAAATCCAAGCTTGGCAGGCAACATGCCAGGCTGCCAACCATTCCCAGAGTTGGCAGGCAACGAAGCGACATAGTGGCCCAAGTGTCAAGAAGCTAGATCCAGGATCCAGGACAGCAAGCGGAAGGAGAGTTTTCCACACCCCTCCGAACCCCCCAAGGAGACAGCATCAGGTTATAACCTGAGTTAGGTTTGTAGTCCACCCCAGTCTTCCCATTACGCGGGAGGCCTTACTGTCAATTACTAAGGATCCTGGCCAAGCCCAGTTGGTATGACACCTATCACAGCGTGGTTGGAGGGTTTTAACCACTGACCTTTCTGGTTAGCCATTATACATTTTTTTGAGAATGTAATTTCTCATAATGTTTCGTGAAACTTAAAGAAGAAGATGAAGTGTGGAGACCACTCAGCCTCATGCTTGGCGTACCGATTGCCTTTCTTCTTGTTCCCATTATAGTTCTTAGAATAATGGAAACCAGAGCAGATACCAGTTCCATGTTCATCAGTTGGGTATAGCCTTTGCTGTACACCAAAACCAAAGTCACTGCTTGGTAAAGGTGACAAGAATTCACTGTCAGGGCATTTGGGCATGGATTTAGACCAAGGAGGACACACCGCACAGCCTCAGCCATGTGCCCAGGCAACGGCATTGGCAAAGCCTGCTTGTCCAATGGCTGGACTCTTCAAGACACAACAGAGTTTGCATTCTGAATGTATAAAGTCATGCAAACAATTGTCAAGAAGAATGGCTAGAGGAAACCCACTAGGACTACAATGAAGTGGAACCAAAAATTACATGTGTTGTTGTGGATGAATGTTCAAGTCCTTTACCACGTGATACTTAAGAATTCTTTGTTTTTTTTTTTTAAAAGACTTTTTTATTGCTTCCAGTGTGGTGTACTACATTTCAGGGAAAAAAATTGATTGGTCATGAAGATAGGAATAGAAGTTAGTGAAGAAAATATTTTATTTGATATTGGCAACCTCATATCACAGTCATATAGAACATGTTTGGGTTTTTACTATTTGCCAAACAATAGAGTTTTTTTAAATTCAATGTAAGGGCTTAAAGAAATAAGAACGTTTTTTCTTCACATACTACTAAGGCTGGTGTTGGCGTCTGCTGGCTTAGGGCTAGAATCTGATGAATCCCACAGACAGGAGCTTTTCAATTAGCTTCATCTTTTCTTCATGTCTATTGCCTCATGATTCCAAAATGGTTGCCATAGTTTCAGGACCACATTTGTACTTAAGACCAGAGACCCACTTAACTTTTAGGAGGAAAGCAAAACATTTTCCCAGGCCTCTGTATATGTACGTTATGTCTCATGGGCCTGAATTTCAGTCTTATGGGAAGTTGAGAGCAAAAGTGCTTAGCTTCCCCAGCCTGCATTACAGAGACAGATAATGACAAAAGTGGTCAAGAATGGGTCATGGATCAGCTGACTTGCAACATTGTCACCCTGCAGCTTTCATTAAAGTTACAGATGTTCTGTAGAATTGAGGGAGGGGCCTGGCAGTTAGTTAGCAAGATTCAACCTTGCTTTCTCTTCTTTGCCTACATAAAAATTCAATTTAGTATTTTTAGATCTCATAGTGGCGCTGTCTCATACCATCCAAGAGGGCCAACTGTTTTAGAAGTTTGTGAGCCAGTAGTTAATTTAAACACAGCCATTATTTTTGAAGTACTATATGTTGTTACAATTGCATAAATTATATATTTTTAAAGGTAACAAATAATCAAACCTCAATACTTCCCAATCTTTTTCTACATTTTGCTACATAGTCTAGGCCCCAGGAGATCTTTGACTATTGTAACTACAAGGGGACATACAGTTTATGGAAACGGAATGAACTTTTTGAATTCCCCTTGAATCAGGATGGCATGTTAAAATGAGTGATTGTATGTCTCTTCCAAGCTATGTGTTTAGTGGCATCATGCTGGTAATTTGACAAGTGGCATCGCTTGTTGTTCAGTTCGTCATTTTGGGGAGGCGTGTGTGTTGCTGTGATGCCGGAAGCTAGGCCACTGTATTTCAAATGCCAGCAGGGTCACCCACGGGGAACAGGTTTCAGCTGAGCTTCCAGACTCAGAACAGACAACAGAGAAGGAATCAGCTGCTCATTTCAGAGAAAGTAGCCCCTGACAACCTTATGTACAGCTTCAAAATATTGCCAGACACCAAAGGCCTAGTGAATGGAAGCAGAACAGTGTTGGGGATAGAGCCAGAGAATGAGCCTCTTGGATCGGAGGGCAGCTGAAATGTGACTGAGGAGGAATGGCGTTGACCATGAGAGGGTGAGTCAGGTCACGTGAGTCAGGCCTTTTGGATCGTCACTGGCTAGTGGGGCATGACTCAAAGGAAGGAGAAACAGCTTTAAAACTCTGCTAATGATAGGAATTTGGACTGTGCTGTATGAATCTAGGAAAACTGGGAGTCATTCAAAAATGAAATGGAACACATAAAGATCGATATCCTGTGTGTTAGTGAGCAGAAAGGGACTGGTATTGGCCATTGTGAATCAGAAAATCATATGACTTGCCATGCTAGGAATAACATAATCAAGAGGAATGGCATGGCATGCGTGGTCCAAAAGGACGCTGCAAGCTCCCTCATGAACTACAGTGCTGTCCATGAGAGGAGACTACGTGTTCTCCTTCAAGGAATCCTGTCAATGCAACAATTATTCAAATTTATGCTCCAACCACAAAAGCTAGAGAAGAAATCGAAGAATTCTATCAACAACTTAGTTGGAAATTGATCAAACATACAACCAAGATGCCTTATAATTATTGGTGGTTGGAATGCAAAAGTTGGAAACAAAGAAGAAGGATTTGGAAAACATGGACTCGGTGATAGAAATGAAGCTGGAGATCACAGGATGGAATTTTGCAAGACTAGTTCATAAAAATAACTTGCTTTCAACAACACAAATGGTGACTGTACACAGAGATTTCTCCAGATGGAATACAGAGAAATCTAATGGATTACATCTGTGAGAAGAGACGATGGAGAAGTTCAATATCAAAGCCCAAGTCAGAGGCCATCAGTCGCTCATATGTAAGTAAGTTCAGGAGAAAGCTGAAGACGATGAAAAGAAGTCCACAAAAGCTGAAACACTACCTGGATTCGGTCCCACTTGAATTTTGAGAACACCTCAAGAACACTAATAACAGAAGACCCGGTGAGCTGGGGGAGCACATCCAGACCACCAGTCACGAAGAAAGCAAAGGGTCATCCAAAAGCCAGGAAAGAAAGAAGATCCAAGTGGATGTCAGAAGAGACTGAATTTGGTTTATAATGTTAGAGAAGCTAAAGCAAATGGGAGGAAATGATTAAGCCAAATATCCGAATAGAATATTTCAAAGGGAAAATCAAGAAGACAAAGTCAAATATCATAATAAAATGAGCAATAGAGTTAGAAATGTACACTAGAATTAGAAAACCAAAAAGAAAATCGGAGACCTTTCCCGTATGGTAAAAGCGAACACGCAAAGCTAACAGACCCTCACTGTTACATTAGCATCACAATTGGTCACGCTCATTCTCTGCTTCTAAGTGAACATCAGGAAGTCTTTCTTATGTGCTGTGTTGTGACTAAGGGGTAAAAACGAAGTGAATTTATGTCAAACTTTAAATTTCTCTTGAATTTTAAGACCAAATGTTATACAATATATAGAAATTGACAACTGTTCCAAATCTAGAAAGTTTTTAAAAGACCTAACTATGAAACATTTCATTGTGTCTTAGAAAACAATCCTTTAGAGAAGGGGTGAAAATATATGTATGCTGGGGACAAGTAAGAGGCCATTCGAAATGAATTTAGAGACTTGCAAAAGATTAAACACATGACTAAACTGTCCCTTGTGTTTTAAACCAACACAGTAAGAATATATGCTACACATTGTACTAGAATAAGTTGCTGAAACAGGCTTACTGATTTAAAGGTTTAGGACTCAAAGGGAGAATATGGTAAGGGAGGCCAAGGTGCGGTGGGAAGCTGCCTGAGGAGAATTTCAAATGCCAGACTGAGGCATTGAGGCACTATTCAATGTGGGATTGATATATATGTCTTTATTCATCTCTTTCCAGTTCTTTATCTAGGTATGGTTTTTAGGATTTGAAGAATGTTGGGATTGCATTGTATCCCCTCAAACATGTGCCAACGTGGTTAGGCTGTGCTTCCTAATATTATGTGATTGTCCTCCGTTTGTTGACCCTAACCTCTGCCTTTGGTTCATCAGGAAGGATTAAGTTATGTTAAAGAGGATTAGGTTGCATTTTATGTTAATGGATTAGATTGAAAAACCAAAACCAAACTCACCACTCTCAAGTGGATTCTGACTCATAGTGTTCCTGTAGAACAGACTCAAATTGCTTCTATGTGTTGCTGAGACTGTCACTTTATGGGAGTAGAAAGTCAGCTGGTGGTGCTGAACTGCTGACCTTATGGTTCGAGTGCCATGCATAACCCATGATGCTACCAAGCTTCCTTGAGTAGGACTAAGGTGGGCTGCATTAACTTGAGTCATTACCTTTACTCAAGCCACAGCCCTGATCAACGGTAAGGGCGTTTCCCTGAGGTGTGCCCTGCATCACATTTTATCCTACAACAGATCAAAGGAGGAAGAGCCTGCCTGGAGTGGAGCCCACTGCGGACCTCCAGGACCCAAAGACGGATGATGCCAAGGTCCATGGAGATTGCCAAGGAGTATCAGATCTGATGTTCAAAGGAGGTCAAGACTTTCCCTTTGAGCTGACACAGAGTAAAAGTCTTACCCGAGAGTTGGAGAACCTGATTTTGGACACTGGTCTCCTAAACTATGAGCAAATGCCCTCGTGCTAGTTAAAGCCATTCACTTGTGGTATTTCTGCCATTGCAGCACTAACTAGACAGCAGTGTCTTAGACCAGGTTGACTAGAGGAAGAAATCCAGAGACATATCAAACAGTAATTGTATATCAAGAAAACATCCCAGCACAGGTCAAATCAAGTCCACAAGTCTGGTATTAGCCCATATGTCTGATTCTAGTCCATAAATCTCTCTTCAGACTCATGCAGCATGTGCAATGATGCAAAATGCAGGAAGATCACAGGCCACTGGGTGACAGTCTTGAGGATCCAATGTCAATGGGAGCATCTCTCTGCTGACACAGGTCTCCATCCTCTAGCTCCCTGAGTGTGGCTCTTCAACAGGACGGTGAAGCAGAGAGAGAGACTCCTTACAGGTCTCAGCAAGTCTCCTGTGACTTGTCAATAGTAGGGTGGAAGGAGAGCGAGTGAGCGAGAGCGAGAGTTCCCAGAATCCTCATGAGAAGGCCACGCCCTCAAGGAGGCATCATTAGGCTCTGACCTGATTGCTCTCTCTATGCATGCAACTAAGTGCACTTCCCTGCACCACACAGGTACAGTATTAAGCAATCTATCAGTTTTCATAGAGTTTACATCTTTACCACAATTCCAAAGAAATAGTAAAAGCACATCTAGCATGTCTCCTTATCAGCTGCTATAAGGGACCATATTAGTCGGAAGTGGAATTAAAAATTTTTTTAAAGACAACCTGTGAGTAAAGAGACCACTACCAGAGCATTTTCTTTCATGGGAAACAGACATTCCCTTGGCTCAAATAGGACGCTCTCTGGATCAGAGTGGCTATCGCTATGAATAAGAGGTGAAACGAAAAACAAGATGATAGACTTAGAGAAGGACAAGAATGGCTGTGCATGATCATTGCTGTGCAAAAACAGGGACAAACAACTCTCCACACTTCAGCGGACTTGAGAAAGACAGGCTTTTAGCAGGATGAGATTCAGTCTGTATTCTGAAACTACAACTACCACCAGGTGATCACATTGACCGAATATTGGTCAACATATAGATCTGATTTTTCTCTTGACAATATTCCCAATGTTTATCCAGGCTCGTAATCATTCTATCTCACTAGTTTTGTCTCTGGCCATTGAGCAAGGTGGAGCTCAGCTGTATGCTCTATACACTGCCTGGTGTGTGTGTGTGTGTGTGTGTGTGTGTGTGTGTGTGTGTGTGTGTGTGTGTGTGTGTGTATGATGAAAGAGTAAAGGAAGAAGAGAGAAAGAAGAGGGGGGAGTAAAGGTTGTTACACATGAAAACTGGGTAAACCCTTCCAGAATTATTTCACAGTTGAAGAGTTGCAGTGGGGCACTAACATCTTGGTCTGTTCATTTGTTTCTTTGCTTCGTACGGAATGAGGGACCTAGAGCGGCATGAACCATCAAAGCAAGCCAGTTGCTCTCAGGTAGATCTCAACTCAGGGAGAACTGCACACCACAAGCTGTTTCAGGTCTGAGTATTTTGGAAGGTAAAAACTAGTCTTGCCACTTCAGAGTTTTACTTAATATCTATTGTATAAGCCAATCCACGAAAAAACATTATGTTCCATGTTAATCAATGTTGCACAAATGTAGCGAAAGCATTCTAAATCAACTGACATTTGAAAATTTCTTTTAGTCAGAAATGTATTCACATTGGTGAAAAAGCAATTATCCTATGAGTTGTAAGAGTAGTTTTGAGACATATTTTGAGAATCTGTTTTCCTAAGTTAGGAAGATGAGGGTAGGAGTCCCTGCTTGATACCTACTTAAACTTATTCTTGTGTATTTGTAAGTTTTTGAATCATATAATCATTTTAAATCCTCTATATTTTGATCTTTTAAGAAACGATGGAAAAGGTGACTAACTGAGTCAGACTCCTGGCATGGAGTAGAAGTCACAGTTGATGGAATTCTAAAGAGAGGTGAACAAAGAACTATTTTATAAAGGAAGCATCAAAAAAGATGAAAGGCGTACAGAGAGTCACTGTACCAAAAAGAGTTGGTTGATGTTCAACAGTTTCAAGGGTAGCATATAATCAAGAACCAATGGTACTGAAAGATGTCCAAGCTGCACTATAGACATTAACAAACAACAAAGCTCCAAGAATTGACAGAATATTAATAGAAATTTTTCAACATTCGAAATGCTTTAGCAAGCTGATACAGCCCTGAAAGCACTCACTAGTCTATGCAAGGAATTTGGAAGACAGCTACCTGGCCAATGGATGGGAAAACTCAAAAAAACAAACTCGCTGCTATCAAGCCAATTCCAACTCATAGCATCCCTACAGGACAGGGGAGAAGTGCCCCCTGTGGGTTTCCAAGACTAACTCTTTAAAGGAGTAGAAAGACTCACTGTTTTACATGGAGAACTGGTGGTTTCAAACTGAAGAAGTTCTGTTTAGCAAACCAATGCATAATCCATTAGGCCACCAAGGCTCCTTAACAGATTGGAAATGTATGTATCAGGATTGTATCATTTTCCCATATATATTCAATCTGTCTATCAGAAGCTGGACTATATGAAGGAGACCATGACATCAGGGTTGGAAAAAGACATTAACCACCTGTGATTTGCAGATGACATAAACTTGTTTACTGAAATCAAGGAGGACTTGAAACACTTGCTGATAAAAATCAAAGACTACAGCCTTCAGTATGGACTACATACTGAATATAAAGAAAACAAAAATCCTCAGATACTTTGAACATGTTATCAAGAGAGACTAGTCCCTAAAAAAGAACATAAGGTTTGGTAAAATTGAGGGTCAGTGAGAAAAAAGAAACTTTGCAAAATAAACAAGCCATATTTACTCATACAAAGGAGAATGATGTGGCAGTATGTTTCTGTAATGATTTGGAGTCTTGTAAGTCTCCTACGCTGTCCTATAGGATGGCTATGAGTAGAAATCTACCAGACACCAGTGAACATGCACTTTCATTTTCCATGAAATCTCACCTACCTTAGAACAAAGAAATCCCTGTATTTTCCCAGAGTAGTATAACGTCTAGCTCTGTTAGATTCTATAGTTGGCCCGAGAGACAGCAAGAAGAATAAATGGAGAAACGTTGCAAGCTGTCAAGGAATTTGTCTTACTTGGGTCCATAATCAATACTCATGAAAGCAGCCATCAAGGAATTAAAAGACACATATATGCATTAGGTCAAACTGCTGCACAAGACCTCTTTAGAAAATTAAAGAGCAAGGATTTACTTTGAGGACTAAGGTGTGCCTGACCCAAGTCATGGTATCCTCCATCACATCATATACATGTTAAAATTGGACATTAAATAAGGAAGACCATAGAAGAATAGATACATTTGAATTGTGGTGCAGGTGAAGCATATGGAAAGGGCCAATCGATCTGTCTTGGAAAAAGTTAGGCCAGAATGCTCTTTAGAGGCAAGATGGCAAGACTTCCTCATGCATACTTAGGACATCTTGTCAGGAGAGACCAGTCCCTGGAGAAGGACATCCTGTTTGGTAAAGTGGACAGGTGGTGAAAAAGAGGAAGGCCCTCGAGGAGATGAATTAACCCAATGGGCTCAGGCAGAGGAACACTTGTGATCACGGTGCAGAGCTGTGCAGTGTTTCATTGTGCTGTGCAGAGCACTGGGGAGTTCAGTGGGTTGGGAGCTGTCCCCGTGGCACCAACAACAACGGCACGTGAAAGTTTGGGATATGGACCTATCCAGAGGCCTGTCACAGACCTGATGATCTGCATTAGAAAGGTCATAGCCATGAAAACCATTAGAGCAGTGGTTCTCAACCTGTGGGTCGTGACCCCTTTGGGGGTCAAACAACCCTTTCACAGGGGTTGTGTAAGACCATCGGAAAACACATATTTCGCTGTCTTTGGAACCAAGATACTGCTCCTCTATCTGTCTTCATGTGGGTCTGCTGCATGCAGATACGCCCACATATGAGTAGCCAGTGTGAAGACAGTTACCCATGCGTCACCATGCTCCAAGACAAAATTTCATTTATTTGTACTTAGAAATATTTCACAATATATAATTGCATATTTTTTGTGATTAATCATTGTGCTTTAATTATGTTCAATTAGTAATCATGAAAATACATCCTGCATATTAGATATTTACATGATGATTCATAACAGTAGCAGAATTACAGCGATGAAGTAGCAACGAAAATAATTTTATGGTTGGGGATCACCACAACACGAGGACCTGTATTCAAGGATGACGGCATGAGGAAGGTTGAGACCCACTGATCTAGATCAATTTCTACTCTACACACGTAGGGTCACCATGAATCAGAATCAACTCGATGGCAACCATCACCACCACCACCATAAGCTGTTAAGAATATATGTGGCAGCTTCCAAAAATGTGTGCAAAATTCCATTATTTTTGACTATTTTTCCATGAACTCTCTGAGCCCCGTCCTCTCCCACACAGTGAGTGGAGAATCATAGCCCAACATTAGCCATAGAGCAGCAGACACGAATCAAGTACCGGTGTACAGAGGATGAAGCAGTGACTCTGCCTGGGGGAGTGTAAAGAGACTGCAGAGCACCATGTCAGTTATTCCTTTGGGGTAACTTCACTAATGACCCATATAAAAACACTCTCCTAAGGGGGTGGGCAGTGATAGGCCATGTTGACCTACAATGAACACATTTCAGATCAATTTTATTTTTATAAATTTCATCTCTTTCTTTTCTATGTATTTCCTGTCAATATTTAAGCATGCACAAACCTCTTCCATACTAATGACTTTTCTCACCTCTGTATCCCCTATCTCCCTTTTCTCTCTCATAATGAAACTTGTCAAAGGAATTGTCTTGGCTTGCTGTTATTATTTCCTCACTTCCAATCATTCCTGATTGCCCATCTGACTTCCTCCTGCCTTCCATTCCCACCATCAGAGCAAAAGATTCTGTGATCAACAACAGCCTCTATATTGCTAGGGGCAACTAGCAATTTCTCAGTCCTCCAATTACTGGATTTATCAGCAACATTTGACATGACACCACCTCCCTTTCATAGCACTGGCTGTCTCTGTATTTGTGAAACATCCTCCTGGCTTTCTGCCCCCTCACTTGGTTATGCTTTGAGTCCGAACCAACTTAAGGCGGCAGTGCGCTCTTGTATTCTTTGTTGGAATGACTCTTTTATGTGATCTTTAAATACTGTAGTATCTAAAAGTTTTTTCTCCCCCAAACCTCTTTCTTTTGCTCCTTTATAATCTCTCTTCCCTAGTGAACTTATCAACACTCTTGACTTCATTTATCATCTATATAAAAATTATAACTCAAATGTATATACCCAGCACAATTTTCTCTTCTGATACTATTCTGCCATTTCTATTGGAATATCTAAAAGGCATCAAAAATAAAACTCATTTCAAACAAAACTCATGGTGGTTCATATCCCAAGTGAACTTTCTATGTGTCTACCTGGAAATGAATCACCACTCTTAACACTTTCTCTTCAATCTCCCCAAGCCCCAAGCACTGTTTCTTTTGCCCAAGAATTTCCCCATTGGGCCACAACTCTTTTCTGTAGTGTTTCCCAAACATAAGCTACCATCATCTCTCCTTTGCGTTATGGCAGTGACCTGCTGTTTGGTTTGCACGTGTTCACTCCGGCTGCTTCTCCAGTTCATTCTTCCTAGGGAATCAGAATGATCTTTTCAAAACACAGTGTGACCACACCTTGCCTATCGGGTGGCTGTCTACAATGTGGAGGGTCAAGAGCAAAATCCTTCACAAAACCCTTCAGGCCCTCAATGATCTAGTTTCACCCTCCCGCCTTTTAGGTACAGTCCTCTGGCTCGGCCTCATTGATACCCCTCTGTTGTTCTGTCTTTTGTGCTCCTTCCTACCTCAGGACCTGTATGCGGAGCAATGGGCCTCTACCTACAAACACCCCTGTCCTCTTTTCACCAAATTAATGGAATCGACCTTTTGATTTCAGCTCAAATGTTCCATTCTCAGGGAGCATTTCTCATCCTCTATAAACTGCATGTACGATCCTGACAGCCTATCCCTTTCTTTCTTACTTTCATTGTGTGAGTAGAGGCTTGCGTGGTTATTTGGCCAGTGTCTGTCTTCCCCACTGGAAGCTAATGTTCACCTGACCCGCATCTATCTCTCTTCTCCCCACTCTGGAATTCGTAGGGCACAGTGTTGGGCGGGCACAGAGTTATTGTTATGCTGCGGAGTAGGCTTTCACTCGTGGCAATCTCACATGTTTAGAAGAGAACTGTCACTTGAGGTTTCCAAGGGTGTAACTTTTTAGAAGCTGCCCACCAGGTCTTTCAGAAGGCACCTATGGGTTGGTTTGAACCACTAACCTTTTGACTTAGAATTGAATTCTTAACCATTTGTTGAATGCTTAACTAGGTACTCCACAAGAAACCCAAACTAACTCACTGTCAGGTAGTCAATACTGACTCATAGTGACCTTATAGGACAGGGCGGAACTGCCCCTTTGGGTTTCTGAGACTGTAATTCTTTATGGGAATAGAAGGCCCTGTGTTTCTCCCTCCGAGTGCCTGGTGACTTCAAACTGCTGACCTGCGGACTGCAGCCCCATGTAAAACCAGGACACCACCAGGGTTGAACTAGCACATAAGAGTTGCTCAGAAACATCTTTTGGAAATAAAGAAGGAAGAATTTAAAGGAGCTTTTTAACCTGGAAAGAACCCGGAAGGAAAGTGATGGAGTGTAGGTGGGTTATAGTACAGTCAGTCTGTGGATGGGCCCCATCATGCCCACTCCTGGGCAGCAAAGAAGTGAAGGCTCATGCCAAAAGACACAAAGTGGGCACCTTGGTGTTGCTGTAAGTCTGCACTCCATGGGGGAAAGCACACTATATGACAAACTAGGAGGGCTACTTTCTGGGCCTGCCTCTGAAGCTAACCGGCTGTGTATTCTTTCTGTCTCATTCTTCATTGCAGCTATAAAATGATAGGTTCAGAGTATTATAACAGTCAGGATTTCCAGTTGCCTAGAACAAATTTGCCTCTGGGTAATTTATACAGAAAATGAATGGATTGAAAAGATATTAACTAGCTCACAGGATTACCAGGAAACCTGAAGAACAAGGCCTAAAAAACAAGGAAGACTGCATGGTCAACCCCAGGGCCACAAGGCCACCACAGCCACTGTGCCAGGGGATGCTGAGCATCACAGCTCGCACCTCTGCCAGCAGTGGGCACTGGGTACTCGTGTTGACACCATCATCCACACTGCCCTTGGGAACCGGATGCTGCCTGCTGCCTTTGAGGCTGCCCTCGGAACCAATGCTCCACTCTCCCTCCTCCTCCTCTGTATCCTTAACTCCTTAACTCAAGACCCCGAGCAGGTGCATCTGAGATTCTGAGCTAGGTCCTATGTGAGAGCCCCTGCTGTTGGGGGAGTTGGGGAAGCAGAGATTTTGAGCGAAGGAGGCAAGCTCTGTTGCCTATCAAGGCTCCTAAGTTGGAAATCTTCCCAGTACATAAGTCAGAGGGATCTGATCCTGGCCAATTTAAAAGCTCCAAATGTCCAGTCCCAGGCTGCTGCTGGTTCACTGGTCGAATTCTCATCTTCTATGTAGGAGACCTGAGTTTGCTTCTCAGCCAAATCCACTATCCACGTGTTGGGGGTGGGGTTTGGGTGTGGCCGGGACACTGAGCAGGGTTCGGTGGAACTTTCACACTGATGGAGACTAGGGAGAAAGACCTGCAACTCGACTTCCCCACAACGAGCCAACCCAAACTCACAGCCACCTGGTTCCATTGGGGACAGGGGAGGGGCCCATTTGAGAGGCAGCTGGCACCCCCAGGCAGTCTCTATGGCTTCTTCTAGTCTACCAGCGGATGTCTCTACCATCAACATGACAATGACCACAATCTTACCTCAGCCTCCTCTCCTTTAGGGCCACAATAGCATCACTTGCCATAGAGAACTTTATCCCAGATCTTAGGTCCTTATTTCTAGGTACTCTGGAGACTACTCTGCATGTCCTTGTTTTGTGTGTTTAATTAAGCCGCCAGAGTCAGCCTGTTTTTTTTCCCCCTGGCTCCCCAGTCCTAAAAATAGGGCATTATTGAATAGCCTAATAACCTGGTCAGGGTTCTCAGCGTGCAGAGCGCCCGTGTGCTGATTCATAAGTTTAGTGGGCAGATACGATGTCTATTGGAGCATCTATTTTTAAACCTGCCAAATGTCAATTCTCTCTCCACTGTCAATTCCCATTCTCAGAGACAGACTGTTTGTTGTGTGTGAGTGTGTGTGTGCTGTGTTTATTCCTGGCAGAGTTTACACTGCTAAAATAGGAGGCACGCTCTGCTCTGTTATCAGTGGTTCTTTTTGGTCAGAGTGATTTTTCCCTCCCTTTGCCTCTTCGTCCTCCTTTCAGTCGCCAGAGAGCTGGGAGAATGGATGGAAACGGAATGCTGGAAGGAAAGGGTCCAGCACCATGGACTTATTTATGCACCTTATTTCAGTGTCTCTTCCACCATCTCGGCTTCCTCAGGCAAGGAATGTAAAGTAGCCAAGCTGTGGGCGTGAAGCAAGTTTTCTAAAAGCGTGTGGTGTGAATAGCTTAATTTGTTACTACTCTAGGGTAACACAGAGGTGTGAACATAAAATAAAGCCCCAGCGATGTTTTAAAATGTTTTTTAAAAAAACCTGTCAGAGATCTTAAATCTCCAAATGAGTGTTGAAGCCCCCAAAGGCTCAAAGCAGTTCTGAACTATCGGTTTAGTTTTCCGAGCTCAATTATCATAAAATACTACAGAACAGGTGCCTTCAAAGACTAGAAAGGCTTTGTCTCATGGTTCCCCATCAGGGCCCTGGCCTGTCCTGGTTTCTAGGGATGGAGAGAAATCCTTGGTGTTCCTTCGCTGCCGTCTCCGGCAGCTGTACAGCTGCGTGCGTCTTCTGTCCTCACTCGGTGACTTCCTCGTCTGTGTCTCTGTGCCTTCTCTTTGATAAGACACGAGTCAGCTAGGAAGGGTCCCTGGTGGTGCAGTGGGTTAAGTGTTGGGCTGTTACACCCAGCAACCACTTGATGGGAGAAGATGAGGCTCCCTGCGTCTGTGAATATCTACAGGCTCAGAAGCCCCAGGGAACAGTTTTATTCCATGGGATAAAACAGCTTTATTTAGGAGCTCTGGTGGCGTCATGGAGCTGAGCTGTGCTGGTAACCATAAGGTTAATGGTTTGAACCCATGACTCACTCCTGGAGGATGGGGTAGGGGGGAAGATGAGGCTTTTTGCTTTTGTAGGAAAGATTTATGACCTTGGGGGCAGTTCCGCAGGTGTCCCTGGGGTCTCGATGAGTCAGAATGGACTCGATGGCCGTAAATAAGGGTTGATATAAGGGTCTTTGGTGGTGCTGTGAGTTGGGCTGTTAGCAGAAAGGCCGGCGGTTCAAATCCATCAGGGAGAAAGTGGAGATTGCTTCTGTAAAGATTTGCAGTCTTGGAAGCCCTAGGTGGGTTTCTCCAGGGTTGGAATCAGCCCAGCAACAGCAGGGGTAGCAGTGGCTTTGGCAAGGGGCTTGGGTTTGGGAGTCAGGAGATTAAGACCTACCTCCCTTTGGTAAGACCTCATTCATTTCAGAGGTAGTCCCTTTAAAGAAAGAAAGCTCCTTCTCCCCAAGGAGTTCCTGGATGGTACAAATGGCTCCAGATCAGTGGTTTGAGTACCCCCAGATGTGCCTCAGAAGAAAAGCCTGGCAATCTCCTTCCCCCCAAATCAGCTGTTGAGAACCCTGTGGTGCACAGTTCTACTCCGACACACGTGGGATCGCCGTGAGTTGGGCTTGACTTGATGGCCGTGGGTTATTGGTTAGTTCATCAAAGTCACCTCCACAGGAGCGAGATTAGGACTTCATCAGATCTTATTGAGGGACACAATTTTATCCCCAGCAAATGCCTTTTTCAGAATACCTTGCCATGTGTGGGAACATGTGCCTACGTCCAGAAAGCCCTTCCATTTCCCTGTCCTCCGAGCTTGGCAAATCTCCATGCATGGAGTGGGTGGATGCGCGTACAAGGGAAAGTGCTCCCAGGGGAGGCGGAGGAGTGGCTGTAGGGGAATGAGCATGAATTTGGAATCAGATGATGATGTCCATCTCTTCGCAGTGTCACTGACAAGCTTGGCCAAATGGCTCAGTCGCTCGGAGCATCGGATGCTACGTGTGTAGATTGAGGAAAATGACACCTTCCTGGCCCAGGTGGTTTAACATTAAACTCGTTACTGCGCGTGGAGTGCTGGCTTCTGGTGGCAAACTAACAAGTGTTAATACCCTCCCTGAGTAGGTTACTGCCCTTCTTCCTGACACGCTGTCTCCAGCCCAATGGGGCCTCTCTGCTCTTCCGTTCACAGGCCTGGTGGTTTCCTCCCTCTGTGCCTTCATTAAAGCTCGCCCCTCTCTTGGCCTCCGCCTTTCATGCTCATTTCCTCATCCTTGAACGTCCAAAGCCGACTTTTCCTTTATGGTTTTGTTCAAACAAACAAATAATCAACAGAGATTAAGCGATGTGCCTGAGGTTTCACACCTGCTGAGGGGTAGAGCCAGCCTTTGGGCGCAGACCAGCGGCCACCAGTGTTGGAGCCCAGACCAGCAGGCACTCTTACTAGGCTACTCATGGATATGCAAACGCCTCTGTGTTCAAGTTCCACCTCCTCAAGAAGCTTCCCGGATCCCTCACTCAGAAGCACCCTCTTCCGCCTTTGACTTCCATGTACTGCACTGGAAAGTCGTCTGATGAAACATGCACCTTTCCACTTTGCATGATAATCAGTTCCAGTTGGGCATCTTATAGCCACACGGTCCGTCAATTGGGTTTCCCCCCACCGTACTCCTCTTAGTACTTTACGTGGTATGCTGGAGATGCTCAAGAAATGAATACTGAAGAACAACCAAAACGGACTCTGAATCTCCTGTTTAATAGTCTGTTTTCTTTACTAAACACTGATGTGCTGAGCATGGTTACTAGGCCCCGAGTGGTTGTCCTCCCCACCCTCCCCCACTCCCAACTTCTCTGCAGTCTCACCTGGTGCCACTCTCCCAGCTCAATCATGTACAGCTTCCAGCGACTTTCTCTCTGCGCTTATTACGCACCTGGCTGCCTTAAGACCTTGACCTGCAATACTGGACTCTTTCCTCACCTTGACTTCAGCTCCTGTCAGAACTATTTTGATGCCCTACTCCTGTCCCATTGTCCCTCAGCCCAGGCTGAGGATGGATGTGTCACATCCTAATGCCACTGCCCCCCTTCCTCATTTCCCTGGTGGGGCGCCAGGCAGACTGACACTTGGGATTTGGGCCTGACCTCTGTCAGGGTGCATGGGTCAACAAAAGCTGTGTGTGCAGCTCGCCCTGACTCCTTGCCCGAGATTCCTGGCAGTGGTGTTTTGGGAAGGAATACCTACCCTTCATCTCTCCTTGGTGCATGCATCCTGACTGCCAGCAGGCCTGGCTCCAAGCCATTTTGACGGAGAGGAGTTTCTATAACCTGGCTGGTTTAATCTTGTGCTCCCCACCCCCCCACCTCCCTACCTCCGCCCCAGTTCCTAACCTCAGGCAGAAAACACTCTCCCAATAGCTTTTGTATCAGAGGGAGTGGGGTGGGGGACATGCAAGGGAGGAAGGAGATCAAGGCAAGGAGACATTGGAATCGGTAAGTTCCTTGTGTAGTAATTATAACTCATTTTAATATTACTAGGAAGCATGCACCGAGCATCTACCAGGCCCCAGGAAACTGGTGTGAGAATTCATACATATATTTTTTATTGTTGGTTATCCTAGAGTTGACGCTAATTCATCACAACTGCAAGTGTGTAAGGTAGAACCGCTCCATCAGGTCTGCATGGAGGTGAGCTTTGGGAGTTAGACTGTCAGGACTTTCTTCGGTGGGACTGCTGCTGGGCTTAGACTGCCAACCGTTCGGTCAGCAAGCCATCTGTGCCAGCCAGGGACAGACTCTGACTGCAGAGAGGCCAGCACGATCAACCCTGCTGATGGTTATGATTCATAATTTAAATGGCTGTGGATTAGCTGAGAAAACACAATACATTTTCCTACATGGGGCCTGGCATGTACAGAGGCCCCACTAAATGATGCTATTCATATGGGAACTATGTAGAGGGAGTAAATAGGATTACTATTAGCCTGCCTCCCCTAAATATTACTATTAGCCGATAAATTCCACCATAACCTTTGAGCAAAGGTATGTTGTCTCTGAGAACCTCCATTAAAAAGAAAATACCTTGAAGGGAAAACACATTAAACCCTGATCAGTCTAAATCATTAACTCTTCATTAATAATTAAGCTATATATTGTGTAAGCGTTCTAGAAGATAAGATGGTTACTTTGCCAAAAAAGAAAGAAAGATGCCAGGCGCTTAGGTGGAGAGCAAATGTTTTGAGACTGATGATGGCAACAGATGCACAAGTGTGCTTGACACAATGGATGCATGTATAGATTGTGATAAGAGTTGTATGAGCCCCTAATAAAATTATTTAAAAAATGAAAGCTCAAAACGTTTTAAAGTTCAATAAAAAGAAAGAAAGAAAAAGCCTTAAATCAGTAGTACTAACAACAGCTGCTTCCATTTAGCGAGGGTCTGTTACATAGCTGGCGTCTTAAATATTATTGCTAAGCCTTGGAAGTACCCTGTGGGGATGGTAATATTATCATTTGATTTATGAGGCTTAGGAAGAGATTAAGCAACATGTCTAAAGCCACCTGAGAGTAAGTAATGGTTGAAGATTTAAATACAGGTCTAATTCCAATGTCCACCCTTTTCCCATCTGCTACACTTAGGCCTGGCAGTTCCACTTTGGGGGAAAATATCCTAAGTAAATAATTTAAGGAAAAAAATAAGATCATTTGTTAAAAGATGTTTTGTTAAAACCAAAACTGAAAGATGTGTATCATCATCTTATATCAAACTCAAACCAAATGCCCTCTGGCTGACGCCGAGGTGACTCTGATTCACATCAATCCTATGCGCTCCAGAGCAGAACCGGACGCTATGTTCCATCCTGGTGATCTGCCAGAAGAGATCGCTGAGACTTTCTTCAGATGTCCCTCTGGGTGGACTCCAACAGTGGGCAAATTGACTGTGAGTAAATGTAAAACCTTATGGACAGTAGCCAGGCATAGAGAGCGTGCCAGAGATGAGCCTGTCCGGTTGAAAGACACTCACAACGGGACTGGGGAAGAGTCGCCCCAGTTATGATGGTGTGGATGCAGTAAAGCTTTGGGGACCTTCCTTTGTTGATGGGGCACGATTAACCATGAGAAGAAACAGCTGCAAATATTAATGAACAATTTGAACATGCAATGAATGAAGTATGAATCTAGGAATACTAGAAGCGATCAAAAATGAAATGGGAAACATAAACGGCATTAGTGAGCTGAAATGGACTGGTATTGGCTATTTTGAATCTGAAAATCCTATGGTTTGAATGACAGCTTCCAGAGTAACGGCATCACATTCATTGTAAAACACATTTCAGCATTTCACTTGAAGCGCAATGCTGTCTGTGATAGGGTACTATCTTCAAGCCTACAAGGAAGCCCACTTACACAACTCTACTGAAATGTAGGTACCAATCATGAATGCTGCTGCTGGTGTTAGATGACATCCTGTAGGTTCCGTCCCATAGCGACCTTATGCAGCACAGAACGAAACACTGCCTGGTCCTGTGTCTTCCAAAGGATTGTTCCTGTGCTTGAGGCCACTGTTGCAGTCACTGTCAATCCATCTCGTGGAAGGCCTTCACCTTTTTCATTGCTCTCTACCCTTTTGGCCACTCCTCTAACATTAAAGCTACCGATGAGGAAACCGAAGAATTCTATGAACTTCTTCTGTCCGCAATTGATCAAGCATGGCGTCAAGATGCAATGGTAAGTACTGATGTTTGGAATTTGAAAGTTGGAAACAAAGAGGAAGGAACAGCAGTTGGAAAATTTGTCTTTGGTGATAGAAATGAATGTGGAGATCAGATGACAGAATTTTGCAAGATCAATTTCTTCTTTATTGCGAATACCTTTACAACAACACAAACAGCCGGTATATACACGGGACTTCCCAGACTGAATATACAGGAATCAAACTGGCCACATCTGTGGGAAGAGATGATGCAGAAGCTCAATATTAGTAGTCAAACGAGACCAGGGAACAACTGTGGAACGGAACACCAATTGTTCATATGTAAATTTAAGTTGAAGTTGAAGAAATTTAACTTCAATTTAACAAGGGCCAAATTATGATCTTGAGTAATCCCTCTTGAATTTTGAGAACATCTAAAGGACAGGTTGACACACTGAGTGCATTTAACGGAAGACCTGATGAGCTGTGGACGAATCTCGAGAACATCATACACAAAGGAAGCAAAAGGGCATTAAAAAGACAAGAGAGAAAGAAAAGACCAAAGTGGTTCTCAGAAGAGACTCTGAAACTTGCTCTTGATTCTGGAGTAGTTAAAGCAAATAGAAAGAATGAGGAAGTAAAATAGCTGACTAGAAAAATCCAAAGGCAGCTGGAGAAAAAGTAAAGTATTATAAGGAAATAGGAAAGACCTAGAGTGGCAAAGCCAAAAAGAAGAAGACACTCGGCATATCTCAAACTAAAAGACTGATTAAAAGAAATTCAGGCTTTGAGTTCCAATAAAGAAGGCTTCTGAGGGAAAAATATTGACTGATGCAGTAGGCATCAAAACTTTATGGAAGGAATACAGGGAATCACTGTACAAAAAAATGAGCAAACAAAAAATAAGCAAGCAATCAAACAAACAAACAAACAAACAGGGTTGACATTCAGCCATTTAAAGAAGTAGCATATGATCAAGGATGTGTGATACTGAAAGAAGGTATCCAAGCTGCACTAAAGCCAATATAGAAAAACAAGGCTCCAGGAATTAATAGAATATCAATGAAAATGTTTCAACAGACAGAGGAAACACTGGAAACACTGATTTGTCTAAGCCAAGAAATTCAGAAGACAGCTACCTGGCAACAAATTACCTGAATCAATATTTGTGTCTGTTCCAAAGAAAGATGGCTCAACAGAATGTGGAAATGATCGTATAGTATCATTAATATCACCTGCAAGTAAATTTTTGCGGAAGAAAATTCAATAATGATTGCAGCAATACATTGACAAGCAGCTACCAAGGATTAAAGTTGATAGGAAGTTTATCAATGCTGACCTCAGATGGATCTTGGGTGAAAACAGACAACACCAGAAAGATGTTTATTTGTGTGTTTACTGACTCTGCAAAGGCATCCGACTGTGCGACTCACAGTGAACTATGAGTAATGTTGAGAAGAATGAGAATTACAAAACACTTCATTGTGCTCATGTGGGACCTGTACGTGGACCAAGAGGCAGTCGTTCCGCCCAGTTTGCAGAAGGCTGTGGATGCCAGTGGAAGCCCTGGATCACCTGGCAAGGTCTCACAGGATTAAGCTCTGACTAGAGCCCAGAGATGTGAATCACCGTGCTATCAGATAGAGATAATTGTACTGCCAATTGTGGCTGATGGAATTAGGCTAAAATGTAATTCCTTATCATTTGATCTCCCTTTTGATCCATTATATATTTGCTCCAGTTTTTAATATTTTATGCTTTTTTTTCAATTGAGGCTTTTCTCCCTTTTGTTTTGTTGCTGTAGGTTTTTTTTTATAAAGACGGTTTTATTGGCATATAATTAATATATCATACAATTCAATAGTTTAATCACATCAAGAATATGTTGGGTGTTTTTTTATCCTGATTTTGCTTTTTCTGTATTATGAAATCCAGGATAGGTAAATTTACAGCGTCAGTAACTGGATTAATAGCTACATGGAGGAGTCCTGCTGACCTAATTGGAAATCACCAGCTGCTCCTCCGGAGAAAGACAGGGAGTTTCACTCCTGTAAAGAGTTAGTCTGGGAAATCCACAGGGGCAGTTCTGCCGTGCCCTATAGGGTTGCTGTGGGTCAGCATCAACTCCCTGGCGGTGAGTTTTGAGGGACGTGCAGGAAAGCGGAGGGGAACTGGAGGTCAAACAACAATGGGTACAAGGAAGAAGAAAATATCCTAGAATTGATTGTGGTGATGACTGCCCCCTCTTCTTCCTATGATTGAACTATTGAATTGTATGATACAGGAGTTATATGCCGATGAAAAAGAGTAGTTGTTTCACCAGAACAAGGGCACACTGCATGTTCTAAAACAAGGAAAGGCGTGCACCAGGGTTGTATCCTTTCACCATATGTAGCCCAGGGGTATTCTGAGCCAACCATCCGAGAGGCTGGACTAGATGAAGAAAGACTTGGCGTCAGATGACACAACCTTGCTGAAAGTGAGAAGAACTTGAAGCACCTGCGGATGAAGATCAAGGACTGCAGCTTCCAATATACTCAATGAATAGAAAATAAACATCCGCACAAATGGGCCAACCGACAGCATCGTGACAAAGAAAGAAAAGATCCAAATTGTCGAGGATTTCATTTTGCTTGGATCCACCGTCGATGTTCTTGGAAGCAGCATCAACACATCAAACGATGTATGACATTGGGCAAATCTGCATCGACTTCTGTAAAGTGCTGCAGAGCACAGATGTCACTTTGAAGACCAAGGTACATCTGTCTCAAGCCGTAGTATTTTTCAGTCATCTCATATGTATGTGAAAGTTGGACATTGAATACAGAGGACCACAGAAAAAATGATGTATTTGAATTATGGTGCTGGTGAAGCGTATAGAAGATATCATGGACTTCCAGAAGAACAAACACATCTTTCTTGGAAGAAGTAAAATCAGAATGCTCTTTAGAAGCAAGGATGGCTCAACTCCATCTCATGTACTTTGGACACATCACCTGGGGAGACTAGTCCCTGGAGAAGGACATCATGCTTGGTAAGGTGAAAGGTCCGTGAAAAAGAAGACCGTTGACGAGATAAGTTGACAGAGTGGCTGCAACAACGGGCTCAAACAGAACAAAGATGATAAGGATGATGCTGCACCCATCAGGGGTTCATCCCATTGTATGAGTTGACTCGTGCCAACCACATATCAACAAGATATGCAGTTTGGTCAAGGAAGATCTTTCCACATACGGGCGAGAGAAGAGAAGGAGCAGGATCTCTGGTGATCAAGTCTGAGCATGAGTACACAAGACAGGCCAGGTTTGATGATGACAAGGGAACGGGATGCGGGGACAAACGCTGAAGCGAGACGCCAATGCCATCACAGGGCAAACGGCTTTCATCAGACTCAGAAAAGGCTGCAGCTTTGCTGAGGCCCGACCCTTCCGAAAGAGAGAGAGAGGTCATCTTCTCTGTGCTGCAGCTGATGCCGACACCTGAACCTAGACTGGCACTTACAGAGGTGAACATGTGCTTCAGATGGCAGTTGTGTCACCTAGGTGCCAGCTGGGCTTTCCATCTCTGGGAAGTTGGTTAACCTGGATCTGGACACAATTCCCATGACCTACAACAATCGTAAGGCTGCCACAGGATTCTCTCCGACTTTGTTCTCTTTCTTCTACTACCTTGACTACTTTGTGGTACCTAACGTCAATTCAGAGGCATAGCCCAATCTCTCCACCAAGGTTCACGAGCAACCCACACACTCTGATTCTTGAATGAGCTTGTAACACTACTGAGGATGGAGGGGACTAAATAGTGCAGGTCAGGTGCATATCCCAGCCACGTAACCTCCTGAATGTCCCTTTAAATTTCCTCTGTATTCCAGATGTCTTTCTCTCTCCTCCCTCTGGCCCACATATTCATTTCTCACCTGTCCCACATAGGGATACAACCCAACCCAAACAATCAATGGTTTTTGCCAATACAAATAATTAGCTTTCCTAAGGTGGATTCTTGCTTGGGAAAGTAGAGGGGCAGCCCAAAAGAGGAAGGCTCTCAATGAGATGAAATGGCACAGTGGTTGCAACAATGCACCCAGGCAAAGGAACAACGGTGAGGATGGTGCAGGATCGTGCAGCATTTCCTTTTGTTGTGTACAAGGTTGCTGTCGGTCAGAAGTGACTCGATGACACCTAACAACAACAGCAACTGGTGGATTCTGATCTTAAAAATATTTATTTTGTATTTGTATTAAAGTTCTGAGTACTAGATGAAAAACAAAACAAATCAAATAAACACAATTCATCAACCCAAGATGACTGCTTATACAAGGGGATTTCAAAAAGTTTGTGGATCAATGGAATGAAAAGATAATAGAGTTCTTCCATGAACTCTCTGACGTCCTCTCAAATTGAAATAGCTGTCAATTAGAAGTTTTGAAAGATCAAAACCTTAGTAGTGTCAAGGAGTTGTAACTAATGGTAAAGCAATGAAACTCATTGAGGAATCTTAGTAGATACAGGCAATCAATGTCTTTCAGAAAGTCACTCTGGTATCCTTAGGGGAATGGGAGAGGGCGGCAAGAGCGAGTCTGAGCAGCCCACCGACTGGAGACAGTGAGCCCTGGGATAATGGGTACAAGGAAGAAGATGTAGATGGGCGTAAAAACAGGGGTGGCTTCAGGAGATTGAGTTACAGAATGTAGTGATCAATGAATGTGGGACTTGGGGGAGAGAAAGTCAAGAATTAGGGTGACCAGGTCATCCAGGTTTGCCTGGAATTTTACCTGTTTTTAAATGGAAAGCCCCATGTTCTGGGAACCTTCTTAGCCCCAAGCAAATGGAGATGACTACTGATCTTTTAGGTTTATGACCTAGGAAAGCAAGGAGTTGGCAATGCCATTCTTTGAGATTCAGGGCTAGAAAGGAAGAAGAAAATGAGCGGGGCGCTAGAGTGAGGCAGGAGGGGGTGCTTGGTGATAACAGAGTCTCAGCTATTATGTGGTTGAGATACCTATAGGCTATCCAAATCAAGATATCAACTGATGGTCAGATGCGGGAAGTGACAATGATTTGATATCATAACACCAGCAATCATAGCTACCGTCTACCAAAAGGAGCCAAGATCACTGGGCGCTTATATTGGCTGGAAAGTGTTCTAAGTATTTTGCAGTGATTATCTTATTTGGTCCTCACAGCCACCGTATAAGACAGAAATTTTGTGGAGGTGGAGTTGGGGGGGGTGTAATTGTTTTTTTTTTAATTAGTTTATTTTTAACAGTTTCAGCAACAGAAAATTCACGTATCATACATTTCAATCGCTCATTAGAGTTGTACAACCATCACCACTAGCAATTCCAGGATATTTTTTTCCCTTGTATTTGTTGTAAGAAGCCCTGGGAGCTAGTGGT